>NC_088222.1:28024718-28353388 GCF_036934945.1 Oncorhynchus masou masou | reverse complement strand
GTCCCAATGCCACTCCTGCGTTGTCTTGGCTGTGTGCTTAGGGTCATTGTCCTGTTGGAAGGTGAACCTTTGCTCCAGTCTGAGGTCCTGAGCGCTCTGGAGCAGGTTTTCATCAAGGATCTCTCTATACTTTGCTCCGTTCATCTTTCCCTCATCCTTGATTAGTCTCCCAGTCCCTGCCGCATGATTCTGCCACCACCATGCTTCAGCATAGGGATGGTGCCAGGTTTTGTCCAGAAGTGATGCTTGGCTTCAGGCAAAAGAGTTCAATCTTCATTTCATCAGAGCAGAGGATCTTGTTTCTCATGTCTAAGAGTCTTTAGGCGCCTTTTGGCAAACTCCAAGCAGGCTGTTATGTGACTTTTACTGAGGAGTGGCTTTAGTTTGGCCACTCTTATCATAAAGACCTTATTGGTGGAGTGCTGCAGAGATGGTTGTCCTTCTAGAACTCTAGAGCGCTGTCAGAGTGACTATTGGGTTCTTGGTCAGCTCCCTGACCAAGGCCCTTCCCCCCCGTGACCTCAGTTTGGCAGAGTGGCCAACTCTAGGAAGAGTCTTGGTGTTTCCAAACTTCTTCTGTTTAAGAATGATGGAGACCACGGTGTTCTTGGGGACCTTCAATGATAGACATTTTTTGGTACCCTTCCCCAGACCTGTGCCTCCACATAATCCTATCTCGGCGCTCTACAGACAATTCCTTTGAACTCATAGCTTGGTTTTTGCTCTGACATACACTTTCAACTGCGGTACCTTATATAGACAGGTGTGTGCCTTTCCAAATCATGTCCAATCAATTGAATGTATCACAGGTGGACTCCAAGTTGTAGAAACATCTCAAGGATGATCAATTGAAACAGGATGCACCTGAGCTCAATTTCGAGTCTCATAGCAAAAGGTCTGAATACTTACAGTGGGGCAAAAAATAATTTAGTCAGCCACCAATTGTGCAAGTTCTCCCACTTAAAAAGATGAGAGAGTCCTGTAATTTTCATCATAGGTACACTTCAACTATGACAGACAAAATGAGGGGGAAAAAAATCCAGAAAATCACATTGTAGGATTTTTAATGAATTTATATGCATAATATGGTGGAAAATAGGTATTTGGTCACCTACAAACAAGCAAGATTTCTGGCTCTCACAGACCTGTAACATCTTCTTTAAGAGGCTCCTCTGTCCTCCACTCGTTACCTGTATTAATGGCACCTGTTTGAACTTGTTATCAGTATAAAAGACACCTGTCCACAACCTCAAACAGTCACACTCCAAACTCCACTATGGACAAGACCAAAGAGCTGTCAAATGACACCAGAAACAAAATTGTAGACCTGCACCAGGCTGGGAAGACTGAATCTGCAATAGGTAAGCAGCTTGGTTTGAAGAAATCAACTGTGGGAGCAATTATTAGGAAATGGAAGACATACAAGACCACTGATAATCTCCCTCGATCTGGGGCTCCACGCAAGACCTCACCGCGTGGGGTCAAAATGATCCCAAGAGCGGTGAGCAAAAATCCCAGAACCACACGGGGGGACCTAATGAATGACCGGCAGAGAGCTGGGACCAAAGTAACAAAGCCTACCATCAGTAACACACTACGCCACCAGGGACTCAAATCCTGCAGTGCCAGACTTGTCCCCCTGCTTAAGCCAGTACATGTCCAGGCCCGTCTAAAGTTTGCTAGAGAGCATTTGGATGATCCAGAAGAAGATTGGGAGAATGTCATATGGTCAGATGAAACCAAAATAGAACTTTTTGGTAAAAACTCAACTCGTCGTGTTTGGAGGACAAAGAATGCTGAGTTGCATCCAAAGAACACCATACCTACTGTGAAGCATGGGGGTGGAAACATCATATTTTGGGGCTGTTTTTCTGCAAAAGGACCAGGACGACTGATCCGTGTAAAGGAAAGAATGAATGGGGCCATTTATCGTGAGATTTTGAGCAAGGGCATTGAAGATGAAACGTGGCTGGGTCTTTCAGCATGACAATGATCCCAAACACAACGCCCGGGCAACGAAGGAGTGGCTTCGTAAGAAGCATTTCAAGGTCCTGGAGTGGCCTAGACAGTCTCCAGATCTCAACCCCATAGAAAATCTTTGGAGGGATTGAAAGTCCGTGTTGCCCAGCAACAGCCCCAAAACATCACTGCTCAAGAGGAGATCTGCATGGAGGAATTGGCCAAAATACCAGCAACAGTGTGTGAAAACCTTGTGAAGACTTACAGAAAACATTTGACCTCTGTCATTGCCAACAAAGGGTATATAACAAAGTATTGAGATAAACTTTTGTTATTGACGAAATAGTTATTTTCCACCATAATTTGCAAATAAATTCATTAAAAATGTGATTTTCTGGAGAAAAAAAAATCTCATTTTGTCTGTCATAGTTGAAGTGTACCTATGATAAATTACAGGCTTCTCTCATCTTTTTAAGTGGGAGAACTTGCACAATTGGTGGCTGACTAAATACTTTTTTGCCCCACTGTATGGAAATAAGGTATTTCCGTTTTGTTTTTAATAAATACATGTGCAAACATTTCTAAAAACCTATCTTCGCTTTGTCATTATGGGGTATTGTGTGTTGACTGTAGAGGATTTTTGTTTAATTTAATACATTTAGAATAAGGCTGTAACGTAACAAAATGTGGAAAAAGTCAAGGAGTCTGAATACTTTCCGAAGGCACTGTACCTGCATTAGACAATAAATTGATTTCTTTACACATTAATGGTAATTCTTTAATAGTAGATCTTATACATGACTTCTCTTACAGGTTGGTGTGCTTCATTAGACTGTATTTTGGTACATTAAGAAGGAAAGATAAGGAGATATGGTGATTATTTGAGGAAAAAGAAAACAAACACCTGGCAGAGAGAAATGATTTTAGATTATCTTGGTGGTTATCCCTCTCATTAGAATTTGTTAATGCACATCTAACACCTAACAGGGTACTGCACAACTTAAATTATTAAGAAGGAAACAATCATGTTAACGCATTTTGATTTATTCCAAGCCATAGTCACAAAATTAATGATAAATCATCCATAATTATCAATAAAACCAAAAATGAAATTAAACAACTTATCAATTCAGATATTTAAGCATTTGTTTTCATTAGAAAATGCACTTTTTAAAATAAATGTATGAATGCTCCATATCAGTTCATCAAGAGAAAATGCCTTAATATTTAAAGTGTTTTTTTCCTTCAATATTACTGCACACTTTCATATTGCGCTTTTATACTGTATTAAATCCTTGTTGATTTTTTAGGCATATAAATAAATATCCTTTTAAAAATTGTTTTCACCCTTTGAATACAAATATAGATAACAAGCTTGACCACCAGCATTTCCTTTGCATTTTTCATGTGAAATTCTGGTATAACTTTGTTGTTGAAGTAGCCATCATAATGCCTAAAAAAACAACACACTGGAATCCCCCTGAAATGTTCCCCATCTTCTGCTTCATCTAAGCCTGGTGGCAGAGCAAGCGAAGGATTTAACCTGCAATGACAGGCGTAAAATCAGTCATGTCATAACATTGTGCTGGCACTATGAAAGCCACCACAGGAAAAAGACTACCAAGATGTTTTAACTGTAGTTTGGCTACCTTAAAGTGGTATTCTTTCACTATCAAGAATGAATATCACATGAAAATAAAGCCAATGAATAGGGATTTAACCATGGTCATTTATGGAACTATCGTCAAATAATTTTATGGTAGGCCTTTTAATTTCTGAAACTTATGCGATCACAATCTTTGTTAAATGACTTGGGTGGTTGAAAGGCATTCGTGCAGACTCTTCTACCTGATGAAATCACAGATGGATCTTAGGTAAGTGCAACTATAACCACATATTATTCTACAATGACTGAGGTGCCCGGTGGAAAAGAAAGCACTATGCAATGATAGCTGAATATAGCCTACTGTAATATCATGTCTCAAACTACCATCCTGGTTTTGTAAAATCAGTGTGAATGACTATTTAAGAGAACACCACGAGATGATATTCCTATCAGACTTAAGTACCTACATGTAATAAAAATATATACAACATATATACCCTGTCAACAATATAAGATGTATTGGAATGAGTCACACTGAAGTTGATGATGCGGATTCTCTTTTCCCTTTGAACAGTAAGAATATAATTGCACAATAAATACCTACAATGGACTTCATCATGCATTTTAAATGAACAAAAATAAAATGGAAATAAATACTCAAAAACAATACAAGACTGATGAATCTGGCCAACATTTTACTTGAAAAAAAAAAAAAAAACTCATAAAATGCCCATTAAGGTCACAGTGAACTGTAGGACACAACCAGATTTGGCATAAAGATCAATGTATGACTAGTGCTTCCTCAGTTTTAAATGTGGACACAAATGTTCTGTTAGTTTTTCCTTGAAACTCACGGTTCCCTTTTCCATTGTCCAAGGATTAGTAGAGGTCACAAAAATATTCTCACAGATCAAGAGATAGGAAGGTGTTTTGGTTTCTCTCAGGTTCCAAAGGTGTGTCATTCGCTGTGGTAGTTGTGTTGGTAGTTGTCATTGCAGTCATACAGGTAAAGTGATTACAACAGTACAGTCATCAATGAGATGCTCACAAGCTAAATGTTTGACAATCCAAATACTCGTGTTCAGCTTTCCCTTAAGAGTCACAATTGAAATACAATGGCGCTTCTCAAAAAAATATCTTTCTAAAATATATCTCTTCTCTATTTCCTAAAGGGAGTTAACCTGCTGAAGCTCTGCCAGAAGGGAGACTTGCACCTTTCAGGTTCAGGGAATTCAAATTCTGATTGTTCCATGCCGTCTCCTACCAAGTACTGTCCTGGATTCATGGGGTCCATAGGAGGGGGGTATCCAGGGGGCACAGATCTATGGCCTACACATGGGAGGAGAGAGATATTAAGGAGGAGAGAGATGCACTATAGATGGACTAAAAACAAAAACTGTTAGTTAACTAATTTGGGAAAGTATGCATTTACCTTTTTGCTTGGTCATTCTTCGCACTGTCATCGCTGCTTGTCGCTTCTGATACTCTGATATCTCAAACCCTGAAAAATATAAAGAAATGTTATATTCATTCACCATTTTAAATTTGTTGTACAAATTAACATTTCTTTCACATACACACCTATTTTTTCATCCTCTTGCACCATCTTGCGTTCTTCGTGAAAAGCTTTTAGCCAGCGAAGTTTCTCCTCCAGCTTCTTGGCCAGGAAGATGTGGATCTCGTCGGAGTCCTTATTACTCAGCTTGAACGCATTCTTCACACTCACATTGAAGTCATCATCTCGCCCATCCACAGCATCAACTAAATTGTACCTGTCCATATCCATGCGGCCCTTGTAGTACAGGATGTCTCGTCGAATTAAGTCCTGAGGGAAAAGTAAGGGAGTGAGGAGTGGAAGGGAAAAATAAAGTAGAGTGGATTCTAATTTACTTTGAATTATCTACACCAGTGCTTTGAACAATAGTGAGACACTGCAAAACCCAGGTAACAGACAGGTAGGAAATGAAAAGGCTTGAATTCCTGGCAGCCAGGAAGAAATAAGTACATTTTTACTAATTGCAGCCTATCAATTTCCCTGTGGTAGACAGGGTTCCATGCAATCACCCTGATGAATAATGCACTTTGCTGTAAACAGCTGCTCCTGATTCCAGGTGTCCCATCCCCATTAGTGATGTTTCTGCTGCGTACTATATATTCCTGTCCCCTCAGAGAGCTTGTGTCACACATGTCCCAGCGGTAGCAGTAAACTCAGAGACACAACAGCCCTGTGTACTGTACTGTAAGCCTGTCAGCTTCCTCTAGCTCCCCTTTGGACATGACGGCCTTATGTTACAACACTGTTGTCATCCACCTCAGGAGCAGGAATCAATCACAGTGCTGAGGGGATGGAGATAAAAGGTAAGACCTCACAGACAAGCAGGAACGAATCTCCATCCAGTTCTGTTACAACAAGTACCACAGGGTCAATTTTCAGGAGCTGAATTAAAGAAGTGTTCCTGACCATTTTAATTTCAAACTACAAATTGCACTGTGACAATATATCACACAGAATTTCCCTCTGAGATGTTTGTGAGCTACCCACCACATTTGATAGTTGTGTTGGTAGTTGTCATTGCAGTCATACAGGTAAAGTGATTACAACAGTACAGTCATCAATGAGATGCTCACAAGCTAAATGTCCTGTGTGGCTCAGTCGGTAGAGCATGGCGCTTACAACGCCAAGCGTCGTGGGTTCGATTCCCGCTGGGGCCACCCATATGCAAAAAGTAGTGGCCCCAGCCGACTTGTAAGTCGCTTTGGACAAAAGCGTCTGCTAAATGGGATATATTATTATATTATTATATTATATATTATTGAATGACAGCTTTTACGAAGACTCCTACTAATCGGCCTAATTCATGGGATTGATTGTGGGTTTAAGAACTAAACACTTCATGAATTGAGAATTTCTTAGCATGACCTTTGAGAATCTCTCAACACATGTTGAGCTATTGGATGCATTTCAGAACTTCGTAAATGTGTCTTTTTTTCTTGAGATGCTTATTTTTTTTAACAGTTTAAGTTTTGTGTATATGACTCAAGTAGTCAGAATTGGGGAGTAAAGAGGAAATGCTGTCATAAAAACTACTATCAAACAAGCCTGTTCGGCCATAAAAACGGCAGTTATAATGTCCTAAGCTGTGTCTTTGTCACCACAGTGGTGAGGCTAAGCATTTTCTCATACAAGCCTGTGACTTTCTGTTTCACACAATAAATCATTACCCCTTAGGTACATTCATCTGGTGACTTGACTCTTTCAAGCAGTGACCTTCATTTGCCTTGAACCTGGGAGTGTAACTAAGGGTACAAACACACGTACTGATTTTGCTGCCATGTTTTATTCAAACAAACAAACTGACCGGTTGATCACATTCTAAACAAATTCATGCCAACTCTGTCTGCTAAAGAGAGGGGTTACATAGGCAATATGTACACCTGGGAGTGTCAAGACTGGTTCCGATCAATTAAATAGCATTTGTGATCCAGATGTGGCCACCTTACCTTTTTACACAGAACCATCTGATGGTCGAACAGGAAGAAGACCCTGGTCTGACTCCGCCCATATGGCTGGTAGATCCATGACATCTCCCCAGTGTAGACCAGCTCTGTACTCCTGTCTAGAATATCATCCCCCTACACAGAGAAATACAAGACGGTTAGATATTTAAACAGGATCAATAACACAGTCTGTGATACATAGTCAAGAAAACGGAATCCTTTTATGCTTATGACGTTAGCAAAGTGACTGATAAGATACTGACTAGTAAGACAGGCTTCCTCTGTTTAAGACAGGCTTCCGCTTCCTCAAATACATAGACGGTGACAAAGTAGAACTCTGGTGGGTTTGATTTTTTTTTTTGCTTGACATAATTACAGTACCTCAGTGATTGTGCAACTCTGGAAAAACTCTTCAACTAGGTCAGAGTGGCCTGCTAATGCTAGCTCTCTCACATTGAATACAGGCTCGAGTCTAGCAACACAGATCCTTATACTTCCTTTTCTCACTCCTGATTAACTTCATCCCGATGAAACGGAGTGCTTCAAAATGCACCGCATCTGACAGTCTGTTTTCTTATTTTATCAAAAGAGTACATACTCCAAAAGGAGCAATTGATATATTCTCCTTTGGAAGAAACAACTTCTTGCCTCTAAGCCTTCATAGAAGGTCTACGTGACAGCTTATCAAAATATTTGCATTGTAAAATACATTGTGTTTCAAACTCTGACCAAAACATGCTAGTAGCAAAGGAGTGAGTTGACATAGCCAAATCATTAACTAAAAACGGCTTGTTGTATGTGTTTTCCACAGTACTTGTTAGTTCCTCAGCCATGTCACCCTGTCTCAGTCCTACCTCCCAGTCCAGCACAGACGCCTGCCACTGTGCTATCTTGTCAATGTTTTCCAGGCGACGCTTCCTCTCGTTAATCTGCTGAGTGACGTTCCGCATGACAGCCAGCGCTGCAGCGACGTAACGGTAGTCACTACGAGAGGGGAGGAGACACAATGTTATAGTGGGGGTGACCAAGTAGGAGGAATAGGTCAACAAAAGAACTGTATAGTCAGGCATGCATACCGTGCCACATCTCTATCACAGCTTCACTGCACAAAACAACAATACTTTAAGTTTAGCATCCACGTCTAGGATCCTCACATATTAATGAAAGATCCTCAAGTCTCATACTGGCCAATTAACCTGAGAGCATAAAATACCAATCATTCCAGCAGGATCTTTATCAGTATAAACAATGCTTCATCATGACACAGAGGTGAATGTAAATATTTGATGTGACATTGAGACTAAGGGACAGGTACCTGTGCTCCTGGACAGTGTACTTGAGAAGCTCTGCCAGCTGCAGAGGGTACTTGCAGATCTTCTGGACAGGCGTGAGCAGGAAGCCATCAATGGCGATGTCAATCATCTGCTGCACCAGGCGACACGCCTCAAAGAAATGCTGATAGCGGCCATCCTTCATCAGCCGAGAGAGCTCCATGCAGGCATCCACGTGGTTGTTGCAGTACTCTGAGTAGATCCAAAAGCCATCTTGCTGCAACAGATAAACGTGTACACAGTATGTTTGAAATGCTGAAACGAGCTGAATTTTCTTTTCTTTTTTTGGAGTTAACAAAATAGTGAGGGTGCACTACTGCCTTAAGTTACCATTGAAATGAATAACCAAAGGGAACTGTGAAATGCCCCATCATCAAGGTTCTCAGAAGTATGAAAAATGATGAGAATCCAATGGCCATGTAGATATGATACACAAGATTTACTCAAACCTATTTGAGGGATTACATTTAAAAAAACACTTGAAATCCTGAGAGATACAAAAATGCTTACATGCTCTAGGAAGCAGGGACCTATTTCACTGAGATGAGGTTCTTCTGTATTGTACTGCTTCTCCAGGTCTCTGACAAAGCCCATTTGAAACCTGTAGATATCTTCAATGTTCCCAAATATGACCCTCAACTGGTCATCATTGAACATGTCTCTTCTTTTTTTACATTGCCGGAAGTAACCCTGAGGCAACAAAGAAAAACAAATGGTTTTGATCCAATATTATGCATTTGAAATTATAGTATTTCATTGATGTTGCATGGCATCTCATATGATTTTTTTATTTACTGCAGGGTGTCATGTAAAAATCTTCCCAGCATGAAATAGTTCCCAATCGCCGTGATTGTAACGTCATGTAAAATTTCTCCCAACTTGAAAATATTCCCAGTTCAATAATTGCACATGCGTCTCTTTAAGTGGATGGCGGAGCTAGGCAGATATTTCTTTCGCCCCCTCCCGTAGCGCCCAAGTCTTTACACTGGCAACATATCTCTCCTCACATCAACATTCAGCACTTAGACGCGTGAGTCTGGGTGTATACAGCCGACCTCACGCCTCAACAAGCTTCTGATTGGTCAGTGTCAATACTCCTGGCCACCATTGAATGGCAGATGTGTGAAGCAAATGCGCATTCTCACAGAACAGTTTTCGAGGTCAAGACAGGGTGAGAGAAACATCTGCACGAGCGCAGCCATCCACATAAAGACCTGCGCGTGCAATTATTGAACTGGGAACTATTTCACACTGTGAATATTTGTACATGACACAGGGCATTCAAACAGTTTTGTCTGAGTTTAAAAAAGGCATCAGAACCAATGACTGAATCATAATCATTGTTTATTCCCTGTTTAATTTCCCATCAAATGTATTTTTCTAACCACATTTTTCCCAGATTAGATCTCGAGGGAAATAAAAGGCAGGGAAGATGGCTCCAGCTCTATAAGCAAGAGTCTCAGTTATGTAACTCATCCCCTCTGTGGGAGCTCATTTCTCCAATAACATTTCAAGTCATTCATGAAAAATCATATAGTTTCACACTTAAGGGACCCATCACGCTTCAATAGGCATTCCCAGTCACCTAGACATTACGATTTGCCATGTGATGTTGCTTACACAATTTATGTTTTCTCTGCGTCATTTTGGGGGTTTCGAAGCACATTGTGATTATGTAATATTTATGTGGGAACAGAGGGAAAACTGATGAAAAACGTCTGATTGGATAACAGCTTTTTGAGTACTTTTTCATGTCCTCTCCTGGGTGTGTTGTTTGACGGAGACAGGTGGTGCGTGAAGAGATGGAGTGCTTGTTTCTATATATGCTGGGAAAGAGTGGTGTGGGATGGGAGGGATGCTATTTCTGAGCCCACAACCAGCACTTACGGGTCAGCCATCGCTTCTAATCTCTCACTAAAACACTGTAGCATGTCACTACTCTTTAGAACATAATTGACTGAAGTTTGCCTTTAGACACATTTTGTTCCTAGTCCATGGAAAGCACTGTACTGCATAATCTAAATCTGCACAAGAGCTGTTATAGCACTGTGGAAATATTGGATATACAGTTTATTGGGTACTTAGATAAATACACTTTTTTCATGCCAATTTAATATTTCATTTGGATAATCACTAATAATCTGTCTTCTCTTGCTATGAAGTGGTTGGGTAATGGCCTAAAACAAGGTAATTGTCTAAAACAGAGATAGGCAACTCGAGACGTCATTAAAAAAACTGCACTCCCTTCCCCAACACATTTTTTTTCTTCACATGACCCTCACTTTGTACTGTAAAAAATGTTGCACATCCTCCCCCCTCAAAATGTACTCAACAATTATGATTACCACCATAAATAACCATAACTGTAGCAACCGTTGTATTTATACATGAAGTTATAGACTTTACCACTTTCGCATGGTTTTGTGTCACAGTCAGTTTATTGTCAGGGCAACGCTCCAGAAGGTTAAGGGTTCGCAGACAACGACCGAAAAATAGACAACAACAAAAATTACTCTCGTTACACTACGTTCAGAATCGGCTGCAGACAATGATCAGCTAGGGGGAAATTCGTTTAACATTTTATGATATCTATAAATTATATAAAATAGATGCAACGAATTTTCCACTAACAGTTTTCTGTGCCAATGCACCACACACAACTAATAAGCAACGCATAACCGCATAACGACTTGGAACGCTTATCATCATGGTTTGCGTTGTCAACACATCTCAAGTATCAGATACTGCAAGCTCCTTGCTACTATCTAATCAATGCAACATTATCCCACCATTGGCTAGCTACTAATAGCTTAAAAAGACAAACCTAACACAATATATGCCAATTAATTTCCAGTAATAATGCCCTGTCTGTGTTGTGTGTGTTTATGTGTATCACTCCGTGTGTAGCCAGTTGATATGATAACCGTCTTGTGTTTTAACAGAAATACTTTCTCCAAAACCTTCTAAATTAAATGTTAACTGCAAAGTAGGCTTACCTAGCAGAAGTGTATCATGAGGAAGTATATCATTTGTATATATTATTTGCAAAGTTTGCCAAGAAATGAACAGCAGCAGAACAGAACCATCACTAGACCTGCACATTATACCGCACATTCAACGCTCACCATATGCACAATTAAAGGGCCAGATGCGCAATTAAAGGGGAATTCGGGGGATAAAATCTCAGATTTTATCGTGCCCCTGTCACGCCCTGACCTTAGAGAGCCATTTTATTTCTCTATTTGGTTAGGTCAGGGTGTGATGTGGGGTGGGGCATTCTATTTTGAAAACTTGAAAACAAGTGAGTACATTGGATTGTGGTGTTGTAGGCTAGACTTGGTAGGATCATTTTATTGTCCATAAACAAGATCAATTGTTTTTTTTAAAGCTCCGTGTCTTCACTGTTCTTTAATGCCCAGTGACGCACCTGGCCTCCTCACTGCCTATCAGCTATTCCTCCATCTTGTTGATTGATATGGAAAATTGGTGCAGATAGATTTAAATAATTTTATGTGTGGTATGATTGATAGTTAACCTATTGCAGATCTGGACAAACGATCCAACAACCACTATTGTCACTATCGATAGAGGGCAGGATAGACAGTTGACTGGTAGACTATATTGATCTGTTGTATAGTAAGCATGTGGAAAAGCATAGTGCATAAAGGTGTCTGCATACTAAGTTCAGTTTGCTCCTAGCAGAACTCAACCTGGTGAAGTGAACATCTGTGCCTCGCATATTCCCATAAAAGAACGCTTGTAAAGAAAAAAACGGCAATAGGACTGTTTGTCCCTCTTAAGATGCCATAGCCAGTATACACACCTCAAAATATCCGGAATGAATCTAAGATAAATCAAGAAACTGCAATTAATTTTGTTTTTGCAGTTTTTTTGACATCTGCAGTATTTCCCAAGTGAAAAAATTTGCATGAAAACAGGTTGTCTTTCATTGAATGACAACAAACACTTAATTGAGGAATCCCTACTATTGACCAATCACCGATGAAGGGGCGTAAAACCCTTGCCAAAGACCAAAACAAACAAAAATGTCTAAAATATTTTGCCCCCAACAAAATGTCACTTAGGGGCCCCAAAAGACTAGGGCTGGCCCTGATTGCATGTAAGATGTTTTATTGTTACATACACCGGAGAAGTGTGTTGTTTTACAGGGTGAGCCATAGTAGTACGGCACCCCTGGAGCAAATTAGGGTTACGTGCCTTAATCAAAGGAACATCAACAGATTTTTCACCTTGTTGGCTCGGGTATTTGAATCAGCGAGCACCCTTTCATTTACTAGCCCAACACTAGGTTATATGGATACGTAGACCCGTGACCCACTGTGGCCCCTCATGACATTTTCAGATTTTTTTGTGGCCCCCACCCCACGCCCATCCATAGTCTATAACTTCTGCTTCACGTATGCCCTTC
Source organism: Oncorhynchus masou masou (assembly GCF_036934945.1). NCBI lineage: Eukaryota > Metazoa > Chordata > Actinopteri > Salmoniformes > Salmonidae > Oncorhynchus > Oncorhynchus masou. The sequence goes on along the minus strand of NC_088222.1, from coordinate 28,340,565 downwards.
TGTCTTTGGAAGATCTCTAGCCAGCCAAGCCTACCTCACATATGTCCTTCAGGTGTTTGATGTAGTGACGCTCTGTGCTCATGATCTCGTTGATTACATTGGCCCTCATCTGGTCTCTGTTCTGGACGGTTTGGCCCAGGCAAAGACAGTCGCTGCTGCTGGGGCTGGCCTCCGCATGCCCATTCTGGACCTCACTGGGGCTGGGGCTAGCCCCCTCAACTGTCTCTACCGTCGTGCTCTCCTCCTGGTTCACCCACAGCTGAGGATGGCAGAACACAACATGTCAGCCTGGACAAATAAACAGTAGCATCAACAATCAGGGTTCGGGTTGTAAGTGATCTAAAATATTTTTTAAATACAAAACAACAACACCACATTAATTCCAAAGCCATGGGGCCTTTTCTCCCTATTCAAATTCATTTTCAATGCCACTTCTTCAGTTTAAATTGAACAATGTGTGTCATAATTCGATTTTTCAAAAACGCGTTAAAAAAGTATAGAAATATCCATATCAGGCCTTCATTCCTCTGATGCACCCGTAAAACAGGTACCTGTTCAAAAAACATTGTAATTTATCTTGAATTCTAACGAAGCCTTTACATTGAAGAGTTGGGTTGGGAATTGCCAGGGACCTCACTATAGGTCTGCTGTAGAGGGACAAGAGAGAGCCACGATAACGAGTTTTAATTATGGAAATAAAAGTGCTGAAGACAAATTAGCTCCCTATTTAAAAAGAAGATGGAGAACAAGCTATGAAGGAAACATACTGGAGTTTGATGCAGGTACAGCCAACTAGCGCAAAAGTAATATTGCAATATTGTCAAAACGATACGATATGATATATTGTCAAAAATAATATTGCGATATGTAACTGTATCGATGGAATAGGTTGAGCAAAAGCAACAGTATGCATCAAAACTAGAAAAAGAAACAAGCATGAAATTGCAGGTTAGGCTGAGTACATCACTGTGACTGCACAATAGAGCTTTAAGCATGAGCGCTCACAAGATGTAAGGCAGTGACACAGGGAATTTAAAACAGAGCTTTGCTACTAATAAATGGGACAGTTGATAGACTGCACAGCACAATCCCTGTGTTTCAACTGTGGCTCCTGACAGTCTGTTTCCAGCAATGTTCAAATTGACAGTGTTGGGGAGTAGTGAATTACATGTAGTTCAATTAGTAATTTACCTACATTTTGCAGTATCTTGGTGGCAGTTGAACTCAATACAAATCTTGGTAGTGTTTTCAGTAGTTATTACTTTTTTGCCATGTAGCGGTGTAGAAAACAACTGGAACAACACAACATTTTTTTCTAACCCAAAAAATAAGGGTGAAGTAGACAATAATTTCCTTTCTTTTTCAGCATCAGACCTGCCAAATTCTCACTTGAAACAGAGTTGTTGTGTTTAATTGGTAGCTTGGTAAACTATATTTTCAGAGTAGCTTCCCCAACACTGCAAATTGATAGGGATACAACCTTAACATGCTATAACTTAATATAATGAACAATATGGGTCCACACAAGTTTAAACTTCTCAGTCTCAAAATGAGCAGTAGCCAATTAAAATAATCTACGTGGTTGCACTTGATACAACGCTAAATGTATAGCTGTTCCCATAACATAACCTGCCACATTTAGCACGATGCTAACCTGACCAGCAGGCCAGTGATTATTTCCTGTAACAAATTTCCGCATCAGCCTATCAAAGATCTTATACTTTATATCCACCAACCAATGGCATTTCTTAAAATAGGTCAACTTGGCCACCAGGGGGATATTTTAAACCTCCAAATTCAAGGTTTACTTATGTTCCACTTAGTATGTCACAATTGTAGTGTGCCAATATTGCATGGTGCTGATTTTCCGCTATATGACAAAATGTCATGTTTTTCACACACATCCATGTGCTTTTACGGGAAAAAAATAAAGGAGGTCTATACAACATTTACGTTTAACATACAACTTTTTTTTAAATTTGAAGAGCCTTATGGTCTTGTCAAATAGCTGTCATGTACCTCTATTATTATTGCTGCCAGGTAGCATATACCAGTGAACTGTAAATCTGCAGGATACGGTAACAGTGGGTTTGAGGCCCCCTTGTGTCTCACAAAGATGCAGCGGTTGGAACAAAAAATCTAAAATGTGGACTGATCAGACCAGATTTCCACTGGTCTAATGTCCGTTGCTCATGTTTCTTGGCAAAAGAAAGTCTCTTATTCTTAATGGTGTCCTTTAGTAGTGGTTTCTTTACAGCAATTTGACCATGAAGGCCTGATTCATCCAGTATCCTCTGAACAGTTGATGTTGAGATGTCTGTTGAACTCTGTGAAGCGTTTTTTTGGGCTGCAACCTAAGGTGCAGTTAACTCTAATGAACTTTTCCTCTGCAGCAGAAGTAACTAGCCTAGTGGTTAGAGTGTTGGGCCAGTAACCTGAAACGTTGCTGGATCGAATCCCTGAGCTGACAAGGCGTAAATCTGTTGTTCTGCCCCTGAACAAAGCAGTTAGCCCACTATTCCCTAAAGATGTTGATTAAGGCAGCCTCCGCACCTCTCTGATTCAGAGGGGTTGGGTTAAACGTGGAAGACACATTTCAGTTAAAGGCATTCAGTTGTACAACTGACTAGGTATCCACCTTTCCTAACTCTGGGTCTTCCTTTCCTGTGGCGGTCCTCATGAGAGCCAGGTTCATCATAGCGCTTGATGGTTTTTGCGACTGCACTTGAAGAAACATTCAAAGTTCTTGAATTTTGACTTTCATGGCTTAAAGTAATGATGGGCTGTTGTTTCTCTATGCTTACTTGAGCTCTTCTTGTCATAATATGGATTTGGTCTTTTACCAAATAGGGCTATCTTCTGTATACCACCCCAACCTTGTCACAAGACAACTGATTGGCACAAACGCATTAAGAAGGAAAGAAATTCCACAACTTAACTTTTAACAAGGCACACCTGTTAATTGAAATGCATTCCAGGTGAAAACCTCATGAAGCTGGTTGAGAGAATGCCAAGAGTGTGCAAAGCTGTCATCAAGGCAAAGGGTGGCAATGTTGATGAATGTCAAATAAAAAAAAATATTTTCATTTTTGTAACACTTTTTTGGTTACTACATGAGTCCATGTGTTATTTTTTAGTTTTGATGTATTCACTATTATTCATCTACAATGTAGAAAATAGTTTAAAAAAATAGTAAAAATAAACCCCGGAATGAGTAGGTGTGTCCAAACTCTTGACTGGTACAGTACATATTATTCAATCATTGCATCCATACTGGTTCTATTTGTGACGGTTGATGCACTGCAAGTCCTGCCTCTCCCATCTCATTCTGGTCAGCATGTTAGCGCCTGGCTACGCATACTCTCGTTGACGCGCGCGCAAGCAGTATGTGTGCAATGATTGAATAACATGTATGTGCACATTTATTTTGCAACGGTGGTGTGGTTAGCATGTATGTCTGGCAGGTTATCCTATGGGAAAAGCTAACATGTAGCGTTGTATCACATGCAACTACGTCAACAATTTCAATTGGCTGATGGGCATTTTGAGAACTTCTACTTTTTCTAATGTTCGCAAGTATGGATGCGATAAATATATACCATATAGTTCTGTACATGAACAGTTTGCTTATATTCACATCGAACCCCAATATCAGGAGCCACTAGAACAGGTGACCCTGGGACCCCCATCATACGATTTTTGTTCACATGTTTTGTCTTATCAGGTGAATGATAATGGCAAGGAGAAGTAATCAACATTTTAAAATTAATACATTTGGTAGATAGTTTTTCATTGTTTTGACCTCCCCACATTATAATATACAAACGGTCAAGAAATAACATTGTATTACAAAAGGGATAAAACCATGAAACAATGAACATGATGTCCTTCTACACAGTATTCATTGTTTGATTAAAATCTGATACCTCCTAGTTGAGGGAGTTGGAGGAGTTGTGAGCGCATTAGTGCATTGGTTGCTTGAAGGCATCTCAAGGAATGAACTGTCACTTTGTGTAATCCTCAAAGAGAACTAATTTTAGCAACCTTGCCAGAGGACACGGGGTAGGTAGCTGACTCCTAATAAACATCTACACAATCATGATGTTTTTCAGGAAAAATACACATTACAAAGCCAGCCATGATGCAACTGTATTGTTAATGGGCACATTTCCCTCTAGGATATGAAGGTACTATTTTCCCATAGAATTAGCTTATAATTTCTTGTCACATAAATAAAATCAAACACAAACTCTAGCAATCACTGAGTAAGATGAGATCAGTTAGTAGATTCAGTCAAATAAAAAAAAGATGAGGTTGAAGCATTTACTCATTTACTTAGAGTTTAGCTCAATCGTAATGACAGATAGTGGGGTCCGAAATTATTGACACCCTTGATAAAGATGAGCAATAATGACTGTATAAAATAAATAATTCAAATATTGTATGTTAATAGAATTGGGAAATGATATTATTTTATACAAATACAATTGCTCAGAGAATGATCATACCCCCAAGACATGGTAAAAACCTGAGTTATTGGTAATTGTGAGAGGTTACTATGTCTTGTAGGAAAACTAAATATACAAAAGTATGTGGACACCCCTTCAAATTAGTGGATTCGGCTATTTCAGGCACACCTGTTGCTAACAGGATTATAAAATCGAGCACACAGCCATACAATCTCCATAGACAATAATAGGCATTATAATGACCTTACTGAAGAGCTCAGTGACTTTCAAAGTGGCACTGTCATAGGATGCCACCTTTCCAACAAGTCAGTTCGTCAAATGTCTGCACTGCTAGAGCTGCCCCAGTCAACTATAGGTGCTGTTATTGTGAAGTGGAAACGTCTAGGATCAACAACGGCTTAGCTGCGAAGTGGTAGGCCACACAAGCTCACAGAACGGGACCAGCAAGTGCTGAAGAGAGTAGCGTGTGAAAATTGTCTGTCCTCAATTGCAACACTCACTACAGAGTTCCCAACTGCCTCTGGAAGCAACGTCAGCACAAGAACTGTTCGTCTGGAGCTTAACAAAAATGGGTTTCCATGGCAAAGCAACCGCACACAAGCCTAAGATCACCATGCGCAATGCCAAGCGTCAGCTGGAGTGGTGTAAAGCTCAATGCCATTGGAAACACTCTCTCTGGAGTGATTAATCACACTTCACCATCTGGCAGTCCAACAGAGGAATCTGGGTATGGTGGATGCCAAGAGAACACTACCTGCCCCAATAGATAGTGCCAACAGTAAAGTTTGGTGGAGGAGGAATGAAGGGAAATCTTGTGAGGGGAAATCGTAATGCTACAGCATACAATGACATTCTAGACAATTCTATGCTTCCAACTTTGTGGCAACAGTTTGGGGAATGCCCTTTCCTGCTTCAGCATGACAATGCCCCGGTACACAAAGCAAGGTCCATACAGAAATGGTTTGTTGAGATCGGTGTGGAAGAACATGACTGACCTCCACAGAGCCCTGACCTGAACCCCATCGAACACCTTTGGGACGAAGTGGAACACCGACTGCGAGCCAAGCCTAATTGCCCAACATCAGTGCTCGACCTCAGTAATGCCCTTGTAGCTGAATGGAAGCAAGTCCCTGCAGCAATGTTCCAACATCTAGTGGAAAGCTGTTAAGGGTGGAGGCTGTTATAGCAGTAAAGGGGGGACCAACTCCATATTAATGCCCATGATTTTGGAACGAGATGTTTGATGAGCAGGTGTCCACATACTTTTGGTCATGTAATATTATATTCTTATTTACAGTACAACTGACTCCAAAATGACACAATACATTATTAATCATTCATTTCTATTGGACACAAAATAATCTGAAACACAACCAAAACAAACTGCAAATGCATCTAATAGAGTCACAAGCTTGATGTAATCATTGTGTGCTAGGAATATGAGACCAAATACTAAACGTTTGACTACATTATTTATAAGAATCTTTAGGGGTGTCAATAATTCTTACCCCTACCTTTTTGAGAAAAAACAATACTTGTTAAACAAAATATATTTCTCTGAACAATTGTATTAATATAGCTCAATATTTGAATTATTTATTTCATACAGTCATTATTGCTTATCTTGATCAAGGGTGTCAATCATTTTAGACCCTACTGTATCTGACTGTTTGTTTGCAAATATGAGATAGTTGTGGTCAGTAAACCTATATCTATATTACAAACACTAGACCCAACCATAACATACATAGAGTCACGGGACCCTTCTGAGATTGATTTTAAATATGCATGTGGCCATACAGAATTCACATATGGCCTGTGCTGTAAGTAATCTTTTCCAGACATCAGGTCTCAGTGCTTGATGGTTCTGTGTACACAGTATATCTCAGCCTGAGTACATTGTCCACGGGTGTCTATTTAGAGCCCACTCTCTCTGTTTCCTTGGACCAGTGGACAAAAGCTGCATGGTCAATTCATAGGATGGGCACAATAATCCAGAAATGCTCTTAAGATTTTAGAAAATGTATGTTCCTGAAAATAACTTCCAACATGACAACAAATCCGGTAACATAAAATAACCATTAAATAGCTTTTATTTGAGTCACTCATCAAGCCCTGTTCGTTTTATCCACCTGTTTGATATGCCCTGTCCTCTGCTAAAAGGTTGGTCATACATGTTTCATCATTCAGATCTGAGAAGAATCAGTGCCTCATTGCTCGCTTTTCAGTTGAGTGAGAGTGCAGAGAGTGAGAAAAAGAGAGTAAGTGAGAGTGAGAAAGAGAGTGTTGTTTGAGATACTATAGTTTGACCGTAATGCTATTACAAGCTTGACACTTGAAGCATGGTGATGTCTGCAAATGGAAGCAGTAGTATAAAGCGACAGGATGTTAGATATGGGGTGGTCCAATGTGCAGTGAGATGCTAGTTAAAACAGTTGCTTTGAAATACTTGCTGAAACTATTAAACGCACCTTGGTAGTTGTGTTTTGGAACCTTGGAGCTGCTATAGGGTTGATATAGAAAACCTGTTTTGTTTGAGGTTGTGGTGGGTGGGGTTCAACCTTTGGAGAGAAAAACATGACATACCTCGTTCAGACTCATTTTTACAGTTGGCAGATGGAGAAGGCTAGTAGTGATAACCCCGCAATGTAATAACTCCTCACTTTTCTGAAGTCTTCTTGTTTTCACAGTATTTCAATTGGAGACTAGTAAATATTTTTAGATCCTGTGAGATTAGCATGGCATAATCGTATTTTGATCTATATCAAAATATCATCATCATCACCCAAGCCTAAAATATCTGCCCTCAAAACAGGGCAGTGAATCAACGATAATTATCAATGATAAGGCAATGGCAAAGGATAATCCATTGGAGCATTGAGAATAGGTGGTAAACCCTAGTGTACTTGTTGAGGGGCAAGACACGGTGCAGCAGAGAATGAGAAAATCTTTGATGGCTCCACTCACCCTCACAAAGCTGGCTGGGAACCATCCTTCTTCATCATCAATCTGTCCCCACCACCAGTCCTTATTTGATGCATCGAGGACCTTGATGACATCCCCTGCCTTAAATGCCAACTCCCTGTCGGCCATGGTGACATGATCCCATACTGCCTCAGCGCTGACGATGGATCCTCCACTGATCAACTGTGGGTGAGGGGTGAGGGGAGAGAGGGGTTGAGGTAGGGGAGGGGAGAGAAGGGAAGTGAGAGAGAATAGGGGAAATGGGGAATTGGGGTGAGAGTGGGTAGAGAGAAAAGGTGAAGGAAGGTAGTGAGAGGAGTAGTGGTGAGGGAGAGGACGGTAAGGGCTCATTAGTACTTTTACAAGGGCAGGAGGGCACTGTCAAGTCTTGGTGACAATATCTGAGTTTCAAACCAATTGATCTACTTATTGCTTTTTTTAAAGTATTATTATACATTTTTAAATATATATATATATATATATATATATATATATATATATATATATATATATATATATATATATTTTAATACAAATTACCAGTATTATAAAGAGTTACACATCTTTGATTCAGTGAAATGACTCTAACACATGAGGTGTTATAATCAATGCCAAAGTGATAAGCAATGGTGGTGTGGGGGCTGTGCTTTGGCAAAGTGGGTGGGGTTATATCCTTCCTGTTTTGCCCTGTCTGGGGGTATCATCGGATGGGGCCACAGTGTCTCCTGACCCTCCTGTCTCAGCCTCCAGTATTTATGCTGCAGTAGTTTATGTGTCAGGGGGCTAGGGTCAGTTTGTTATATCTGGAGTACTTCTCCTGTCTTATCCGGTGTCCTGTGTGAATTTAAGTATGCTCTCTCTAATTCTCTTTTTCTCTCTTTCTTTCTCTCTCTCTCGGAGGATCTGAGCCCTAGGACCACGCCTCAGGACTACCTGGCATGATGACTCCTTGCTGTCCCCAGTCCACCTGGCCGTGCTGCTGCTCCAGTTTCAACTGTTCTGCCTGTGATTATTATTATTTGACCATGCTGGTCATTTATGAACATCTTGGCCATGTTCTGTTATAATCTCCACCCGGCACAGCGAGAAGAGGACTGGCCACCCCTCATAGCCTGGTTCCTCTCTAGGTTTCGGCCTTTCTAGGGAGTTTTTCCTAGCCACCGTGCTTCTACACCTGCATTGCTTGCTGTTTGGGGTTTTAGGCTGGGTTTCTGTACAGCACTTTGAGATATCAGCTGATGTACGAAGGGCTATATAAATAAATTTGGATGACGACTGCCTTGCTCAGGGGTAGACCGACAGATTTTTACTACATCAGCTCAGGGATTCAATCCAGTAACCTTTTGGTAACTGGCCCAATGGTCTAACCACTAGGCTACCTGCCATTCCATGTAGACACCCCAGTTTCGATCCCCCAAAGACCTCATACCATAAATGGACACTGGTCTCTAAAATATGAGTAAGTATAACATCCAGTAGTGGGTAGAGAAGTCTCAAGGATGATACCCTAACAGACACATGCCTATTTTTGATTTATTTCACCTTTATTTAACCAGGTAGGCCAGTTGAGAACAAGTTCTCATTTACAACTGCGACCTGGCCAAGATTAAGCAAAGCACTGCGACAAAAAACAACACAGAGTTACACATAGTATAAACAAATGTACAGTCAATAACACAATAGAAAAATCTATATTACAGTGTGTGCAAATGGAGTAAGGAGGTAAGGCAATAAATAGGCCATAGTAGTGAACTAATTACAATTTAGCAAATTAACACAAGTGATAGATGTGCAGATGATGATGTGCAAGTAGAAATACTGGTGTACAAAAGAGCAAAAAAAGTAAATAAAAACAATATGGAGATGAGGTAGGTAGTTGGGTGGGCTATTTACAGATGGGTTATGTACAGCTGCAGCAATCGGTAAACTGCTCAGATTGATTATGCTTAAAGTTAGTGAGGGAGATATAAGTCTCCAACTTCAGCGATATTTGAAATTCGTTCCAGTCATTGGCAGCAGAGAACTGGGAAGAAAGCTGGCCAAAGTGGGTGTTGGCTTTGGGGATGACCAGAGATATACCTACTGGAGCGCGTGCTACGGGTGGGTGTTGTTATGGTGACCAGTGAGCTGAGATAAGGCAGAGAGCTTTACCTAGCAAAGACTTACAGATGACCTGGAGCCAGTGGGTCTGGCGACGAATATGTAGCGAGGGCCAGCCGACGAGAGCATACAGGTCGCAGTGGTGGGTGGTATATGGGGCTTTGGTGACAAAACGGATGGCACTGTGATAGACGGGTGGCACTGTGGGGCGGCAGGGTAGCCTAGTGGTTAGAGAGTTGGACTAGTAACCGGAAGGTTGCAAGTTCAAACCCCCGAGCTGACAAGGTACAAATCTGTCGTTCTGGCAGTTAACCCACTGTTCCGAGGCCATCATTGAAAATAATAATTTGTTCTTAACTGACTTGCCTAGTTAAAGAAAGGTAAAATAAAAAGACTGCATCCAGTTTGCTGAGTAGAGTGTTGGAGGCTGTTTTGTAAATGACATCGCCGAAGGTGAGGATCGGTAGGATAGTCAGTTTTACAAGGGTATGTTTACCAGCGTGAGTGAAGGAGGCTTTGTTACGAAATAGGATGCCGATTCTAGAATAAATTAGGGATTGGAGATGCTTAATATGAGTCTGGAAGTTTACAGTCTAGCCAGACACCTAGGTATTTGTAGTTGTCCCCATACTCTAAGTCAGAACCGTCCAGAGTAGGGATTCTAGTCTGTCTGCTCACTCTCAGAGAATACCTCCTTCTACAGATTATCAATCTCAATCTGGGGTTTAGACATTAAAGTGGGGACAACTAAAACTGTCCCAAAAAATAATGAAGTCCCATGAAGAGGAATGATTGCATTTATATTTTCCCATCTGTATTGCCATTGTAAAAGCCAGGTCAAACAAAATAAATTCACAGTTTGACAACCCTATTAATTGCATCACCCACAGGGATTTAAATATTACACTTTTGCCACTTTTTGTCTAGCCCCTCCCTCTCACGAAATGGCCCTAGATTTGTGGGAAAAATCTGTAATTGGCCTTATTATGCCTAAAACAGATTTACTGTACATAAAACACTTTTCCTCTGTGTAAAAGTCAATGTTACATAAGATGATCAGTAGTACATTGTTCAGTCACACTACTACAAAAAGCAGTTAAATAAGGCCAAAAAGAGTAATATTCCATCTTCTTCCAAATATTTTCTTGACTCAACATTTAACATTTTACATTAAAGTGTAAAAACCTGAATATGAACATAAACTATTGCTAACCTATTGCTCTAAAGAGCTTTGTGTATGTAGTTGGCTGGAGTGTGGTGGAGGCTATAGGGATCAGGAGAACCATACTGAAACAGGGTGCAGATTGGTAGATGCTACATTGGTGCCGTGACCCAGATTACACAGCTGAGCTGCACTATCGGCTGGCCAATAAATCCCTAAATCATATCCGCTCTGTTTGGAGTGACTGTTTTTCTCATAATCCAAAACAAACTTTGGCATAATTTATATTTTACTCAACAGTGTTTCTCTAATATATTATGTATAGAAAAACTCTAATTGACCTACCCTCCATTCACACTTTAATGTCATGATCTATTCCAGGCCAAATTACTTTATGTATGAACATAATTAACATTTCTTTAAACAAAGATTTATGGAATAGACCACAGGTCTAAAGACCACAGGTGCCCTGCCTGAGCTCCACCTCCAATCCTAATAACATGAGTGAATGAAAAAAAGGTGATATCTCAAACTATGAGAGATACAACAGTTTGAAAACAGACAGTAATCCCTCACCGTTATATACTAATTAACAAGTCAACATGTCCCCTGATAAGTGTCAAGAGAGCTCGCTCTCCACTATAACTCACATGCTCAAGAACAGAAAGGGGTATTTTTAGCTCCACATGCATCTCCATGTGAATGCACCCCTGACTTCATTAAATATGCACACCCGTTTTGATATGACAACCTGTATTTGGCTTCCTCATAATACAATTAATGAATAACCCTGTCTTTTTAAAATAATGTCTGCATAGGCGTACTGACAGTAATACTGTTATTACACTAGAGCAGAGCATTCCCCTTTTGCAATACAGCTTTTTTTTATCTCCTGTGAGACTCGATACATCACCATTTATTTAACTGGGATCCTGTAATATGAACAGCACTGTAAGCAGTCAATACAACAGGGAGGTCTTTGCATTAAGTTGCAAACAAACACACACACACACAACAAAAACATGCTGTTACATACATAGCATCTGTAGAATTGTCACTATGAAAACGCAAACTGTATTATATTACTTCTACATAAAAAAAGAATATCCACATAACCATTCGTCATACTATTTAGGCCTACCAATTCGCATAAACTAAAAGCAATATTTCGAGATATCCTATAGGCTACGTCATAAAATACAACATTATGAGGCACCATGGGGCCTACTGTGAGGTAGGCCTACAGTAGAAGCATGGAAGTATATACATAAAAAACACTTCAATATCAATGTAAAACCATTACAAAACGGGTCAATATTTAAACACTAAACACTACATTCGATAATACATTATATTATTAGGCTACTGGATAGCTCGTTTACAGTAGGCTAGGTGATGCTGTTTTTGCATTGTGCCCAGTAGCTCTGAGACCCAAATGGCATGGTCAGTAGTTTACAAAACGCAATCTACAGACTGGAGAATACAGTTATTCTATTTAATTATATTATTTTAGCGCATGTGAGTCGCATCTTTTCAATCCTACCAGATCAAGAAGATTATGTGATAAGAATATATTTATTTCAAACGAGCACCATATTGCCAACGCCAAGTAATCAACAGAACAGGATTTTACTGAAAAACATTGCCTCTCCCACATCGCATGCATAGATGTGTTTTACAACATGCCAATAAAATACATTTACAACGAGAGAACGCCGAGACAAGGAACAATTCCTAACAATCTTATAACACCGATCTGGAGCCCGCGACTGCCATATGCCATTGATGGCCGACATGCTAAATAAAATGTAAACCACAAACAAGATATGGTAATATAGAATATACCAGCGCCATTCATATCGTGATGAGGCCATGTTGAAGCCCTGTGTGTACTTCCATAAGAACACGCATTCACTCCCACTTCCTCGCCTCCACTGCACGCCGTGCGTACTTTAGTGCGGGCTGTGATTATCCATACGCGCACTGAGGCACAGTATCAGCAACCACCAACCACACAAACAAAAGCATCGCATACGATAATTACGACCATGCAAATTATCATTTTCATATCCAAGGTCATAATGTAGAGCATGAGCTCTGCAACATTTAATCGGTTAAGGTGCATATTGCTGTACACCAACATTTTGTGACTGTTCATAATTCTATCCAAACGCAAGGAAACATTTCTGGTAAAATCTCTAGCTACCTCCTCTTTCACATATTGTATTCATACGTATAACTCTCTTACAGAATCATCATCCTCACCATCATCATCCTCATCATCATCAGAGTCTGCACCGTTAGTTCCCCTTCCACTCTGACACCCGTAGTCCGCTAGTTTCCTGATTTGCCGACTTGAATGCCGTTTTTCATTAGGAGTAGGGGTCTTTGCATGCACTACAATTGTGATGGTAACGTAGGCACTGTAGAACGCTACTGCTGCAACTCTCCCTGCGTAGCGGGGAGCAAAAACCTGGGCGGTGCTTCGTGCATAGAGGAACAAACCACAGGCACTCATTGGGGGCTCATTATGGTTCCTATCTATGCTTCAAACTGGGAGTCCTAACCTCGTGATGCTTGCTCATCAAAATATAGTTAAAACCACGGACCAGAAATATTAAATCATAATAAGAGGAACATAGACACTGTATGGGGGTTACATTGGCCTGTGCCAGTTGGCAATACAAATGTCGTAATTTCATTATATGCCTAGGCTACTGTAATCATTGATAATAGTAATAAAAACAGGCAGGTTTTTGTAAAGAGAAATATTGACATCCACCCACGTGGACCATTCTACACAAATCAAAAAGTAACAGAGGTCTTAACAGTAGAATAACTACTTTGTAATTTATCTCAGTAGAGATTAATCTCTCCTCTTGGCTCCTGTGCACCTGTCACTCCAAATCCCCATGCACTCTGAGCTGATTGTTCACTGGCCCCATCGCTGTCACTCCTGTAGCTCTCTCTCACAAGCATGATGAGAGAAGTGCATGGTTGCACTATCAGCCTTGGATCTCAGACTTCCACCAACACAAACTTCAGGGGGAAAAACTCACAGAACTCATAAGGATAAAGAAGAATAGAATTGAACAATAATTCAAATAAGATATATGAAAGCAACACAACACAGGATGAGGAGAAAACATGCTTTGGGCTAATAGCACAAGTGGATGAGGATAAGTAGCACCTCTGCTGTTCCAACACCCATACAGATGATTTTGAGGGGTCATAACAAAACCAGGTGGACCATACACTGAGTCCTCATGGGGGAGATTCCGGGAGACCAGAGGTAACAAAGCACTGGCCTGGCCGGTTGTGTGGTCTTATCATTGCCAGCAGGTAGAGAGGAGTGGTTACCCTCACTGCCTCAAAGGCAAGCACAATAGCTTTGAATCTGAAGCCAACAATAACTGCGCGCTTGTGTGGAGAGATGAGGAAAAGGTTGACATGGGCTGGCTTTAAGAAAAGCTCAGATATACAAGTATTTAGTCCACACAAACAAAGTTAAATCCACAGACAAGACCTCTCTGACACTGGCAGTCAACAGCTTTTTGTTGGCAGCTACTTGAAAGCAAGGGGAAAAGCATCATGTTGTTTTGACCTTAATGCTCGGCTGCTGTCTGTCTTTGCGGCTCATCTGAGGATAGGAAACATTTCATATTAGAATCAGAGGAGTCTCCGCTGCCCTCAGATGACAATGTGCCTGTACCTTTCAAATGAGAGAATCTCATTATCTGGAACCTGATACATTCACTTCACTGAGGCTCAGTGACAACGACAGCTCAGAAGTTTAAAAAAATATGTCACTGTTTAAAAAGGAAACAAACATCATTAGTGAGAAGATCTTGCCTATTTTTACTCTCCCATGATGATAGAATATGCTGTTAGAATAAGCTTTCAAATGATACTGTGCAACGGAAAAAGGAGGTGGGATAGGGGGTGGGGTGGAGGGGTACTGTAGAAATCCAGTGAAATCTAAAACCAGGGAGACTGCAGCATTAGAGTGGGGCTAAACCACTGCAGTGGGAAATCTACATACTTCTACTACAGCTTTGTAGTGGATGCACTGCGCTGCAGTGACCCAGCCTTGGCCCACGTACACCTCAAATAGTCTCACTGTCCAGTTCACATTTGTATTTCGTTCACTTGTTAATGTTCAAATGTGTTCTATTAAATTAACATCACATAGAGCTTTCAGTCTCTCTCTATATATCCACATAGGCCTATACACACTTATCTAAATCAGGAGCAAAAACAAGAATAGTTCCAGTTTCCTGTGTCGCAACTCCTCTGGAGACTGCGTGGTTGAGCACAGTAGTTGGCCGCAAAAGGTCTTGGATGACGGCCAGGCAACCTCAAGAGTAGCATTTCCCATCATCTCAATGTGTTTACAGTTCAGGGAACGCAAGGAATTACATAACTCAGGAAAATGGCTCTTCTCTCATGGTTTGGACACAAAAGACTGTCACACATAAATACACAAAGATGAATAGCTGTAAGGTAATCATACACAAGCTTTATGGTGTAGCCTACTGAATTGTGGTCAGGGTGTGAGATTTAATTTGATGCATTTCTAAGTATTTTTCCAGTGGCAACACACCAACATCTTGTAGTTCCAGGTGTTTTGTCAACACTACCACACAGACTCTAATATACTATTTGTGAAGTAGGCTTCAAACTATTATGCCATGGTACTGTCTGTTCCCTCTCACTGCAAATCCAGATAACACAATACCTACTGAGCACAGACTGGTTGAATCAACGCTGAAATGTGTCAAAGTATGGCGATGTGCAATCTAAGTGAAAAATGTATTAACGTCAACTTTTGTTTTGAGCGTGAAATTTCACCACAGGATTATCTCATCATGATAATCAATTTTCAACAGACAAACCTTGTTGAATTTGTACCTTCAAGACAATGTCAGATCTTCAATGGTATAGCCACCCTCAGAAAGAAACAAATCTGTGCAGCACCACCTACTGGAGAGTATTTCCATCTACAGCTATCCATTCAGGATTCCATCCAGGGTTTTAAACATGCCCAACCCTGCTTAACTTAGGTGTTTATCACTGACTACTGCCAATGGGCTATCTTCAGAATGATCATTGAGAGATCTCTTAATAACTAAATAGATTCACTGTTGCTATTGAAGTAATTACAAAGGGTAGGTTAACTAGGTTTAAGAGTAAAAATAAAATGTAACCATACCTTATGTCATATCATCAATGATACTATTTAGGCCCATATATAGCATTTGCAAAGTCATCCACAGCTATTGTCTTGTTTCAATTCAACCCAGAGTTCAACTAAAAATAGACAATACATATAGGCCTAGGGTTTCGGTTGATTTCAAATTTCATCTTCAAGATAATAATTAATATGTTGGATTCACATCTCCATCTAAACCACAGATCAATTGCTATAATCTGCACAGAAACTCAAACACCATTGATCACTTGCACTATGTACTTTAATGTAATCCAGCTCATTTGGGTTGTGCTATTAGATAAAGCACAGTGATAACACATTAAGTTGTATAATAAATACAAAATATCTGACATTGAATTCCCATTTGAACTTTGTTGTGCTTTAAAATGGTTGAAAGTGCAGTGATAACACATTTAAATAAAAAACAAAAATCTGGTTGAAAGCATTGTGATAACATTGGTCTTGGGGGGGTGAATAAAGGTTGAAATCTCACTGATCAACATCTCAACCAATTAAAAAAATGTAAATGTTGAAATGACGTGGTGTGCCCAGTCGGTAGCCGAGAGTCAATGGTCGTACAGCAAATGGGGAGAAATTTGGAGGCTTGCTCACAACAGATGAGACTGCAACTGACCTTGATGTTCTTCTATTTCAGCATTAGCAAGCTCCAACCTAAAAATCAACTATTATTGGCTGCTAGCACCATCAAAAGATATAGAATTGTATGCTCCTGGATTGTTGGTCTCATTTGCTGTTGTAAAGTTATTTGTCCAGCAGAGGGTAGTGTCTCTAGAGCCACATATATATAGGCCTTACTTCTCATTGACTCATCACTGGTGTGTGTGTGGCCAAATAGCTCTATTATCATGTAATGTGACGAAAGCGTCAGTTCCAATCCAAGTGCCAAAGCCGTTTAGTAAACTCCAGACGCTTACATTTGTTGGATGATATGAAAATAGAGCTCCTCGGCCATGCACACCAGTGGTGGGTTTGGCATCGAAATGAGAATGCATGAGCAGAAAAAAAAGCATGCTTACTATAAAATATGGTGGTGGATCTTTGATGTAATGGGCTATTTTTCCTCCACTGGTCCTGGGGCCCTTGTTAAGGTCAACAGCATCAATAACTTCACCCAGTACCTGAATATTTTAGCCAAAAACCTGGTTGCTTCTGCCAAGAGGCAAAAACTTGGCAACACGTGGATCCTCCAGCAAGACAATAACCCCAATCATTTTAATATTTTTTTAATCACAAAGAAATTGTTAATTGGCCACAAAAATCAACATTTTGCAATGGCCATTTCAGTCTCCGGACTTGAAAGCGATTGAAAACCTGTGGTTTGAAAAGGGCAGTCCATGAGCGCAATGTATATCAAGGATCTGGAAGTATTCTGTATGGTGGAATGGTCTAAGATACCTCCCAATGTGTTCTCTAACTCAAAACATTTGACAAAAATGCTCAGTGCCGTTAACCTCACAAGGTGAGGTATTGAAAGGTATTGAAAACAGGGGTATGAAAAATTTGACCCACCTTTGTTAAACAAAATCTCTTTCTCTGAGCGATTGTATTAGTATAAAATAATATACTTTCCCATTTTTTTAGCATACAATATAACAGTATTTTAATTATTTTATAGTAATTTTCGCTCAACTTTATCAAGGGTGTCAATAATTTCAGACCCCACTGTATATGCTACATGTAGGCATAGAAATTTGAACATTTGCATTCATACCAGCTGCTTCGGCATGTACGTGACAAATCAAGAAATTGATATACATATACAGCCTATTCCTTATTGTTGAAAAAGTGAATTGATACAATTACACATGCCCTTTGTCAATGCCAGTGAGAGCAAAAACACATACTAAAACTCCCATAATTGGTTTTGTCAACATGGGAAAAATCATCTTTGGGCATGAAATTGCCAGATAGCTTACCACAACAAATTCAGTTGTAACAGCTGACAGAAAACAATAACTGGGAAAAATCTAACTTAAAAAAGGGGCAATCTGCAGCAGTTACATACATTTGTAGACTTTAATTAATGTTCTTGAAGAATAAAACGTCAAGATGCCTCATGAGATTACTGCAACTGCCATACCCAATCAGAACACAAAATGTCTTACTCCTTTGTTTGTAATTAATGTTGTAAAAAGTAAAAAAACAAAAACAAACAAACTATAGCCTAAAAACATGATTAAAACTATAATTTTGATACCATCATTGATACAT
Organism: Oncorhynchus masou masou; assembly: GCF_036934945.1. Taxonomy (NCBI): domain Eukaryota; kingdom Metazoa; phylum Chordata; class Actinopteri; order Salmoniformes; family Salmonidae; genus Oncorhynchus; species Oncorhynchus masou. The sequence goes on along the minus strand of NC_088222.1, from coordinate 28,322,426 downwards.
ATTAGGTGTGTTCATGAGTTTGAAAGTGGTTAAATTTCTTCTGCCCTATCCCTCAGCTGTTTACCAGATCAGTGGGGGGTGACCGCTTTGTTGTTGTTGGAACTGCAGATTGCCACTTTAAAGACAAGAATCATGATAAGATGTATTCATGCTCAAAATACAAGAGTTAAACATGTAGCCATGTGCTCAGTAAATACATAAAACTAACTGTAGCTAGGACAGGTCTTACAGATGAAAAAGACAAATGTAGTGTAGAAAAGAAAGTGCTGAGATGTAGAAACAAATGCAGAGTTGGTCAATGAGTATAATATATCGAAAAGGTCTTACAATAGTATGATAATCACAGAAATAAGGAACATTTATGATGAATCTACTAAAATCGGCAATAAAAAAAGTATCCCAACCATCCCCGTGTTTTTTCTCTTTTTATCTACAAACAAAACAAATGTATCAAGGATTTAAGTGCAAGGCAGCATTATATTCTTCATAGTGCTAGACAAAAAAAAAGGTAACCGAGGCAATATCCCAAAATGTCAACCAGCATGACACAATTTCACAGACTTTGCCAGCAGACAGTTGAGTTACGATTACCTGGGTAAAATCAATCTATATCAGTTTTCAGCAGATGGATTGGTTGTGAATACAAATTTAACATCACTATTTAGAATTATTGCAGAGGTACTACAGAATACAAATCTAAAGAACAAAGCATTATTTTCAGATATCAGATTCTGTCAACCAAAAATAAAACATACAACGTAACCATTATTTTTTTTAAAGGTACAACTTAACTGATGTAAGAGTAAATAAATTCTAAACATAAAACAAATTGTAACATACAGTTTATAGCCTACCAACAAAATCAGTTTCACGAAAATGTAAGATATTATCGATGCGGTTCCCCCTACATTTGATATCTAAAAAAGGTTAACTGACCTATCCAAATCTGCATGTTGAAGCTGAATCTTATAAATGCATCACAATCTAATACCATCATAATAGTGTACTAGTACAAAGACTGCAGTAAACAGCTTTCTGTAAAGAAAGTCATTTTTTTTTAAAGACTAAAGGCTACCTACAACTTGACAGAGTGAACATACCATGTAGTTTAGCTACCAATATGTGTAATAAAATGTGATGTGTAGCCTAACGCTGGGCTGAGCAAATGCAAGGTATACTCGTGCCTGAACATTTTAATGAAAGATTGCATGGTTTGTATTTTGATGACTGTTTACAAGATAACGCAGCATGATAGCACAGGCTTCCTTATCCATTGCAACACAAATTCTAAGGCTTGTACATCACATTGAAATACAATAGCTTATTAATCAAAACAGCATATTTGCAATGTGTGATAACGGTAACAGACAATCATTCTATTTTCGGTGATGTAAACGTACTAGATGGTGTCTTTTTGGTGGCACATAGTATGAAAACGTGGGATACAGGCCTATATGCTAACTGTAGAGGTTTCATCCCATTTTTAGGGATTTGCTCCAGACATGTGTTTGCTACATTCAACAGGGAGCACCATTTCCACTGCTTTTCTTCCTTTACTGGTGAAGTCTGGCTGCTGCTCATAGTCCACTGGGCTTACAGGACTCCCAGACTCAGAGCAAAGATGAGGCATTCCATGGGTGATCCCCACTGGCCTAATCTTACTGTGTTGATTGTAAGGATGAGAGTCAACAGTCGATGTGTAAAAAAGGGCCTCACCCCCACCACTTGATGCCTTATCTGATCTCCCATAGTGAGCATGAGGTCGACCAGGGGCCTGAGGCCGACAGGATTCTGATTGCAAAGGAAGATGAGATGGCCTATGCAACGGTCCTGTATTCTGAGGGATAGAATTACAGGATACTCTATCAGTCAGTTTGCTAGCTGAGATCGGTTGAGGTTTACAGTTTGGGACTCGACTGACAGGCTGACTGAATGATACCACGTGTCCGTCTTGGGTTTGATAGAGACTGTGCGTCTGCTCTTTTCTTTTCCCATCTGCTCCAGGGTGGGTTACAGTCCCCTCAGTATCTGGTTGCCATGACTGCAACATGTTTCTATTGTCCCCATTTTCTGAAGTGGAAATGTGACCATTATTTTTGCGGTGAAGTGAGGACGCCATCTTTGACACTCTTTCAGTTCTAGGGCATGACACTAGCGCTGCCCCACTCCCTAAATACATGTCAGTCATCTCTAACTCCAAGCTCTCTGTGTCCAGGGATCTACTCCTCCGATTTAAGGCCAGAGGACTCGACAGAGGAGCCAGTGGACTTGACTGATGGACTCGTGTAAGGCTAAGGTGACGTGGCAGGCTGGCGATTCCCCAAGTATTACTGAGGAGACTCCGTTCATAGAGGTCAAACATTTGTAAGTCACATTCAGCAAACGCATCCTTTTGCAGGTAGCTTTCTTCAAACACTTCGTAAGGCGACGTGATGTCTTCCTCTTCCATTACCATATCCATCTGCTGATCATATTCCCCCTCATTATCGATGTCCACGACATCAAATGTGACAATGGCTGGGAGGGATTGCATGTTTTGGGAAAAGGGAGAGCCTGACTCAGAGCCTCCCATGCTTTCATTTGAATCACTATAAAACTGTGACTGTTTTGTAAAGTCCACTAGGGCTTGGGAGAAGCAAATTGCCTGGTCATCCTTCAAATCATTATTTGTTTCTTTAGAAATATCATGATTTCCTCTTAAGTGGGGGGACTGTGGCATGTTTTGCTCAGGGCACATTTCTTGTGATTGACATGTTTTTGAAGCAAGGGAGCTAAAAGCTGCATCTGACATTCTCTCACTATTCCCACCATTACAGGCTTTGAAATATCTCTGCTCTATGGCATGCGATCGGTTTTCTTTTTTATTCAAAGCCTCTGGGTTGACCTGGTCCTCTTTCATAGAGGCTTGAGTTTTTGTGTTGACCTTAGAAATGCTTTCCTGGAAGCTATTATCTTGGTGGATCCTCCCTTTGGTGAACAGAGCCTGCTCTTTGGAAAGTTTACACATGCTTTTCAACTCCGCGCAGAGAAGGTCCTGCTGGATCAAAGTCAGCCTGTCCTCTTCCATTAGATCTGTTTCAGGAGTGAACATAGCATTTACATCACTACACTGAGCTGGCATTTGTAAAAACTCAAGTGGATCAGGCAGCTTAGATTTTTCAAGAGGTGGACTGATAAGACTATCATCAGGCTCAAAAAGCTCATACAGAGCGTCACCACTGTAACTGTCCCTTGGTAGTCTATCCGTCCTGACATTGTCAACTTTGTCACGTCCGTCTTCATCTTGTCCTGGGGTGGTAGAGTCATAGTAACCCTCGTCGCTGTTAGGAACTGACTCTTGATGGTCGCTCTGAGGGGTCATGACATCAGCAGATGTAAGGGTGGTCTCTGTAACTTCAAGATCACCATTGCTGTTGTTGCTGATGTCCATGTTATAGGAGCTAGATGGCTCTTCAGGTGTCATCCTAGGACTTTCACTGTGTTCTAGAAAGTCTGGTTCCTGGCTGTCTGTATAGCAAATGTTCTCTACAGCGTCATTTTCCCAGAGGTCATGGAGATAGTCTCCAGCCACCTCATCAGGGGTGGCCATTTCTTCTCCTCCACCCTGATAGGTAACATAACAGGAACTCCTTTTGCCTGCATTTCGACTCCTTTCCCCCGAGACTGTGCTCTCTGCAATACTGTCGTCATCTTGATCAGCTATTATGTCACCACAGCCAGTGAGTGAGTCAAAACTCTTCAGAGACGCCACATCACCATAAAGCAAGCTTATTTGAGATGAGCCAGTAGGCAGCTGGACGTTCACTGTAGACTCTAGGTTGGTGTTCGGGAGAGAACCAGGTTCAGTGGTTTCATGGAGTGTCTCTTCATGTTTATTTGGGTTATCATTCTTTGCTACCACGTCCTTGCCTTTCATCAGTTCCGCTACAAGAGAATCCACACTCCTTTGTTTCACCATATTGTTCTCAGACACTATGACATCAACATTAATACATTCAGGCGCAATAGTCAAACAATCTTCGACATTTGCCAAAACAGGCACATTGGATTCAGACAAACTGTTCAGGCACTCTGTGTCATTTTGGTCAATCTTAGTCTGGGCAATAGGCACCTCTTTGTTGCAGACATGAGACATTGCAACCATTTCATTTTTTTCTAAATCACAATTTCTATTCTTTCTATGACGCCTGATGCTGTTAAAAAGTCCCCTCAAGCCCTTTTTCTGACGGGGGAGGGAAAAGGACTTCTGATCACCAGTAGAGTGACCAAATTCACTACAACAAGTGCTAGGAGTCTGGCTGTGGTACTCAAAATCTCCTGCTGGAACATATCCACTTCCCAGACTGTCCTCCCAACCTGCCTTGCTAAGTCCATCATGCGTTTTACTCTTGCTTACTCCCTTTTTAGAGGCACACTTGTTCTGATTTTTGTTCCTCCCTCCAAAGAAGTTGGGCAAAACACAAATGCTTTTACGTCCTCCAAAGAATCTTAAGGCAGTCCTCTTCAGTTTCCCTGATGGCTGAGGCTCAGGGGGCACAGCATCAAATGTGTCAGATGGAGGCTTTACCTCAGTCTGTGAATCCTGGCCACCCATGGCTGTCTGCTCGCAGCCAGCAGACAAATGTTTTGTATAACTTGCTGGCTCATTTCCTCCGCCGGGCTCCATGGCAACACAATCTACAGGAAGATGAAATGAACAGAGAGCATGACAGTCATCACCATCAGGTGCAAAGAAGACTGCTGCCATGCCATCCTACAAAACCATTTGCTTCCATGTTTTCTGAAATGTAGGACAAATTAAGGATTAGGCATAGAATGATTTGATTCTGTTTTATACACTGGTGGGCCTACATCAAGCATGTTGGAATGGTTTTCTTCGCATTAGAGGAAATAACACGTTTATAGTTAATGATCTGACAAACCTTCACAACAGCAATGTCATGCTATCTGCATAAAAAGTGTAAAGCAAGTTGTCCATTATCTAGGTGCAACATTATGCGCAAATAAATAAACAATAGGATGTGCCAAAACTGTTTTAACTTGGCATAGCTATCAAGTCACCACCTGTTTTGGAAACTAAATCATTAGATATGTAGGGATAATTGTTTATTATGCTATACTACGCGAGAAAACGGAGAAGCATGACGTTTGTTACCCAAGCAGTCGTCGGGTTAGGACAACAACAAAGCTTAGCTATGTGTAGCTAAGTTAATGCCTAACGTTAGCTTGTGTGTGGCCTGTAAATCTGAAGGACGTAAACTACCAGCAAATTATCATCTACCTAGCTAATATTCCGAAATTGAGGTGATTGTATTAATCTAGCTTGCTAGTAATCTCGCAAGCTACTTCCAAGAAATAACATTTTACTTTCTTGCGACAGTAACTACCATTGTTGGGAAATATACACACTGGCAGCAGAGGTGATAAGCTACGTTAGCTAACTAGTTAGCTAGCCTAGAATACAATAATTCCCTGCAAGCGTCAAACGGTGGCTAGCATAACGAGGGAAAATGTTCAAAACACCTTCCCAATAAAAGTCATGTTTAGGCGATGGGGAGATATATAAATTAACCAACCTTGTTGTCTGGCTGCTACACCCCAGGATAATATACACAATAAATCCGATTCACTTTGTTCAGTCGCGTTAACAGTCTGGAGCCTCTTGTTCATATGCGCATTGAATTCTGGTAGTCGTAGTGAGGATGGGATAAGTCTTTCTTTTTAGTTATCGTCTATTGTAAATACTAGAAGAAAAAAACACGAGAAATTAGAAACTTGTCAGTTGTAAGAAATCATATCTGAAACATCTTGTGAAAATAAAGTAAAAATAAACGACAAAATAATCACAAAACAGAAAAGTAGGGTCGGCGCTTGCACTCTTCTTGGCCTCCGGATCCTCAAACTAGGAAAATTTCGTCAACAAGACATTCATTAAATAATTTGATGGTCAATTTATCTTTCATTCATTCTAGTTACGTAGTACCTACCTCAAATATTCCAGTATGCCTACACATTGTACATGTGTTACTGGCAGACCCTGCCTATAGCTTCCGCTCTTATTTCCTATTTCACGTGTTTTTATATACATTGAATACTGCACTGTTGAGTAGTGTTTGCAAGTTAAGCGTTTCACTGTACACACTTGAAACGTTGTTAAGTCTACATGGCTATTATCATAGCTCAGTTGAAATTGTATTGTTTAGTAGACTACTGGAACGTCAGCTACACCATCAATGTAATGTCAATTATGTATATTATTATTTGCATGGTGCACTCCACCAATGAGATATGTATCTCATTGGTGGAATGCACCATGGACATAATAATATACTGGGCCTTCAGGAAGTATTCATACCCCTTGACTTATTCAGCCTGAATTAAAAATGAATCAAATAGTTTTGTTTCTCACCCATCTACACACAATACCCCATAATGACAAACTAAAAACATGTTTTTAGAAATGTTTGCAAATGTTTGAAAATGAAATAATTGACGTAAGTATTCACTTCCCTGAGTCAATACTTTGTAGAAGCATCTTTGGCAGCGATTACAGCGGTGAGCCTTTCTGGGTGTCTCTAAGAGCTTTCCACACCTGGATTGTGCAACATTTGCCCATTATTCTTTTCAAAATTATTCAAGCTCTGTCAAATGGGTTGTTGATCATTGCTAGACAACCATTTTAAGGTCTTACCATAGATTTTCAAGTAGATTTATGTCAAAATTGTAACTTGGCCAATCAGTAACATTCACTGTCTTCTTAGTAAGCAACTCCAGTGTATATTTGGCCTTGTGTTTTAGGTTATAGTCCTGCTGAAAGGTGAATTAATCTCCCAGTGTCTGGTGGAAAGCAGACTGAACCAGGTTTTCCTCCAGAATTTTTCCTGTGCATAGTTCCATTCCATTTTTTTAATCCTGAAAAACTCCCCCGTCCTTAACAATAACAAGGATACCCATAACATGATGCAGCCATCACTATGCTTGAAAGTATGGAGAGTGGTACTCGGTAATGTGTTGTATTGGATTTGCCTGAACATAACACTTTGTATTCAGAACAGTCAGTCAATTAGGTTAGTATTGTGGAGTAACTACAATGTTGTTGATCCATTCTCATAGTGAAATCCCTGAGAGGTTTCCTTCCTCTCCGGCAACTGAGTTAGGAAGGACCACCTGTATCTTTGTAATGACTGGGTGTATTGATACACCATCCAAAGTGTAATTAATAACTTCACCATGCTCAAAGGGATATTCAATGACTGTTTTATGATTTTTATTGATCTACCAATAGGTGCCCTTCTTTGCAAGGCAGTGGTAAATCTCCCTGGTCTTTGTGGTTGAATCTGTGTTTGAAATTCAATGCTCGACTGAGGGATCTTACAGATAATTGTGTGAGGGCTACGGAGATGAGGGAGTCATTCAAAAATTATGTTAAACACTATTATTGCACACAGAGTAAGTCTATGCAACTTATTATGTGACTTGTTAAGCACATTTCCACTACTTCTTGCCATACAAAGGGTTGAATACTTGACTCAAGACATGTCAGCTTTAAATGTTTATTAATTTTAAACATTTCAAAAACAGAATTCCACTTTGACATTATGGGGTATTTTTTGTGTGTAGATCAGTGACCAAAAAAACTCTAAATTTAATTGATTTTAAATTCAGGCTGCAACACAAAAAAAGTGTAAAAATAAAATAAAATGTTACGTTGCAAAATTTGTCATTTTAATGGCTAAACTGGGAAACCAAAATTTCCGACTTCATGCCGCGTTAACCTAATAGTCGAAAACTCCTAACTGACCTAAAACAGGGAATTTTAACTAGGATTAAATGTCAGGAATTGTGATAAACTCATTTTAAATGCACATTGCTAAGGTGTTTGTAACTTCTGACTTCAACTGTCTCTAAATCAATAACGTTTTCACTGATTATGACAGAATCATTAAACAAGGTATGATTTACTCTATAAATGCCTAGTATACTTTTACAACCTTTGCTTTGAGTAGAAATGCCAGTTTTGATTTGATATAAATACATAAAATCTCAAATATTGCATTTAAAGAAGAAATCTAATTCAGTGATTATCTCAGAAAAGTGAAAATATGCATTTATTTGCAATACTTAAAAGAAATGTTAATTTCAAGTGCAATTTGTTCTATATGAAGTTAGACAATGTTTTCATAAAGTTGTAAAATGTTAATCTTAAACTGTATGCCAAATCCATGTTCGCATTTTTAGTGCAACAGTTCCACATTTTAAAGTAGTTACAAGGCACAACCCTCAGTTATTTATACTTCTCTAATTTAACAGCAAAGAGGTCCCTTCCAATCATTTTCTATTTTGGCTTTGTTGAAGTCCTTCTTTGTCATCCCCAGACAAGCTGAATGGTACCATCTCTGGCACACAGAGCATTCTATCTGCAGTATTAAAAACATAAAACAGGGTTGTTTATTTACATGTAAATTACAGTTCTGGAATACCCAAATTCTGTTAGATGCTTTTGCAATTAGGAACATTTTCAAATTGAATTGGATTTTTGTTCAATTGCTAAATTGACTTTAAATGACATGCATTTCACTGTAGAGCCTCTAGCCCTAATCACAAAACCTTATCCAACTTTTCAGTTCCCACACATGCGATGACATCACCTGGTTTCAATGATGTTTCTAGAGACAATATCTCTCTCATCATCACTCAATACCTAGGTTTACCTCCACTGTATTCTCATCCTACCATACCATTGTCTGTACATTATACCTTGAAGCTATTTTATCACCCCCAGAAACCTCCTTTAACTCTCTGTTCCAGACGTTCTAGATGACCAATAGCTTTTAGCCGTACCCGTATCCTACTCCGGTGATGTAGAGGTGAATCGAGGCCCTGCACTGCCTAGCCCCACTCCTATTCCCCAGGCACTCTTTTGTTGAGTTCTGTAACCGTAATAGCATTATTTTCATGCATGCTAACATTAGAAGCCTCCTCCCCAAGTTTGTTTTATTCACTGCTTTAGCACAATCTGCCAACCCAGATGTTCTAGCCGTGCCTGAATCCTGGCTTAGAAAGACCACCATAAATTCTGAAATTTTCATCCCAAACTACAACTTTTTCAGACAAGATAGAACGGCCAAAGGGGGCAGTGTTGCAATCTACTGCAAAGATAGCCTGCAGAGTTCTGTCCTACTATCCAGGTCTGTACCCAAACAATTTGAATGTCTACTTTTAAAAATCCACCGCTCTAAAAACAAGTCTCACCGTTGCCGCCTGCTATAGATCACACTATCTCCAGCTGTGCTCTGGACACCAGATGTGAATTGATTGCCCCCCATCTATCTTCAGCGCTCGTGCTGCTAGGCGACCTAAACTGGAACATGCTTAACACCCCAGCCATCCTACAATCTAAACTTGATGCCCTCAATCTCACACAAATTATCAATGAACCTACCAGGTACCACCGCAAAGCCGTAAACACGGGCATCCTCATAGATATCATCCTACCAACTTTCCCTCTAAATACACCTCTGCTGTTTTCAACCAAGGTCTCAGCGATCACTGCCTCATTGCCTGCATCCGTAATGGGTCAGCGGTCAAACGACCTCCACTCATCCCTGTCAAACGTTCCCTGAAACACTTCAGCGAGCAGGCCTTTCTAATCGACCTGGCCGGGGTATCCTGGAAGGATATTGATCTCATTCCGTCAGTAGAGGATGCCTGGTTATTTAAAAAAATGCCTTTCTCTGGTGAGATGGTTCTTAAATAAGCATGCCCCCTTCAAGAAATTTAGAACCAGGAACAGATATAGCCCTTGGTTCTCTCCAGACCTGACTGCCCTTAACCAACACAAAAACATCCTATAGCGTTCTGCATTAGCATCGAACAGCCCCCGTGAAATGCAACTTTTCAGGGAAGCTAGAAACCAATATACACAGGCAGTTAGAAAAGCCAAGGCTAGCTTTTTCAAGCAGAAATATGCTTCCTGCAACGCTAACTCAAAAAAGTTCTGGGACACTGTAAAGTCCATGGAGAATAAGAACACCTCCTCCCAGCTGCCCACTGCACTGAAGATAGGGAACACTGTCACCACCGATAAATCCACTATAATTGAGAATTTCAATAAGCATTTTTCTACGGCTGGCCATGCTTTCCACCTGGCTAAACCTACTCCGGTCAACAGCACTGCACCCCCCACAGCAACTCGCCCAAGCCTTCCCCATTTCTCCTTCTCCCAAATCCAGTCAGTTGATGTTCTGAAAGAGCTGCAAAATCTGGACCCCTACAAATCAGCTGGGCTAGACATTCCGGACCCTTTCTTTCTAAAATGATCTGCCGAAATTGTTGCCACCCCTATTACTAGCCTGTTCAACCTCTCTTTCGTGTCGTCTGAGATTACCAAAGATTGGAAAGCAGCTGCGGTCATCCCCCTCTTCAAAGGGGTAAACACTCTTGACTCAAAATGCTACAGACCTATGTCTATCCTACCCTGCCTTTCTAAGGTCTTCGAAAGCCAAGTCAATAGATTACCGACCATTTCGAATCCCACCATACCTTCTCTGCTATGCAATCTGGTTTCAGAGCTGGTCATGGTCGCACCTCAGCCACGGTCAAGGTCCTAAACGATATCTTAACCGCCATTGATAAGAAACAATACAATATTCATTGACCTGGCCAAGTCTTTCAACTCTGTCAATCACCACATCCTCATCGGCAGACTTGGTTTCTCAAATGATTGCCTCACCTGGTTCACCAACTACTTCTCTGATAGAGTTCAGTGTGTCAAATCGGAGGGTCTGTTGTCCGGGCTTCTGGCAGTCTCTGGGGGTGCCACAGGGTTCAATTCTTGGACCGACTCTCTTCTCTGTATACATCAATGATGTTGGTCTTGCTGCTGGTGAGTCTCTGATCCACCTCTATGCAGACGACACCATTCTGTATACATCTGGCCCTTCTTTGGACACTGTTAACAACCCTCCAGGTGAGCTCTTGAATACAAGTAAAACTAAATGCATGCTCTTCAACCGATCGCTGCCTGCACCTGCCCGCCTGTCCAACATCACTACTCTGGACGGCTCTGACTTAGAATACGTTGACAACTACAAATACCTAGGTGTCTGGTTAGACTGTTAACTCTCCTTCCAGACCCACATCAAACAACTCCAATCCAAAGTTAAATCTAGAATTGGCTTCCTATTTCGCAACAAAGCATCCTTCACTCATGCTGCCAAACATACCCTTGTGAAACTGACCATCCTACCAATCCTTGACTTCAGCGATGTCATTTACAAAATAGCTTCCAATACCCTACTCAATAAATTGGATGCAGTCTATCACAGTGCCATCTGTTTTGTCACCAAAGCCCCATATACTACCCACCACTGCGACCTGTACGCTCTCGTTGGCTAGCCCTCGCTTCATTCTCGTCACCAAACCCATTGGCTCCAGGTCATCTACAAGACCCTGCTAGGTAAAGTCCCCCCTTATCTCAGCTCGCTGGTCACCATAGCAGCACCCACCTGTAGCACGCGCCTCACCAGGTATATCTTCGGTCACCCACAAAACCAATTCTTCCTTTGGTCGCCTCTCCTTCCAGTTCTCTGCTGCCAATGACTGGAACGAACTACAAAAATCTCTGAAACTGGAAACACTTATCTCCCTCACTAGCTTTAAGCACCAGCTGTCAGAGCAGCTCACAGATTACTGCAACTGTACATAGTCCATCTATAATTTAGCCCAAACAACTACCTCTTTCCCTCCTATATTTATTTTGCTCCTTTGCACCCCATGATTTCTATCTCTACTTTGCACATTCTTCCACTGCAAATCAACCATTCCAGTGTTTTACTTGCTATATTGTATTTACTTCACCACCATGGCCTTTTTTTTGCCTTTACCTCCCTTATCTCACCTCACTTGCTCATGTAACAGTATAACTTTAGACCATCCCCTCGCCCATACCCAGGCTCGAACCAGGGACCCTCTGCACACATCAACAACAGTCACCCACAAAGCATCGTTACCCATCACTCCACAAAAGCCGCGGCCCTTGCGGAGCAAGGGGAAACACTACTTCAAGGTCTCAGAGCAAGTGACGTCACCGATTGAAACGCTATTTAGCTCGCACCACCGCTAACTAGCTCACTATTTCACATCCGTTACACTCACATTGTATATAGACTTATTTTTCTACTGTATTATTGACTGTATGATTGTTTTACTCCATGTGTAACTCTGTGTTGTTGTATGTGTCGAACTGCTTTGCTTTATCTTGGTCAGGTCGCAATTGTAAATGAGAACTTGTTCTCAACTTGCCTACCTGGCTAAATAAAGGTTAAATTAAAAATAATACAAAATGAAATTGACCACAACCCTGACAGAAGCACACATAACTGTGGTGTTAATAATCATTGAGTATTCAGGCAATATAAATCATATAGTAATAAAGGCATACATTTGCAAAAAGCATATGCTTGATAAAAAAGATATCACACATCAATGTTGTAATATCAAACATTACAATAATGGCAGTCTTTGAAATCCAAATCAGTTTAATCGTCACTTGTGCCAGATACAACCTGTGTACCTATTACAGTGAATTGCTGTCATAGTATGTATCTAGTATCTCTCATAGTAGAGATACTAGAGCAATAATTAGGGTTGCAAAGGGCTGGAATTTTTCTAGAAATGTTCCACAGGAAGTTAAGCCCGGGAAATGTGGGAATTTTGCTTAAATTCATCAAAAAAGTTAGCTTATAACAGTGAACCTGTCATGTTTGTAATACAAAGGAGACCAAGGTGCAGCGTGGTATGCGTACATTCTTCTTTATTAAATAGAATGAACACTGAACAAACTAACAAAATGAACCGTGAAGCTATATGAATAGTGCAGACAGGCAACTAAACATAGAATAAGATCCCACAAACACCAAAGAGAAATGGCTACCTAAATATGATCCCCAATCAGAGACAACGATAAACAGCTTACTGATTGTGAACCATATCAGGCCACCATAAACATACAAATCACCTAGACAATACAAAAACTAGCGTATCCACCCTAGTCACACCCTGACGTAACCAAAATATAAAGAAAAACAGATATCTCAGGTCAGAGCGTGACAGTACCCCCCCTCCCTACCTCTGTAGACACACAACTCAGGGCGAGTACGGGAAGCAGGCACAGGACGTACTGGACTGTGGAGGCGCACTGGAGATCTGGAGCGTAGAGCTGGCACAATGCGTCCTGGCTGGATGCTCACTTGAGCCCGACAAGTGCGGGGCGCTAGCACAGTATGCACTGGGCTGTGCAGACGCACCGGAGACACAGTACGCAGAGCCGGCGCAGGATATCCTGGTCCAATGAGGTGTACTGGAGACCAGGAGCGCTGAGCCGACACCATCCGTCCTGGCTGGATGCCCATTCTAGCCCGGCAAATGCAAGGAGCTGGAATAGAGCGCACCGGGCTATGAATGCAAACTGGAGACACCGTGCGCATCACTGCATAACACGGTGTCTGACCAGTCACACACTCCCTGTGGTAAGCACGAAGAGTTGGCTCAGGTCTCCAACCTGACTCAGCCAATCTCCATGTGTGCCCCCGCCCAAAATTTTTAGTCGGGCTGCCTCTCTGGCTTCCGTGCTAACCATGTCCCCTCATAGCGCAGGAGGAACGGTGACGATATCTCCCCCTGCTTCCATGGCAGGCGATCCTTTCCTGCCAATATTTCCTCCCACGTCCAGGATCCTTTACCACTTTACGAAGGAGACCAAGGTGCAGCGTGGTAGGTGTACATTCTTCTTTATTAAATAGCATAAACACTGAACAAACTAACAAAACGAACCGTGAAGCTATATGAATAGTGCAAACAGGGAACTAAACATAGAATAAGATATTTCCCCAAATATAATTCCTAGATTTAATAGACAATAACTGTGCAGTCCAGCACACAAATACTCATATTGTCAAGATACTGTTAGTAAACCAGACTGTTCTCACCATGAGTCCCTTGATGGTCTGATAGAAGAGGTCCAAGAGGATGCTGGCCAGAGAGCACACCTGGGCTGTGCGATCCCAGCCATCTGAGCAGTGCATAAGCAGGCTAGCCTTCTCCTCAGCCACAGCCTTAGTAGAGACTAGGGATAGCTCAGAACCACATGCTAGAGTAAAAAGTAGATGCAAACATGATCATTTGGGGGTTTTAATACATTTTTTCACAGGTTATAGATACCTAATAAGAATGTTTAATTCAAACATAGCAACACAAAGGAGATGGCTACATGGAAGGATGTCTATTACCTTAGCGAGAAACACTCCAACATCCATCACAGCCTTGATGTGACGCAGCCAACCTGTCACGCCCTGGTCGAAATATATTATGTTTATTCTTCATTTATTCGGTCAGGCCAGGGTGTGACATGGGTTATTGTGGTGTGTTTTTGTCTTGGGGTTTTGTGGGATGTCTAGTGTTAGTCTATGGCTGCCTGAGGCGGTTCTCAAATCAGAGTCAGGTGATTATCGTTGTCTCTGATTGGGAACCATATTTAGGCAGCCATATTCTTTGAGTGTGGTCGTGGGTGATTGTTCCTGTCTCTGTGTCTTCACCAGATAGGACTGTTTAGGTTTTCACGTTCTGTTTGTTGTTTTTGTTCATGTTCAGTTATTTCACGTCTAGTCTACTTTCATTCAATAAACATGAGTAACCATCACGCTGCATTTTGGTCCGCTCCTCTTTCAACAGAAGAAAGCCATTACAGAATCACCCACCACAACAGGACCAAGCGGCGTGGTAACAGGCAGGTGCAGCAAAGAGGGGAATGGACATGGGAGGACAGATTGTTTGGAGAAGGACCCTGGGATCAGCCTGGAGAATATCGCCGCCCCAAAGAAGAACTGGAGGCGGCGAGGGCTGAGAGGCGCTGGTATGAGGAGGCAGCGCGGCGACGCGGATGGAAGCCTGAGAGTCAGCCCCAAAAATGTCTTGGGGGGGGGGGGCTCAGGGAGTGTGGCAGAGTCAGGAGTCAGACCTGAGCCCACTCTCCCTGTTTATCGTGAGGAGCCAAGGAGGAGACCAGAACCAGAGCCGGTGTTGGAGGTGAGAGAAGCAGAGACTGTGAAGGAGTTAATGGGGAAATTAGAAGAGAGAGAAATGAGGGAGTTGCTGTGTTGGTGCTTTTTGCATGGAATTCGCCCGACGGAATGTGTCAGGGATTTGATGGCACCTGGGTCAGCGCTCCATACTCTTCCTGAGGTGCGTGTTAGTCGGCTGGTGAAGTTGGTGCCAGCCTCACGCACCAGGCCTCCTGTGCACATGCCTAGCCTTGCACGTCCTGTGCCAACACTGCTCTCAAGATCTCCAGTACACCTTCACAGTGTAGCCCATCCTGTGCCACCTCCACACACCAGTGCTCCGGTGGCAGCTCCCCGCACCAGGCTTCCTGTGCGTGTCCTCGGCCCAGTACCACCAGTGCCAGCACCACACATCAGGCCTACAGTGCGCATCGCCTCTCCTGCGCTGCCGGAGTCTCCCACCTGTTCAGCGCTGCCGGAGCCTTCCTCCTCTACAGCGCTGCTGGAGTCTCCCGCCTGTTTAGCGCAGCCCGAGCTGTCAGTCTGCATGGAGCAGCCAGAGCTGTCAGTCTACATGGAGCAGCCAGAGCTGTTAGTCTACATGGAGCAGCCAGTCTGCAAGGAGCTGCCAGTCTACATGGAGCTGCCAGAGCTGTCAGTCAACATGCAGCAGCCAGAGCTGTCAGTCAACATGCAGCAGCCAGAGCTGTCAGTCAACATGGAGCTGCCAGTCTACATGGAGCAGCCAGACTCTTCCAGATCCGCCAGACTCTTCCAGATCCGCCAGACTCTTCCAGATCCGCCAGACTCTTCCAGATCCGCCAGTCAGCCAGACTCTTCCAGATCCGCCAGCCAGCCAGGATCTGCCAGAACCGCCAGCCAGCCAGAACCGCCAGCCAGCCAGGATCTGCCGGATGCAGCTTCCTCTCAGTGCCGGGCTGACCCTCAGTGTCGGGCTGACCCTCAGTCCAGTGGGGTTCTGGGTGAGGACTACTAGGCCATGGTCGGCGGCGAAGGTGGACTATCCTAGGACGCGAGGAGTGGGGGACTAAACCATTTATAGTGGGTTTCACGTCCCGGAGCCGCCACCATGGACAGACGCCCACCCGGACCCTCCCTATTGTTTTGATGTGCGTCCGGGAGTCCGCACCTTGGGGGGGGGGGGGGTTCTGTCACGCCCTGGTCGAAATATATTATGTTTATTCTTCATTTATTCGGTCAGGCCAGGGTGTGACATGGGTTATTGTGGTGTGTTTTTGTCTTGGGGTTTTGTGGGATGTCTAGCGTTAGTCTATGGCTGCCTGAGGCAGTTCTCAATCAGAGTCAGGTGATTATCGTTGTCTCTGATTGGGAACCATATTTAGGCAGCCATATTCTTTGAGTGTTTCGTGGGTGATTGTTCCTGTCTCTGCGTCTTCACCAGATAGGACTGTTTAGGTTTTCACGTTCTGTTTGTTGTTTTTGTTCATGTTCAGTTATTTCACGTCTAGTCTACTTTCATTCAATAAACATGAGTAACCATCACGCTGCATTTTGGTCCGCTCCTCCTTCAACAGAAGAAAGCCGTTACACAACCAGACTTCTCCAGTCCCGTCAAGTAGTCACTCATTGTTGGAGACTTCATAGCACACACTGAAAACAGACAGCTAGGCCTTATAAACTGAAGGCTTTGTTAAGCATGAACTTTGCCTCGTCTTTTCATGCCGCAAAATGACTTGAGTTTTACACACAAGTATATGATTAATAAATAAAAACCACTACACCCAAAGATTATGGTTCATCCCTTTTTATGTGAGACCAATGATAGTAACCTTCTAGAAGCTTCTGCAGACTGTTTCTCATGACATGGATATTCTCGATGCCCACAAACTGAAAGCGGATGTTTGAGTACTGTCCTCTTTCTTGTATTCCTTCCCTGCTGCTCTATTGGCCATGGCATTAAACTTGAAATAAAAGAAAGGCAGGACAGTTTGGGTTAGGGTTGAGCAAAATACAACAGAGGGGAAATTAGCAATACATTTATCTTAAAATGTGGTTCTTACCTTAGGTCTGGTATCCACCATACATGAAGGTGCTTTTGGGATTAGCCTAGCTGATTGCCTGTAGCATCGCCTCATCTTCTACACATCGAACATTTAACCCAGACAGGGGCTGGCTACAACGGCAAATGGCAGCCTGGTATGTGAGAGAAAAACCAGAACAGCGTCACCATGAAGTGCATTTGGAATGCCTTTGTAATCATTAACATATACTGTAAGTATAGCATGATCAGAGATGAGTCGCTGACCCTTGCATTAAATAAAGGAGAGTCTGAACTTACATTACTTTGCTTGTGGAAGTAGGAGAGAGTAGGAATGCACCCTCTGCTCCTGAATTTGGCACTCCCCAAGACTGTGCCCTTGCTTGCAGTTTTAGGAATGCCCAGTTCTGAGTGATATGTGCTGCAAAGCTAAGCAATCCATCAGAGGGAACAAAAAAATGTATGACTATAACAATAGCTATGAAAACATGTGCATAGAATTGAATAGAGAATTGGTCAATTGACATAGAATTGGTATATTTACCTCAGTTCTTGTTGAATTCTGTCATTTCCTAAAACTCGTTGGGCAATCTCATTCTTTTGGCTAGGAATGACAAAGTGAGCCACATGGAAATTCTTGCAGGAAATGTGAAGCGGGCATCCTGTAGCTGTAAGAGGGAGTTTCTCTACTGTAGCTATGAGATGGTGTAAAACCTGGTTATGAGTGAAACAAAAACTATTAATCTTGAGTCCTGGCTTTAAAGTCTCTTACCCCTACCACTTCAAAGTTAGCAGAAACCTGGATAAGTGTAGGCGTAATCAGTGTGGCACCACTCCTCCTACCAAGGGGCATGGTTGCTTACACACCAACTAAGCGTACATCTATCCAGTGCCTTCATAGCGGTGAACATCAAAGTGGTAAATAGTTTTAGAAAGGACCAGGGGTGTTTTCATAGCACGTACATTGGCTCTCACCCCTTGCCATGATATCTGAACAAATGTCATACCCATGTTTCCTTGCGAGTGTTACAGGATGTCTCCACAAAGATGAGATGGGTTTCTGTGAGATAGAGAGTGCCAGTGGCTGGCTTCTTTGCAGTGTATCACTCTAACAATTTAACTTATTCCACCTGTCATTTTAAATTAAAAAATATATATATTAGGCCAGATTGAGGTCCACAGTCAGTTCTCTGAAAAACAAATATCAGCAGGTGAATGAATGGCTGAGAAATATTTCCAAGCACTCCTACTAAAACAAACAGCAGGAAATCCTGGAGACCTAGAGGTTCCAACACAGGGATCACAGACAGAACAATGAGCCATGTATAAGTGTGAAGCATCCATGTTTCCACTCACTACTACCAAATATGGTAATGAGGTAGCCCAGTGGCCAGCCGTGGTAGAAGCTGATTTCTGTCTGACATTATGCAAATGTTCTCATCAATAAAACATTTGATCTCAAAACTGTACTTTTCTGTTCCCAAAACTAGAATATGTTACAAATAGAGTGGACTAAATTTGGTAGATGTTACCCTTTGCCAAAGCAATAAAATAAAAACCCTGTTGTTTAGAAGGAGTGCAAGGGCAAAATTAGTTATTGGGGTTCCCAAGTGGCGCAGCGGTCTAAGGCAATACATCTCAGTGCTTCAGGCATCACTACAGACACCCTGGTTCGATTCCAGGTTGTATCACAACCGGCCGTGATTTGGAGTCCCATAGGGCAGCGTACAGTTGGCCCAGCGTCATCTGGGTCAATGGCTGGTGTAGTCCTTCATTGTAAATCAGAATTTTTTTCTACACACTCACTCTGAAGTGAGCATGTGTAATAGAGTAGCTGTTCCCTAATGGAATATGCAAATTCATGTTAGACCACTCCAAGGGATCTCGCTAGCTCGTGCTTGGCTCTGCCCCCTTGCTGGTTCTTCCCACTAGGACTAATTTGGACTTGTGGTCGTTGTCTACCTTGGGTTAGTTATACAATATTTGCAGGGATGTCATTTAGTTAACTAACTTGTAGTGACTGTGTTAGTCTCATGAAACCAAGAGCCATGTATGTCTAATACATTTCTCTGATGACACAGCTAGCAAGCTACTAACTTAAACCAATGCCCAAACGGCTATAACATACTTAATAGTTAGCTAAATTAAAGAACAAGTAGACGAGTCAGTTAAAACTCCCCTAGGAAATGTGACAAGTTATACTGGCTAGTGAAGTTAATGTTCGCGTAGTTACAAGCTAGTGGTCACTT
Organism: Oncorhynchus masou masou; assembly: GCF_036934945.1. Taxonomy (NCBI): domain Eukaryota; kingdom Metazoa; phylum Chordata; class Actinopteri; order Salmoniformes; family Salmonidae; genus Oncorhynchus; species Oncorhynchus masou. The sequence goes on along the minus strand of NC_088222.1, from coordinate 28,303,098 downwards.
ACCTTTGGCGTTAAAATGTGCTCCACTGTCCTATGCCGAGAAATGGATGCTGATCTAAACCAGATACATTTTTTCACAGCGACATTTTTCTTATAGTCTTTTGCCATTTCCCGAGGAAACGATTTTGCACGTTAAGCAATGTTGTGTCCCAGCCGAGCAAAAAACGGTGGATGCGTTCCAGGTCGCCTTATTTGTGGGGAACTGTAGACGATGAATTAAAGCTGCGTTTACACAGGCAGCAATTCCGATATTTTTCCACTATTTGGTCTTTTGCCCAATCACATCAGCGCTGATCTGATTGGTCAAAAGACAAATTAGTGGAATGAGATCAGAATTGTCCTGCCTGTGTAAACCCAGCCAAAATTCGTAAAATTTGACAAGGTTGCCGTTTTCAAATCCATGCAGCCATGTGTCATATTTTGCTGCGGTAGGAAAATGTATACAGGAAAATATACCCCTACCACGCACACCGGCATTATTTGGTGTGCCTTCATACAGCATGTCTGGACATTGCATGCACTTGCTGAGACTGCTTATTGGTTTGTTCAAACACCCATAACACTTTATTATGTTTTGTGTCTGTTTGCTCTAATTTTAGCAAGGGTAAATACCAACATTGTGCTGATATGAGATATTATTGTACGGGTATTAGTCATTTCAATTATATGAAATACAACACTTGATTAAACCATAAGAACACACAAAGAACATATCCTAAAGCTTTCATTAACAATGTTGACAAAAGGTTATGAATGCATTCATGGAATATCACTTACTGTATTAGAACGTCAAGATGGATATTCTTATTATCATGTGGAGGGCCTTTTTCCTAACCATAACCTAATTCTCCTAACCTGCTATGTTAATTCTCCTAACCTGTTGTGTATGTTCTCCTAACCTGCTACGAAAAGGCAATTTTAACATAAACTGTACTCTATCTAGACAAAACCGTTAGGGTGAGGTGTTGCAGGGTGGCCCATGATTTGCCTAATTACTTGGGAGGCCCCCCATTGATAGCCCTATTATCATCTGAATGACTCTTTTACTTACCTCCAGATGTATAACCTGATAACTGAGAAAATGTCATTGCTGATTGAAAAATAATACCATTTAGGGCATTGATTGTCCTTTTGTCAAAACAATCACAAATAAAACAACCTGTTGAATTAGTGAATCTGAGTAAATTTACCTTGGGGAGCTCTGTTGCTAATTTATTACACCAGATTTGTTATATTCTCATAATATATTTGAGTGAAAGAATTTAGTGAATGCTAGTACATGCTTTAAAGTCTAAATAATTCTTCATAGTCCTCAACTACTTTTATTTCAATTTAATTTATAATACTGATTTAACTCTAATCCTGAGCGGCTGGAGAATCCTGGTCATGTCATCATGTTATTAGCAGAGATTAGGTATAGCACAAAGAGAGTAAATTGCAATTGTCTAAAATGCCTTCCAATTAGCATTCAACAAACAATGCCAGCCAGTTTAGGGTTTGTGATGCTAATTCAGCAAGCTTGTTTCACTGAGGCTGACTTGCTAGTAATGGCCCTTAACGTTGCAATGGATTTCAGCGATATGTCATATAGGAGATGTATTTTTTCTCCCTGCTATTTTCTGATAAATATGAATGTAGAGGTTAGGTGCTTATATACAGTGGTGTAAAGTACTTAAGTAAAAATACTTTAAAGCACTAATTGAGTCGTTTTTTTACGGTATCTGTACTTTACTATTTATATTTTTGACAACTTTTACTTCACTACAGTCCTATAGCAAATAATTAACTTTTTACTCCATACATTTTCCCTGACACCCAAAAGTACTTGTTACATTTTGAATGCTTGGCAGGACAGGAAAAGTGTCCAATTCACACGCTTATCAAGGCAACATCCCTGGTCATCCCTACTGCCTCTGATCTGGCAGATTCACTAAACACACATGCTTCGTTTGTAAATTATGTCTGAGTGTTGGGAGTGTGCCCCTGGCTTTCCATAAATTAAAAAAACAACAAAATGGGACATCTGGTTTGCATAATATAAGGAATTTGAAATAATTTGTACTTTTACTTTTGGCACTTTAGTATATTTTAGCAATTACATTTACTTTTGATATTTAAGTATACTTAAAACCAAATACTTTTAGACTTTTACTCAAGTATTATTTTACTGGGTGACTTTCACTTTTTCATTTTCTATTAAGGTATCTTTACTTTTACTCAAGTATGACTTCTGGGTACTTTTTCCACCACTGCTTATATAAGGACATAAAAACATGTATTGTATCTTGACTGCTATCAATAAGAAACCTGTCACTTTATTATTACAATACAGCAACAACATTTGATTAGGATAGCTAGGTGTTTGATGTCAAGGTTTGATATTATTCAATTGACCTGACTTCTGTTTATTATTGAGAAAGCATATACAAAACAATGCCACTTGGCTACAGCTCATTAGGTAAATGGGAATACAGCACTTCTCCGGGTGTGGTACAGATAGTGTTTGACCTCCTAAATCTAGACTTAAAAATTTGTGGTAAGATAAACAGACTCATTATCACCACCCCAGTCGGCTCCAAGCTCTGACAAGCGTACTGTTTGCACAGTTTGTTTACTCTACCCTGTTGGTTGGGGGTTGAAGGATTAAATGACTAAATGTAATCAGTTTTTCTTCTGCCTAGTATCTTATGCTATCCAGTTAGTATAATAATCAGACAGACCAGGCTTAGGCCTACATTGACATAGCCTGTCCATGAAACCCTAAACGGTTAACGCAACCACCACAGTAAATTAGAACAATAGTAAAGGGGCAATCTGCATTTAAAAGAATAACAGCACGTGTCCCCGCCAATACATATCTATGGATGCAAGAACTGACCATCATAGAAATCAAAATTAAAGTTTTAACCATGTTTTGAGGCTTTATGGTGTTTGTTTACAATTACATTGTTAAAAAACAATTGAGTAAAACAAGGTCACTTTGCTACCATCTAGCAGAGACAGTACAGGTGCATCAAAGCCGGGACCGAAAGACTGAAAAACAGCTTCTATCTCCAGGCCATCAGACTGTTGAACAGCCATCACGCCATCTCCTGTAGTAAGCAAGATTTGTAAGCAGTACTTCTGTAGTAAGTAAGAGACAAAGATAGACTCACTCACACATAACACACAAACACACACAGTCAACGCTGCTGACCCATGTATATATAGACATTAAACACTGGACCGTTTATTTTAGATTGTTTTTCACACAGCATTTTAATTTACTGTAATCTCATATGGCTCATTCAAATATCTACAACTGCACATTGTATTTTTGTTACAGTGTTAATACTCACCACATATTTATATTCTGGATTCTTATTTATATACAGGATTATATACTAGATTCTTATTTATATTTTTTTATTTTACCTTTATTTTACCTATTTAACTAGGCAAGTCAGTTAAGAACAAATTCTTATTTTCAATGATAGCCTAGGAACAGTGGGTTAACTGCCTTGTTCAGGGGCAGAACGACAGATTTGTACCTTGTCAGCTCGGGGGTTTGAACTTGCAACCTTCCAGTTACTAGTCCAACACTCTAACCACTAGGCGACCCTGGATTATATACTGGATTCTCATTCATATACTGTATTCTTCACATAGCTCATTCTTATACAACATTTTTGTTACAATGTTTATATACACCGCCTGTATTTATTTACCGGATTCTTTAACATAGCTCACTGTAATATACTGTATCTACTGCTGTACATATCATTCTTAGTATATATTTCTGGTGTATATACACAGCATGCATTTGGATTACTGATACAATGTTATTTGGGTTGTTAACTGGATTTGTCCTAACATTCCTGATTTCTTCTTTTTTTAGTATTGGATTATTATTATTTGTGTACTTGTTTTACAATTTTACTGCATTGTTAGGAGTTAGTAACACAAGCATTTAGCTGCACTCACTGTAACATCTGCTAAACTGTGTACGCTACCAATAACCTTTGATTTTAGGTTATATTAGGAATTTTGATGGTGTATGACAGTTGAAGTAAGGTCATGAGGCATTTATAAGTTATATATCATTCATTTTAAAGATTGAAAGTCTACATTGTAGTATCAAACACATCCTCCCTCCCTCCCTCCCTCCCTCCCTCCACTCCTCACTTATTTTTGTTTGCACTGAATGCAGACCTCTTCATTTTCTTCCAACAACTTTTCAAAGAAATATGCAAGGTAACACATTACACCCAGACCTCACATTACTATTTTGAATATCTAATTGAGTAAGGCTGGTTGAATCTGAATGAACATTTAAAAAAAAATCTCCAGTAGCCTATTATCCCATATAGTATTGTCTCCTTATCCAAAAGTGCAGACAGGTCTTGGCCTGGGGCAGGCCTACATGAAATTAGCAAAGTAATGTATCAAGCCCCTCCCATATTAGGCACACAATAGGTGTGAGGGAGAGGGGCAGAGGATAAAACAGAAGTGAAATAGCCACATACTCACATTATGGTCACAGATCTGCCTTGCTTCACCACTTGACCATTGACTGGATAACATCACTTTTTCATCCATTGCATTGTTGTTGATATTTCATTGACCATTTTCTTCCCAATTGTGAGCATGTCATTGGGCTTTTGATTTGAACTTTTTGAAGCTCCAAACAGCTGTTTCACCAATTGGGTGTGAGGGTTTTTCCTGTCATACAAGATGCGTTTTTTAATTGCTTTATATTTATTTTTCTCTTTGATACACAAACATATTGTGGCCAGCTCAGGAGAGTATTGCCATGGCTGGTCCGACTCTTACAAGATCTGGCACAAGGGCTTCCAGTGTCCAGAGCAGTATGACGGCCAGGATGCAAAGTACTGCTGTGGGACCTGTGCTCTCCGCTACTGTTGCACGGCTGAGGAGGCGAGGCTGGATCAGAGCTCCTGTGACCTGGAAGAAGGTTTTGAATTTGAAAACGATAACACAATCAACATGACACCAACGGGTAAGATTTTGTGTCAACATGTTCTATTTTTGGTTTATTCAACATTTAAAATGTAATGAAAATAAATTATCTCTCCATTGGAAAGGTTAAAGCATTTCTGTTAGAAGTAAATAGCAGGCATAGTAATTTTGGTTCAATGTATACAATTCATCAATCGTGGTTTGTGGTTCAGCATTTACATTTTGTTCTATCTTTTTTTCCCCTCCAGTACCCGCCTACTTGCCATTTGTGATAGTTGTGAGCACATTTCTGTCCTTTGTGCTACTTGGTACCATTGTGTCCATATGTTGCTGCCAGTGCCTAAAACCAAAGGCACAGGATCGTCAAAATGCATCAGCACCCTTCCAGAACAGCCTGTTGGAATCTGGAGGGCCATCTCCAGAGAGCATGACTCCATCTCGCCAGTCTAGTTCTAGCTCAACAGGAAGATCAACATTGGCACCCCCAAGACAACCAACCACCTCCACTCCTGGCACTGATGTCAACGTAAACATGTATGTTACGCCTTTGAATAATGGATACCCTGTTTCAAGCACACAGTCTAACCAGTATGTGCCTCATCCGCAGCCCCCTGGTCCATTCTATCAGCCATATCTAAACTATGGGATGCCCCCAGAGCACACGTTGCTAATGGCTCCATTCATAGATAACCGCTCAATGTACGGACACCAACTGGTCCATTCCATCCCTCAGACTCCAATGCACACAGAACAGTTGTACACAGGTGTCACAATATGAGGTGTTTACTCTATGGACAACTTTTTGCCACATGATAGTCATTTTTTGAGTGCCCACTTGCCTTGTCTAAGAGTTATTTATGGAATGTTTATTATCCACTGATTTCAGCGTATATTTATCAGTGTAAAATAAAATGTATTTTTAACTTTTTTTGTCTTAAGTCTTAACTCTGATCCTGTAATAAGGATTCCAAACAGTCTAAAATCCCACTGTACTATAGTGACTAATACATAGCATGACAATCATCCCATAGGCCTATATTGTCAAAAGGAGCCCTACTCATGATATTGCAAAGTTAATCATATGCTATTTCGAAGACACTTTTTACGTATGGGTACCACGATAGAATGCTAAAACAATAGCCCTCCAATGTTTTGGGCTGCAAACAAGCTTTGTCTTCAGGATGGCCAGAAGATTTGGAGTCTTTTGTGATGTATCCCAGATGTTTTCAAAAGAGTGTACTTACTGGTGTGTGGGGAAAAACAGCGGGAGGGAAGGACAATGGACGGAGGTTGCAATCTCTGAATAAACCTAGGTAAAGAGGGGATTGTGGTAATCTCTTGAAAATGAGTTGGGGGAAGTGAAGGATAAGTACATAGGAGGGCACAGCTTGGGGTTCAGGGGATGCGCACAGATAATCAACTACCTTATGACAGTCATTAGTGTCGAGGCTAAAAACAGTTTTACATAGGACATTGTGATACAGTAGCCTAGATAATAAGGAATGGGGGGTAGTATTTAGTAAGACATGCACATTTCAGTTCAACATGCACATTTCAAATGATAACAGCCTGTAGACGGAATGCCCACCAAAACAAGAGTTATGATATTTGAGGCCATGTAAGTCTGCTAATACTTTTGAAAGTTTGCTGAAAATAAATAGCCAAATTGAATTTGCAGTTAAAATAGTCTGTGTTGATTAAAGTGGACTGGCTTTATGAGGTGGTAATTCCTTCTGCAGATAATCTAAAATATGATCCTCCATGCAGCGGGATTGCAAAAAGGCGACCTGGAACGGTCCCAGAATGTTTATTTTTAGTTTAGCAGACATTGCACGGAATCGGCGTCAGAGGGCGTCCTACTTGTTGCTAAGAGACAGTATGTGGGAGGCTGTCAGAAATGATGAAGGGAGGGGATGATGAATGATATTTAGCTAGCTGTAATGTTCGTGAATAGACTGTAATAGCTAGCTAGCTATATAATTTAAATACATCTACTTTACTACATTCTGAACAAAACATCACAGCTAAGCAATTCGTGAGACAGCTGAGTGCGTTGTAGTCGTGAGTCGTTGATTTATCATAATAAATGGTTTTGGAGCTGGCAGTGCCCGCAAATGCAGGCCCATTGCTTCACCGCTCCATCCAGCACATTGAGCGTATTTTCCGGGTGAGGGTCAGCTACGGATCCGCTGAGTCAAACTGCGACAGCGTAAATGTCAGCACCAGCAATATAATCATAGTTCGTGTCGGAGAGGGCGAGGAAGATGACTGCACCAAGGCAAAAGTATGTAACTTTTCTGGGACGTTAACATATGCTTTGTGTTTAACAGCCTATCGATCTCTGGACTGGAGAGTAACGTTCGCTAGCTAGCAGGCTAATGTTTGCAGCTAACTAGTACTAACGAAGGTTAGCTTATTAAGCTCATCTGTTATTGTAGTGGAGTTGGTAACGTCTGACTAGAGTTACATGTAACGTACTGTCCTTTTTGTTTTCAGTCTTATGTTGCTAACGTTAGCTAGCTAGTATACGTTAACTAACGGTACTGCTACATTCTTAGCTAACCAGCTAATAGTAGCTAACGTTAGCTACTTCGCAAACGTAGTTAGCTAGTGCTATACAACTTGTTTGAGTATTTTTTTTTGCTCTGAAAATATGCCATTTTTACAGTGCCAAAATTGACCTGAATGATGTGGTTCATTTCTGTTGGACGCTTTTCAGCTAATGTGTTAGCTAGCTAGTGTCTACAGGTCTCGATCTCATCTAGCCAACGACGTTAACGTTACCAGTAACGTATGGGAAATATGATCACAGGTATTTATTTATTTGATATGATTGTGAGCTAGCTAGTAGTATTAACTAGCCCAGCTAGCTACCCTTTGCACGAATGTTTCTGAAACGTGATGCCAAATGTGCCAAATAAACTCGTAGGATCTTGCTATCTATCTAATCAGTATTAGCTCACCTTAGAACGGATTCATTGGTGTCTAACGTTCATTCTGTAAGCAGCACCAGCTACGAACATGTCGCACTAATGTTGCAAACCTCATCATAGCTACTTAAATGACCCCTTATTTGACATCGTTTTGACTTACTCATTGTGTTGTGTGCTTTAGAGACCTCTTACTGCAGCATATCTGTACTTTGCAGCTTCGCTGTGGGGCCTCAGCATCCATTTAAGTTTCAGCTTGACCAACCATCTAGTGCTTCTGAAGGCACATGTTCCACTTGTTGCTATGAGACAGGGCTGCACAAGCCTGTGCATGTGCAGTGCTTTAGTCTTGTGGCCTTGCTGTGCCTCAGCCTGTTCTGTGGAGGGGGGAAAGGATGGGGCTTCTTTGCTGTTATGCCATGTAATGCCAGGAAATTCCAACACATCAGTATTGTTGTGTGGGGTAGCTATCAGGTTTCCTACATATACACAAATGTCTTTGTGTTGATGTTGTGAGGACATCTGAAAATAATCTGCCACTTTTGTTATTGAATGTGCTCGTCTCTTCCCAATAGGTTATTGTTCATATCATGTATAGCCTAGCTATATTTGTTCTAAGGATCAAGTACAGTAGTTTCATTCCACCACTTTCTCAGGCCAGATCTACTCTATTATCTTATGTTTTCTATAGAGTCTTGACTCACTTTCTTTGATATGAGGTGGGGAAATAATTAGGCTCTCTAAGTAAGTTAGTCAATAAAACCTTTAGGCTCATCATAAGCATAAGGCTCATTATATTATTTTTACCCTTTGATAGAAGAACACCATAGAAAGACTACTAGAGATGGACATTTTCTGTTTTTATGTGATTATCAAATGTCTGTTTTGCCCTTAGCTTTGGCTCTTGACAATGTATCCTAACCACCACAATCTGTATAAAACTGGGGAAAATATGTAGCAATGTACTGAATTAATGCTTTTGTTGTGTTTGGTTCTTACATTGATTTATGCGCCTTATATTACTAGTGTTTTACATTATAAATCTCATATTTTGAGGCATGCTACGTTAACCATGTTTGCCAGGCTGCCTAGAGAAAGATGGACTGTGTTCTGTTAGTCGTGACTGCTAAAAAGCAGTTAGCTGATGACAGGGCTGTGTTGCTAGGCAACCCATTTCATGGGCTGAGCCTCTTGAAGCACTAATGGAAGTAGCTCTCAATCTACTATCTGCAAGACCTGGGGAAGTACCGGTTTCAGGAGCACATGCAATCCGTTTCCATTTGTTTTAAAGCACTTGGGTCTGTATGCATATTTATTGTTTAAATGCTCATGGAATCTCATGCATCTCAGCCTTTACATTAAGTCAATGACAATGGATAAGATTTATATTTTATTTGAACAGGAACGGATACAATTAACATTGACACATCAATTTATTGAAGAGTCTGGTGCATTGCACCATTCCAGTTTTTACATTTCATGGGGAGTTCAGGGGCCTTAGATTTCCTCTGAGGCCATACTTAACATTTACACATGAATTAGACATGCATTGAATCTTGTGCTTATAGACAGGGATGACATTTGGCCAGTTTGGTGATTTATTGACAATTACCCTTTGTTTTCCTCCAGGATTACATAGTGTCCTTAATTTCGCCAGCTCACCGAAAGAGGGAGCGTCTAACGTTGGCTTTACACATACAGCTGGCTGCGCTGAAGTCAGCCATCGAGTATGATTCTCAGGCTGTGGTGGAGGTGAGGGAGCATGTGGTGGACATCTCCGGTGGCGAGAGGAACGTGATGACGGCATGGTCGATGGTGGAGAAGATCAAAATGGAGAATCACCCATGCAGGGAAGAGGCCCCTGAGCTGACTGAGGCCCAGCAGCCCAGTGGGGAGTCTGAGGAGGGAAGCAGCTCAGAGAGCGAGTCAGAGGAGCAGAATCAGCTGCAGCTGATCAGCGGCGGCTTTAAGAGGAAAGAGCCCTTCAGTGCCACCAAGCCTCACCGGCAGCTCTGTCGCTCTCCATGCCTGGACCGGCCCAGCTTCTCCCAGAGCTGCACTCTACCAGAGCTGCGCATTGAAGACACCAAGGCCACTGCAGTGCTTAAACATGCCAGTGACAAGGAGTATCAAACCAAGATGGAGTTTGCCTTGAAGCTGGGATACTCAGGTGAACAGGTGGAGACCGTGCTGAACAAGTTAGGGGCTGCTGCCCTTATCAATGACATTCTGGCTGAGCTTGTAAGGCTTGGTAATAAAGGAGAACCGGAGGTTCAAGCCAGCAGTAACACCGGCACGTTCGTCTCCCGTGGAGGCCCCTGTGTCAAAGAGGCTGTCAGTCCGGAGGTGTCACTTGAAGATGATTCTGTGGATCCTTATGATAATCTCAGGCCTATCGTCATTGATGGATCGAATGTGGCGATGAGGTAAGTCTCTATTAGACACACACAATCAAAACAAATCTCGCCTCATGCAGAATGTTCTGAACCATCTGTTTTTTTATGGCTGTAATTGAATTGGCTTTACAAGCAGACCTTTTACTAGATTTGTTGTGTTGTTTTGTAGCCATGGAAACAAAGAGGTGTTCTCTTGCCTTGGTATCCAATTGGCTGTTGATTGGTTTGTGGAGAAAGGACACAAAGACATCACAGTGTTTGTTCCTGCCTGGAGGAAAGAGCAGTCGAGACCTGACGCCCCCATTACAGGTACTAAAGCTCTACTTCAATTAGCCACATTAGACAAGATGTTTTCTAAAAATTGTCTGTGTTGGGGGAGGGGTGGGGGGCATCTGTGTGTGTGCTTTTTTAATCAACATGTTTTGACATTGAGCTACATTTTCCCCATAGAAAAAGTATATAATTTTGAATGAACAATAACATGAATTTGGATAAATGTTTAGCCACAATTAATTTGAGTTTGTTTTCAAATGCAATGCATAAGAAAATGTCAATGTGAAACCACAGGTACATAGGCCTACATAGTTCTATGTAACAATTTTTACACTGCTGTTCTTCACTGATTTAATGCTTTTCTTTTCACAGACCAAGACATTTTGCGGAAGCTAGAGAAAGAAAAGATCCTAGTGTTCACCCCATCTAGAAGAGTCCAAGGAAGGAGAGTGGTGTGCTATGATGATCGCTTCATAGTGAAGCTGGCCTGTGACTCTGATGGCATTATTGTGTCAAATGACAACTACAGGGACTTACAGAATGAGAAGCCAGAGTGGAAGAAGTTCATAGAGGAGCGACTGCTGATGTACTCATTTGTCAATGATAAGTAAGTCATCAGAGCCTTCAGCGACTTGGGTAGGGAGTATAATTAACTACAGAATGACTAAGCATATTCTCCTTTTATGTTTCAGATTCATGCCACCTGATGATCCTTTAGGAAGACATGGTCCAAGTTTAGAGAATTTCCTCCGCAAGCGTCCTGTTGTTCCAGAGCACAAAAAGCAACCCTGTCCATATGGTAGGTTGTCTCAACAAATTATGATTTTATTTTTGTGGTTGTACTGCTGATGTCAATATTGTTTAACTTGTGCTCTCTTTTATATCACCTTAAACAGGGAAAAAATGCACTTATGGACATAAGTGCAAGTACTATCACCCAGAGCGTGCAAACCAGCCTCAGCGGTCAGTAGCTGATGAACTGAGAGCGTTTGCCAAGTTGTCTGCTGTAAAGACAATGAGCGAGGGGGCCCTGGCCAAGTGTGGCACTGGACCCACCACAGCTAAGGGGGACAGTGGCTCTGAGGCTAAACGTGTGGCCCCCAAGCGCCAGTCTGACCCCAGCATCCGCTCAGTGGCCTGCGAGCCAGAGGAGAGATTGTCTGCTGTCCGTAAACCTGAGGCAAATTCTGTGCCTTCCCTCGTGTCTGCCCTCAGTGTGCCCACCATGCAGCCTGCTAAGAGCCACGGGGCTGGTGCCTTGAACACTCGATCAGCCAGCAGCCCAGTACCCGGCTCCCTCCAGTTCACCCACAGCTCCCTGGAGCACATGTCTAGTGTACAGTACCCACACCCACCCATCCTAGTCACCAACAGCCATGGTGCTTCTGTCACTTACAGTGAACAGTTTCCTAAATATGATTCTGTGAGCACAGACCACGGATACTACTCTATGCTTAGTGATTTTTCTAACATGAGCATGAGCAGCATGCACAACGTGGACAGCTTCTGTAGCATGGAGCATGAGCATGGGATTTATCAGCGAAATCCCAGCCAGCATTGCCCTGAGCCCTGCCTCAGCCACTCTAACAGTGACTCCTTCTCCTCTTATGGGGAATTATACATGAGCTCAGTGGACAGTAGCCTGGATGAGAGCATAAAGGGGCAGCAGTCTCCTGCACAGAGCAGACTCCAGGCCTTCTCCCATGGGGGGTTCCACCACGAGGCCCTGACCCGAGTGCAGAGCTATGGCCCTGAGCAGCCTAAGCAGGGTCCAAGCAGGAAGCAGTCCATATCCCACCTGGCTCCGCATGTCCAGCACCCTGCTGTTGGGGCCAGGTCCAGCTGCCCAGGGGACTACCCCTTACCTCAGAATGTCCTCCCGTCACAGTCCTCACAACCGGGACGCTCCCTGGGCATGACACGCATGGACAGCATCTCAGACTCCAGGCTGTACGAGAGTAACCCCATGAGGCAGCGGAGACCCCCACTGTGCCGCGAGCAGCATGCCAGCTGGGACCCGCTGCCCTGCGGCAGTGAATCCTATGGATACCACTCGTACCCCCTGAGTAACAGCCTGATGCAGCCGTGTTGTGAGCGGGTGATGGTCCGCAGCATGCCTGACAAGATGGAGCAGATCTGGAGGTCTCCGTGGGAGAACCCGCCTCAAGCCGAGCACCAGGAGCGCCATATCATCCCAGAGCACCAGTACCAAACATACCGCAACCTCTGCAACATCTTCCCCGCTTTCGTGGTGCACTCTGTCATGGAGAAAAACCCACATCTAACGGACCCACAACAACTCGCTGCTGTCATTGTCACGAAGCTGAGGTCTTGCCATTAAGTGTTTTTATTTTATTTTTGAAGCTACAATTGTCTGAATAGTATTAGTGTTCTATATTTTAAGTTATTTGATTGTCATCAAAATAATTTCTCCTCATGAAATTCAGAAACCCAAAATCAGTATAATCAAATGTAAGGGAAACTTTGACTGATGGTAAGATTATGTATTTGAATTTAAACGTAGTCCTCTATCATTTGATACAGTGAGGAATTAGTTCACTATACCTAGATAATATTGTGCATATCTGACACTGATGTAAATACTATGTGACTTTGTTGTTTATTGTGCAATGATTTGTGGTAAAAGACAGAGGGAAGTGAGTGCAACCATACCTCAGAGCATGAACTTTGACATTTTAATGGCCTTATATCTGAATGACCTCACTTCTCCAGTCATTGTTTAATGGATTTCAATGAATATCCTTATGTTGTTGAGGTCAGTTTTTTTTGTTTTTTAAATGTTAAGCACTGTAAGTATTTAGAATGATATATATATTTTCTCAATCTCACTTTACAAAGCTACTATTTTGGTAGAACTTGTGAGTGCACGTATATAAGCAGGCCAAACTAGAACTGGGAAAGATCAGACTTAAAACACCTGTGCTCATATGACACATGAAAGCCATTTCAAAGCTGCTGAAATAATGCCAAAAAGATAGATAATTGACCTTGTCATTATAAAGCAATTGTAGTTTTGACGCAGACAATTGATTGGATAGTAGTGTAACATCACACCCGTGTTGTAAGCCTTTCCTATGGTATATTGTATGGCTTGCTCTGTTGATTAGTTACATTAATGTAACTGTGTTACATGAACATTATTGGAATCATTTTGAGCATGTGTATATATCATTGGGACCTGGCATTTGACTTAATGGCACTTCCATTGTGTCTAACATAACTTATTTGTAATTACTAAGGAACTGGTGAAGTCTCTTTGGCAAAATGCTTTAAAGAAAAGCATCCATTTCCTTATTAATGCTGAGAGACAACCCATATAAATGAACACATGTAAAGAAAACAAAAAAACATTTCTGAATGTTATTTGCCCAAAATAATTTTGGGGCTTTGTTGACTTTTGTTTTTTCATGAACTAAGAGCAGGCCATGTTGGGCCTGTTGTCTCTTCATGAGAAGGTGTGACACACTGCCTAAATGTTTCTTCCTGTGAAACACTCAGAATGCGAGGCTGCCGTCAGGGTTGTTTCTGGCATTTGGCTTACAGTTTGCGTGCCTACCTTTTCCCCTCACTACTTTCCATCACGCTTGAAAGGTTTCATTATAATGTGAAATATGTTGGTTATAATATCATTTCTAAAGACTTATGGAATTGTTTCTTTTCTCAGTGAGTAAAATATGATCTGAAATCAAGGTCTTGGGCCATATCTAATGCACGTTCATATTTAGTTTATTTTTGACATGACGTGCATGTTTCATATTTTTGATGAGAGTAGAAGAGAGCCCCCCCCCCCCCCCCATTTTGAAGTGCCGCAAACAACAAAGCCTAAAATGTCTAGAAATGACCTTTGTTTGTTGATACAAATTGTATCTATTTCTTGATTGTAAAATATATTTATGAAATGTACAGTATCATTAAGTTTTATTTAAGAAAAAAAAATACAATGCCATAATGTTTGTGACACTGTGTGTCACTGGGAGTAGCCCATTGGTATGTACTTTTTCTTACTGGGCACAGTAGTTAATTTACAGGGACACTTACGCGCTACATGGAAGTGCATAGATACCCTGTGTGCAGCTGTAAGCATCGTGTCCTTTCTCTGTGTATGTATTAATACTGAAATGACCACTCATTGTACAGTTTCAATGCGCTATTTAACTTGTTGCATCAATGTTTTTTTGCTGTGTTGTAACCCAAGCAGCTTGGTAAAAAATGTGACCCCTCTCTAACTTTTTTATCCATATCTGCTCTATTCCTGTGTTGATACCATCTATATTTAAATGTATTGACATATTGAAAAACATGCCAAAACTGCTGCACAGAACTGAATAGGTTGCAATGTCAGTCACATATGCTTGGGTTACGACACCTAGGGGGTTATTTATTAAATAAATACTTTAAAAAATAATAATTTGACCCACATAATACTATATTCAACTCTTAGGCTACTGCCACAGTAAAGTCGAGTGAAGATGTCAGTATGATTTAGTATTTATGAGACCGCGTCAATTACCTCTGATTGGACATGGGTAAAACCTGTGGGAAAATATTTGATGGATAACCCCCTTTTTTGGTGACAAGATTATAACTATTGATTTGTGGTTTACTTTAGAAATCTGACTCTCACCAATGGCACTTGATCTAGCCTTAAGTATTTTAAAGCATGTGAGAGTATATTGGTTTAAATTCTATTGTTTCAAATGAGAAATTGTATTTTTGCTGTGAGCCTTTGTAATTACATTGAATTTACAAGAGGCTTGTTTGTGATGACTGACTTCAGTCTGATATTGGTGGTCTGAGCAACTTGCAGTTGATTTTGTTGGAATTGAACACCGCAGGTAGATGTTTGAAAAACTACAGAAATTTCCAATGTGTAGATTAACCTTGAATTGTGTTCTAAATATCAGCTTACCTAAAATGGTACATTCTCATACACCCACAATATAAATTCTCAGGTACTATGAGATTTACAACAAAAACAATATTGATGTGTGCTATTATGAATGATAAATGCGCTTACCAAGTCAGATTTGTGAATTAGTGCAGCTCTCATGTCCTAAAGTTACATTGAACTGTCTTGTATTGTGGTTTTTCAATGTAAAAGGGTTATAAGAGTGAGTTGACAACTAGGCCGTGTGTTATGAGCTGCAGTAGTTTGTTCTATTCCATGTTGAAATAAATGCATTGCTTTTAAAATTGTTTTAAGTGACAAAACAATTACCAAAAGACAAAACGAACTCTTTGGGTCTGTTGGCTCAAACAAAATGTAAGTCTCAATGACAAAGTGTTTGTTTCCTCAAATAAAGCAAGACTATGTTTATACAGTGTTCTTTTGTTGGCCGTGTCAAGTGTTCTCTTTGATGTCCAACGGAATTTTGATTTTCTATAGCAGTTCCCCATCCAAGGGCCAGCAGAGGGGTTCAGATGGCTGCTGAAACTCGTCACCTTTGTTATAAGAACTTGTAAGTAAGCAATTAAATGGTACTGTGTCCTGTGCATGTGACAAACTTTGATTTATTTGTGCCACACACCGATTTCCAGAACACTGTTCTGACTAAATTCATAAGAATTAGCCAATTGTAATTGACATTAGTGGCATAACAGGGATTCAGGAACCTTGTTTGCAAGTAAGATGGAATTTAATATTTAAAACCAAAAGAACGTAATACAATATCTTGGGTACTCTTAAGTACTTTTATTTGCCACGTGCCTTTGCTGGAAAAAAATAAAATAAATGCTTTTGGCATGTCAGAGTAGAAACAATGCAATGCGTTTGCAGATGAAGATCAATGACAGTGAAGGCCTTTATTTTACAGTATTGGCATATGTTTAAAACAGCTGCAGGCCAGCTTTCAATTTGCTGATGTCATTTTGTGTCCAGAGAAGCCCATCCATGGTGACTCTGTGTGGCATTGAGACACTGGAGAGATTAAGAGAAACATTACTGATCAGATTAAGTACAATTGCTTAGTGATGGTTGATCTTACTTACTCATACTTTTATTTCTATGGATGCCTACAGATATATAGTATAACATTTTGTTTCTTACCCTGCATGCGCATTGTGCTGAGTGGCATTCTCCATTTCCACCTGCTGGTCAAACACCATAATGGTAGAGAAGTTATCTACCATTAGGCAGGAAGGGTCATCTGACTGGCCTGGAACTTTCCCAAGAGGATAGTTCTTCCACTGGACTTTGTCTAGACAGGTGAGAAAACAAACCTATTTAGATCAAATGTAATATTCTAATGAAATATTGTGGAATCAGATCAGATTCATGTTCTGCAAATTGGCATGACAACTGAACTGACCTGTGCAAACTTGCCAGGGAGAACCCCTGAGTTCCGCGGCCCTCTCGGCCAGGACATCTGGGCTAAGGTGCTCTTGGAAGTC
This sequence comes from Oncorhynchus masou masou, assembly GCF_036934945.1. Classification (NCBI taxonomy): domain Eukaryota; kingdom Metazoa; phylum Chordata; class Actinopteri; order Salmoniformes; family Salmonidae; genus Oncorhynchus; species Oncorhynchus masou. The sequence goes on along the minus strand of NC_088222.1, from coordinate 28,286,130 downwards.
CTCGGTTCTCTCTGGCAGGGCCTTGCGTGAGTCAGACACAATTCCTGGGTGCATCATGTAGACCTGGCGTCTGGACTGCACCCGCAGCCTCTCATGCAGGCTCTCCAGGGTGTAGATACCACTAGGCTGGCCTGAATGCTCCATGGGAGGATCACACCCAGAGTCTGCCCCCTGAGTGTAGATACTGCTCAGTCTGAGTAGCTTCTGTCGGGTGTCCAAGGGCATCGGATGTTCCATGTCCTCCAGGATCCTAAAAGTTAAAACAGTAAGTCATTTTCAAACATAATGACAAATGATATTTCATAAGCTGGTACAACACAGTGGAGAACACAGTAAGTGATGTATGTACATTATGAAGTCACTTACTGCTGGAGCAGGTGAGGCGTGGCCACGCAGGGAGCATTCAGACATGCTGCAAGGAGTTGCTGCCACCTCAGCTGGATGCGTTTCATAAAGATCTTGTCCTTCAGTCTGGCTTTCCTCTGGATTTTCGATTCATAATGGTATTCATTCTCTGTAGAAACAAAATTAATCCACATCAGTAAATCCAGCACAGTTTTGTATTTACATAGAGTTATTTTGTTATTGGGGTAGAAAATGATCATACTGTTGGAGTTGCAGAGGATGACCTCAGAAATCCACCCAGCGATGTAGAAGGATCTGTGTTTCTGGTTGTCTTCAGAGAGCTGCTGCAGCTCCACAAACAGTTTCTCCAGGAGGAGATGAATGAAGAGCTGAGAGTTGAGATCCTTCAGGAGGGGCAGCCAGAAACGCAGGACAACTCGAGGAAGGTGGGGAGCAGTGGGGTCTGCATCTTCAAAAACAAAGGCATTCTAGTCACTCAGGTAAGTGTGTATGGCTTACAGTATTTAACATGTTCCCAGTCTTACAACATCTGTAACTAAAATCAACATGGGATTTACACACAGATTTATTTTAAGAAATGTATTAGGAGAAAATCTTCCTAATCCCAGTCTTACCTGAGTTGTCGACACTAAGTGACACCAGTTGTTCAATGGTTGGAACCATGAATCCATCCTCAATCAATGCATCTATTAGTATTTCACTATATGGGAAAAAGAACAATGAGGGCCCGGAGCTTTGCTTTTTAAATTACGTTATTCTTGTAGAATACAATCTGATGCAGTTTGTGGATTTGACAATCACTGCAATACCAATACATGTGTTAACTGACCTAGACTCTAGTGCAAAGTGCTTGATCTGGGCAAGGATCCAGCTCATGTCTGCAGAGGGTTCTGGCCACAAGCTCGCCTGTTTGTCCTCCTCTAGAAATCCTTCAAACGTCTAAACAAAAGAAAATAGTAATGACCACCAACCACTATAAACATTTCTGGCAGTAGAGAAAACCCAATCACTCAAGAGTGATGTCAATAACAAAATGCCTATCTTGAGAGGCCCTCATTTATAGATGGAAGAGGAAATGCTGTGCAGACTAGAGAACAGACGTCTTCACCCTCTAATATATAGTGGGTTGAGTCACAATCATAGGAAAATTATTACGTGGTTATGAATTGTGATTAAATGTTTTGAGGACTTCCCACAACCATATTGTCCTTGATGTTGATTATGCATGATTCACATACATTTGACGTACATGGCATACAGTGCAAATAAACCTAACAAATCTGCTGTTAAGGGATTTCACAAATCAATTCAAAAATGTAACAGGCAAAGGGTAATGCGGGGGGTGTAAATACCTGAAACTGCTCTTTTTCAAAAGATATCAATAACTCGCGTGCCTTCTCTGAAAAGAGAGGGGAAAAAAAGCTGTTTTAAATACCCTTTGAAAATGTAACTAGGTAATAAGTAGCATCTAAAGTGTTCAAATGTTTCCAACTTACTGTAGGATTCAATTTCTTTTTGTCTGGTGATGAGCTCATCCTCCTGCCTCTGAAGCTCATCTTCTCCATCCTCCCCCTCTGACTGGGACTCCCAGTTCTCAGCCAGCCCACTGCCCAGCTGCCTGGACCAGTACTCCTGCTGAAGCCACTCCAGCACAAACGTACAACCTGCAACATAGGAAAGACATCAACACAACTAAGAGTAAGATCACTGCAGAAAGTCCAAAGTCACAATGGAAAGTAGGAATGATATCATATTGTTATTGAGGATGATGAGGATAAAAACCCATGGTCTCTGAGATTATGAAATTCTTAAGAGAAAAAGTCATCTGTTCGTTCATGCTCACCTTTGCGACACCATTTCAAGGTAGGGAGCTTGCGGTGGGTAATGTCATGTCTGAGGTTTACAATCCACTCAGGGATCTTCAACTGTTAAAAAAGCCATTAGAATAAAAACATGTATTTATTATTCCATCACCTGTATAGTGAGGTCCCCCAGATGACATGATCATTTCAGGAGTAGTGAGCAGGGGAAAATATAATATTAGATTTATTAATCATGATCCAAGAATTACATTTTTTTTTTCAATTACTCACATTGCTGGCTAGTCTTCTGAGGGGACGAGCAATTTTCCCCTGCTGACGCTCTGTAATTAAGTTGACAAACCTATTGAGAAAAATATCAAGCCAATAGAGGAATCAATAAAACACGTTTTTTAAATTATATACAGTACCAGTCAAAAGTTGACCCCTACTCAATCAAGGGTTTTTCTTTATTTTTACTATTTACTACATTGTAGAATAATAGTGAAGACATACACTGTGAAATAATATATGGAATCATGTAACCAAAAAAAGTGTTAAACAAGATTCTTCAAAGTAGCCACCCTTTGCCTTTGACAGCTTTGCACACGCTTGGCATTCTCTCAACCAGCTTCACGAGGTAGTCAACTGGAATGCATTTCAATTAACAGGTGTGCCTTGAATTTCTTTCCTCAATGTGTTTGAGGGAAACAGTTGTTGAGACAAGGTAAGGGTGGTATACAGAAGATAGCCGTATTTGGTAAGAGACCAAGTCCATATTATGGCAAGAACTGCTCAAATAAGCAAAGAAAAATGACAGTCCATCATTACTTTAAGGCATGAAGGTCAGTCAATCCGGAAAATTAAGAACTTTTAAAGTTTCTTCAAGTGCAGTCGCAAAAACAATCAAGTGCTATATGAAAATGGTTCTCATGACTGCCACAGGAAAGGAATACCCAGAGTTACCTCTGCTGCAGAGGATATTCATTAGAGTTAACTGCACCTCAGATTGCAGACCAAATAAATGATTCACATAGTTCAAGTAACAGACATCTCAACATCAGCTGTTCAGAGGAGACTGTGTGAATCAGGCCTTCATGGTCGAATTGCTGCAAAAGAAACCACTACTAAAGAACACCAATAAGAATAAGAGACTTGGTTGGGCCAAGAAACACGAGCAACGGACATTAAACCGATGGAAAGTCCAAATTTGAGATTTTTGGTTCCAACCGCCGTGTCTTTGTGAGACTGTAGGTGAACCACAGAATTCTGCAGCGATATGCCATCCCATCTGGTTTGCACTTACTGGGACTATCATTTGTTTTTCAATAGGACAATGACCCAACACACCTCCAGGCTACGTAAGGGATATTTGACCAAGAAGGAGAGTGATGGAGTGCTGCATCAATGACCTGGCCTCCACAATCACCAGACTTCAACCCAATTGAGATGGTTTGGGATGAGTTAGACTGCAGAGTGAAGGAAAAGCAGCCAACAAGTGCTCAGCATTTGTGGGCACTCCTTCAAGACTGTTGGAAAAGCATTCCTCATGAAGCTGGTTGAGAAAATGCCAAGAGTGTGCAAAGCTGTCATCAAGGCAAAGGTTTTAAGAATCTAAAATCTATTTTGATTTGTTTAAACACTTTTTGGTTACCACAATTCCATGTGTGTTATTTCATAGTTGATGTCTTCACTATTATTCTACAATGTAGAACATAGTAAAAATAAAAACCCTTGAATGAGTTGGTGTCCAACTGTTGACTGGCACTGTATATACACACATTGATTGCAACAGTATGCAGCCACGTGAGAAAATGTAACAATGAACCGGACTTGTATGAGCACATTTAAACATTAAAAAAGCGATTTCAACCTCATGAGTGCTGTTCCATAAAGCAAGACCAGGTCGTCAGCGTCAAGTTTTCCTGATCTGTCAAGTATTTGACATCTGACCAGGTCTGCTGTGCTTTCTACAGCGATGGGAGTGTTGTGGGCAAATCTGAAAGAAGAAAAAAATCAAATGTGATAATATTTTTCATCTAGGAACGGCTTTGTCCACTAGAAAACAGCAGTGGTGGGATGAGTTGGACACGAACTAACGTTAGCTACAAGCTAAGCTAACCAACTATTCTGCAATTATCTAGCTAACAAAATAGTAATTATGCAACAGGAAAACATTATCTGAAGATCAAATACGTGTATGCCTTACCTGCCCTTCCACGCCGATATTCGGTGTAATGCATACTTTTGTAAAGCACAATCCTTTGAGTACAGATACTCGAGCACCTGGTCCCATTCTGCTTTGTTGATCCATGCAACTACATGGCCCCTTTTCTCTGTTGTTTTTTTCTTCATATTTACCAGCTAAAAAAACGACAGAAAGACAATTAGAGACAAACCGCTTTTACCTAGTTAGTTTAGCTCTAATGCAAACCATGTAGCTAGCTAGGCTAACCAAAATGGGATGTTCCTATGCTAACCTGCCAACATCATCCACAGACTAGAGTGGGGTCGGTTAAATGCAACAGCAAGAAACCGATACCGCGCAGAAATGTTCCGCTATTGCACCCGCCAAATTATAATGCTATAAATAGAAAAAAAACAACGAAATAATAAGTAAATATAACAGTTAACATCTAGTCTGCCATTCAATCATACAATTATAGTGTGTAATGTATTGTCATAGTTGTTGCGCATGAATGTAGGCTAAAGCCTTCCCTCTTGTAGGCCCGCAGATAAAATAAAAACAAAAACTAACATTTTGTTTGGAACTCAGTTGGGGTCTCTACTTACTGATGAGAGTTAGAATAGTAGAATACACAAAGTGCAATTTCGAAAATTGGTTGTGCATCAGCAGTTTTCCTCTCATGTCAGTCACTGACAGTCGCTCAATTAGGCCATGTCAGCAAAACATTTTTAGATAGCTGGCTCGACGCATTTACCTATCTAAACGTGTAGTAATCATGGTCAAATTACCGACCAGGGGGCCCTCGTTGATTTCGTTTGACACTCACTCAGATCCATGTTAAAAACGGCAAACATGTCTCTCCAACCTATGGCAAAATTACTAGAATTGCATGGAATTAGTTAGAAAATTGCAAAATCTTCCCTCTGCCTCGTGGCAATATGTGTAGAATTGCAGCATATTTTATTTAAAAGTGCAACATGTTCTCTACGCCCTATGGCAAAATGTGTAGAATTGCAGGAAATTAATTCTAAAACGATGTCAATAGGGGGGCTAAAATTTTGTTTAGGGCCCCCAAAATCCTCGAGCCGGCTCGTGCGTGGGTATGCAGACCCTCGAGTCACTGCAGCCCCTTGAGTTCAGATTTGTTATGGCCCCACTCCCATAAAATTTGCCCATCCCTGGCCAAACTTATTGGGAATTATAACTTGTATTTATGGACAGGAAATCAAATATATTGTAAGCTACTGTAATGAAACAGGCAGGGAGCAGGTCTCGAACCTTCGACCTTCTAGCCCGAGATCCGGCGCGCTATCGACTGTACCGCAAAAGCATGCTCGTGCGGCAGGGTCGATTTCCGCGCCTATAAACCCAGGGTCGTTACACTACTTTAGCTAGCTGGTATCGAAATGTGGCTTATATTTGTATGCATCGTGACAGGCCTTTATAGTCGACCTTGGCCTATCCCATTTCTGTAATTATTTCAGTAGCTGTCCATATACAGTAGGTTGTCCATGGGTCAGGGGAAGGGGAATGAGGCTATTTCTGTCTGGATTCCTTTTGAATGGATATCAATGATGCATTTGCGTACACAAAATGCACATCATATGAAATGGTGATTATTGTATTGATTGGAAGTGGTGTCATATGGCGGTGTCAGACCGTGTCAGAACTCGTCTGAGGTTCAATAATTGATTGGAAAAATAAATCTGCTTTATATTTATTCGATCCATTAGCCTATAAAATATAGTTCTGACTTGGTGTTTGTTGAAAATAATATGCAATGGCAATTTTTTTAAATCAAATATGCCTAACCACCCTATCCGGTGCGCCTGTCCCAAACAGTGTGTTACCCTCAAAATGGTATGATATCTTAGATTGAAAAACTGGAGTAAAATCAAATGTCGCTAGCTATATACTTATGGTATGCGGGAAATTACTTATATCGGAATCTTGTGGGGTATCCGGGCTTAAATTTAAAGTCCAGGAATTTAGTTTAGCTGCTCACGTTCAACTGGAGCTTGACAAAGGAATAACGGGTCATTGAGAATACAGGCGGAGTCCGCTGAAAAACTCATTTTGGTATGTCTTCATTGGGCTGGGTGTGGTTTTTCAGTCACCGTGCGGTTAGCAGGAAATTAAGCTCTGGATCACCACTTTGAGGCGATACAAAGAAAATAGGAAAATACGAGCAGTTTGAAAAGTTTGAAATCAAAGTTTAACTGAACTTGACGGACGATTTTCAGATTGTGCACTTTATCTAATGGACACAAGTTTTTGTTGACTCCATTGTTGCTACCATCCAATTCCTGACATCAGTGACTAAGGACAGATAACTGCGAAAATGCCGAAGACGGTGAGTAGCCTTTATTTGTGTGTGGGACCAGCTTTAAAACACTGATGTTTACATAGAAATAAGACATTATATAAAACGCTATCTTTGGTCAAAATGTAGCTTTCCAACTTGTTGTCTTGTTTGGTCGAGAAAGATAATTTAGCCCATAACAGGCTATAAAGTCAAATGTTTAAATTGATATCCTATAATTCTTCGAAAGGATATATTTGGCAGATTTAACTCAATTGGGCTACTGAATGTGTCTGACGTTGTATAGCCTATGTAGAGCCATATAGGTTCAGAAAAGGTTTAGCGCCCCTCAAATGAATGAAAAGTGTATTTTAAAACATGTATTTCATATAGGGCAGGACGATGTAGCCTATATTTTTTTTATCCAGCATCCCCTAAACTTGTTTTTATTACGAATTACAAGGAATTGATACAATGTTGCCCAACGTTCTTTTTTGTTAGGCTACCCTAGGTTTGTGTCTATCCTATGAACCGTTATATTGTGTCAAGCTATGCGCCATCGGCAATCCCCCGTTCCTTGGAACGTGATTGGCTTTTGAATGAACGTTCAAGAAGTTGAATAGACCAGCGTTGGGTTCATATCAACTCGATCCATATTCATGAATAATTATATCAGACATTTTAAATGTTGTTCAAAGTAGTCTCTAGACAACATTAACGCGTCACCGGGCCCAATTCATATCAATGTGGCCTATTAGTGTTGATTTTGTTTGCTGTAGGCCAACCGGAGGTTCCCATGGCCCATTCGATGACGTTGTGTTTGTCTTTGTGGTACCCCGTAGTACAATAGCTAGCCTATGCACTCTTCAACAGTTGACTCTCATGTTATCCTGTCCTATAGGCCTGCTATTGAGTGATGGAGGTTAGATCACTTGCATTGTGCTCTATCAAAGTATAGGCTATTCTAGGAGGTACAGTATCTAGAAATGTAGGTTCTTAAAGTTTGATCTATGGCAAACCTTAGCCTAGAAGATTACCAGGCCTGCGTGATTTAGATATTTGCTATATTTATTATGTTTTACCTTTATTTACCTAGGCAAGCCAGTTAAAATAACACATTCTTATTTTCAATGACAGGACGAATTTGTTTTTACCCTGTCACCTCCGGGATTCGATATTGCAACCTTCCGGTTTCTAATAGTCGAACGCTCTAACCACTAGGCTACCTGCCGCCCAATATAGAAACCACTGGATCAGTTCTATTAATGTTAAATAGCATTGCATTTGTAATTTATTTGATTTCTACGTTATCTTAATCAAGTATTTACTCCAAATTAGGAACAATGAATAAAACACTCTGTATAGCATCATATTTTAGGTCAGGATGTCAGACATGAGGATTTTAAAAATATGTTTTGCTTAATCAGTCACTGTGATCAAATGCACCCCAGGTAATGACAGTAAAATAATGTGCAGTATTGTGACATTTAGCTTTTAAGAATCAATTGTGAACGCATGAGAAGATTATAGTTGTATTTATTTTAATCTGTATTTATGTATTAACATGTCTTTTCACAGCAGTCATCCATGTGTCCCCCTACCATTAGTGTAGGCTTTGGATGTGCTTCTTTTGGCAATTTTACAGCTTCCCAAGGAACTGTAATCTAGTGACTCAAGGTTTCTGAGATTGCGTCAGTTACTTTTGAGCCATTTCCTGGCCTGCAGTCTCTTGACGCTGCCACTGAAAGCCTTATTTGGTGTTTCACAGCACAGACTCCCCCTTCTCCGTCCTGCGCAATTGCACGTTCCTCAGCCAGTGTTTCACCATTTAGGTTTTTAAGCACTTCTCCAGGCCACCCCATATCACACACCAAATTGACTCCTGTCTCATTTTCCAGATAATGTCATAATGCATATGTTACGATATGCTATTTTACATCAATCAATTGTATTATATTCACAAGACCCTCTCATCACTAAAAAGGTACTTGCAGTCTGGTTAATTTTATTTCAGATGTACCTTTAGACTCTAGAACTCTACACATCACTAATACATGTGTTATTCAGTGATGTTGCTTTCCTTCAGAACTACGATATTCTAATCAACAGCAATTTCTACTTACTACTGTCCAGTGAAGTGAAATACTATATTGGCATGAGTATAATTCTGTTAGTTGAAAAGCCTTAGTTCTTCACAAGCAACAAATAACAGAACCAAGTGAAGTGGAAAGTCCAGTGGTATGTAAGAAGGGGATTAAGCAGCTCTGTAAACGCACATAGCAGAGCTGAGATTAACAATTTGTAATAAACTAAGCTACCGGTGGTAGAGTGTATGAAAGGCAGAAATTATGCGAACCTTTGGGGGCTTCAGCCCGTAAATGGAGGGTAACTGTGCAGCAGCTCTGAAACATCTCTCTGGCTGCAGAAAACCAACCAGTGAGTTGTCTTTTGTTGTTGTTTTGGTGTGTTTTTGAGTTGATTTAGATGAGGTTTGTTAAAAACAGAAATTTATTTTTTACATAGGATCTCACCCTAGGTTAACATAAATCACTGCACTATTACTACGTTGGTAAGTGAACAGTAATGATTGTGATAACGACCGCATCAATTTGTACTGATAAGTGGTTGCTTTAAGGTGTTTGATTTACAAAGGACCTTGCATTATCTGCGATTCATGAACCTGATTTGAAAAAGGGCAAGTCATAGTACAGTGAGGTTAACTAACTTAAAACTAATATAAGACTCGCAATCACATTCAATCTGAACAAATATCAACATAATTGAAATTCTTATATTGATTCTGAAAAACGGTCTATAGTGGAAGTTTATAACATTATCGCTCTACGGAGAGTAGCTTTAGCAGTTTGAGGCTAACCTCATTCTCAGAATTAAACCAAGAGAGAGGTTTTCGTTCTGCATTAGTGCCTGTGGCTCTAATCTTCCTGTTCATGATTTTGACCTAAAAACATACTATGAATACTTTTCTAATTGATTGTATTCCATTTGTGTATGTGAATATGTTTGTGAATGGTTAACATTCACCTCCAACGCAGATACAAGTATGTGTGATCAACAATCTAACAACATAGTATAAGAATTATCCATCAGTTCAGTTCCTGATTTCCACATATTTATGATTTTTAAATCCCGTTCAAAGTGCATTTCAATCAGATGTCTTGAGGGGATGCAGTTGAAGGAGACATTCCAACATTTTGGAAAGAGAATTTGGAAAGTGGAAAATGTCACTTCCTTTTTTCCCCAGTGATTGGTGTCCCAATTTATAATAATTTGGGTACTTTACTGAAATACAGTCTATAGCTAATATTTGTTCTAGCTTTGTTTGCTCCTCAGTATGACCCAACGCCCTTTACAAGACAGAAAAGGCATTGAATGTTCCCAAGACAGAGTGGAAACATTAACATCGTGATTTTGTAGCACATACAAATGAAACATTATAGAGTCTTATTAAAGGAGGCCTGGGTAAAGGCCTTTGTAGACTGTACAATTTTAGCCGTCTTATGCCACGATTTTGCTGTCTCAGACAAAATTTCCATGGCGTGGGCAAATTCTTATGTCGGAAACAATTGTTGGATGTCTTCGCTCGTTCAGTGTGGCATGGTCTCGGTCTGCCGATTTAAGTATCACTACATTCGGTCGTACACGTTTTGCCTTCATCGTGTAGTGTGGCTGGTGTTACGAGCCGATCCCGATGACTGACCAATAGTAACACCGCCGGCATTGTATGTACACAATAATGCGATTAGTGTAAATAGTCAGAATAATAAATAGTTAGATTTAAACTTTTACATGCTGTGCAAGAATAACGATTTCCCTAATGGTCTTGTTTACATGATATATCTGAAATCAGGCTTGGGGAGGGATTTTGATAAATAACTTTTTTTTATCTTTCTTTTTTTTTAATCTACCACGCTATTTTGGGGAAGCCTATTTATTTCTAAAATGCATACTTTCAGTTTTTTCAAACTCACCTCACTCGCATAGAGAGAGTCTTGCGCTGCTGGCACATGCGCAGATCAAATACCGCTGAAGCCTTGCAAGTCAATCGCAGAATATGACAAAAGAACTTAAGGAAATCAAACAATCTGTCCAGTTAAAAAAGAGATGTTTTTACCTTTATTTGACTAGGCAAGTCAGTTAAGAACAAATTATTTTTTTTCAATGATAGTCTAGGTTAACGATGGATCGCTTGGGGATTTAATCTTGTAACCTTCCGGTTACTAGTACAACACTCTAACCACTAGGCTACCTGCCACCCCTAGGTTGATAGCCTTCCTACAAGGTATTCATCTATGTATTACATTTTGTTCATGTTTTGTGAGGAATCAGCCACAAAACTATCATTGGTCCTGTTACTGAGAGTGATGTTTTGCTGCTGTTCTAATAATAGTGTGTGAGAAGTGTTCTGAGTTCTAGCCATGCGATACACACCCTTACCAGGCAGAACTGCCCAATCGTAGTTATTTTTTTCCTGTGTGAGATGAACTATTTTTACCCAGGAAAGGCACTTCTTAACAACCCTTGACTGGTAGCCAAGGACCTGTATGCCTGAACTACACAATGAAATAATGTCTAATCAGTAGGCTATGTCATGTTAAGCAGTTCGTTTGGTTGACTGGGAAAATAAAGTATAGTGTTGAGAGAAATTATAAAAGTGGTATGATTTAGGGCAGTGGTTCCCAACCTTTTTCAGTAACTGTACCAGCAACAACATTTTGGTCTGCCTGAAGAACCCCCTCATGTGCATTTTACCAGTAAGCCTATGGTCACGAGTCTTCTCAAGTACCTTCTGTAGATAGGCCAAGTAACCCCATGGGTCCTAGTACCCCTGGTTGGGAACCATTGATTTAGGGGATTCCTCAAAACAGTGATGCAAATAAATGTTTAACATGGTGACAGAGGCACAATGTGGGACTTACATGCAAATCTACTCTCAATGCCTTACTAGGTCTTGTAATTTAGTGTCATTTAACAAATCTTAGTCACTGAAATTAGATTAAACTCACAGCCACTGCAGTTAGATTCAACTCACATTTGTGGTGTGGCTCAGTTCATAGAGTAAACCATAAAAGGAATAGCTATGGTGTTAAAGGCTTTGGGGTTTTGATCTACTTTGTTTTCGAGGTTGGTTCTGTTTGGGTGTGGCTTTCCCAGATTGGATGAGTTACACCTGTTGCCTTGTTAAACATGTTTAAGCTTCACCTGTGCTGGCACAGGTGATATTTTAGCGCTGTAGAGCCTATGTGCCAGTTGGCATGAGGCAAATCTAGTGTGTGTGTGTGTGTGTGTGTGTGTGTGTGTGTGTGTGTGTGTGTGTGTGTGTGTGTGTGTGTGTGTGTGTGTGTGTTAAGACTCCAGTTTGCTTGGCCAGCATTCAGTAGGTACCCCCATGGATGCCTTTCAGAATCCATTTTAAAACCCCACTTGGTGTCGGTTTGTTTGTCAGTAATTCATTTGTTAGTTCCCTTTTCATGTTGAGCGATGGTTTTTGGTTGGTTATTGGGGAACTTAACAAAATGGGGGCTCAGCCAGGAAGGATCATTGTTTGCTATGAGTATGGTAGTCACTCCAATCACCTCTGAAGTGTTACTGTGCCCAGATATTTGAGTTTTCAAAATGCACTTTTGTTTGAGGGTTTGTCACTGACAACCACTCAGGTGGGTTATAAAATTTGTGAAATCAGTGGAAAGTTGCATAAAAACTCACACTGTAAATAAAAATAAATATGGACTTTTATTTGCAAGCATTTGTGGGGAACCCTACTTGGGAGGTACTGGATAAAATGTACAAAAGCAAATCTGCTCATCATTGCAAAGCATTATGTGACAGTGGCAACTGCCGATTCAAAAGCACTAGTCAAAGAGTTAATCACTACTGTTTTAGTGGAAGAGGAAATCCTCGTGGAGAGGGAGGATGATGAGAAGGGTCCTACGGATGGTGGAATACACCCTGTAGAGGTGCAACTGTGAGAGGTAGAACTAAAGGCAAGATTGAAGCAACAGAGATTAGAGTTCGAGCACACCATTCAGTTAAAACCGATAGCACTGTTGGCCACCAAAGCAGCACCAGAAGTGGATGCCCTCACAATCAAGTCAGGCCATGATCCTCCACCCTCAACAGAGTTTAATCTTGGTCGGCTTGTACCGCCTTTCAAGGAAAAGGAGGTGGTGGTATATTATACTATGAGTGGATTGCCACGTCGCTAGAATGGCTGCGCAATATCTGGTTCTCCCTTTACAAAGTGTTTTTGTGGGGAAATCTCTGAAAGTGTACGGTGCTTTATCTCTTGAACAGAGTTCAGATTATGACACTGTTAAAGCTGCTATCTTTCTGGCTTAAGAGTTGGTCCCAGAGGCATACAGACAACAGATCAGTAAATTACGAAAGACATTAAAAAGCCATGTTTAGTTCTCAAGGGAACCAGCATGTCTTTTTGATCAGTGGTGTTGTTCTCAAGAGGTCAAGGTCCTTCAAGAGTTAAAGGCACTCCTACCACTCAAGTAGTTCAAGATTTGCCTTCACGAAAGGGTTGCTACCTACATTTATGAGCACAAGGATCTCACTCTTGAGAAAGATGCAGTCCTTGCAGATGAGTTTGTGTTGACACATAAAACTACCTTCACAAACAAAGCACCCAGTAGTTATTCCTACACAAAAAGCAATCTAGAGAAGTCACCTCCCTCTGTGAGGTTTAAGTATTTTCTGCAGTGCCCAAAGACAAGGCAGAAAACTTGTGCTTTGTATCTGCGAGTTTGTCACTACTGCCGTGACAAAGGACACATTGTCTCTGTGTCCTAAGTTGAAACAGAAAAATGAGAGAAAAACTGTTTCTTTTTGTGGGATCACTCCAGCCCGTTAGGTCTCTGGCTGGGACTGGTTTATCGCCTAAACAAGGTTTTGGATTATACTGTTCTCAAAACTTTTGAGTTTTAGGCAGCTATTATATATATAAATATGAATATGAAAAATATAATATAGCATTTTTTTGTGCCTGTTTTGTCTTGTACAATAGACTGGCAGCAAATACCGGGTTTATATTAGAGAAGGTGATTCATTTAAAGTAGTGTCGCATTTAAGTTGATCTTGTTGTGAAATGGGAGTTTTTTTCTGTTGGTGGTGAACAAACTTGTCCAAAAAAATACATGGTATACATTTGTTGTCTTAAGGGGGAAGATGTTATAGGCTTTGGGATTTCGACTTTGAGTTTGTGGCTTGCCTTGATTGGAATCATCCTTGCTGGTCAGGATGTGTTGCACCTCGTTAATCACCTGCTGGCACAGGTGATATTTAAAAGCTGCAAAGCCAGTGTTCCAGTTGGCACGAGAGATGTTGGAAGAGCTAGACTTCTGTTTAACACTCCTGCTTTAAGTTTAATTCGACACTTTTTATTTTTTTGCCATTTGGTTTGATTGATGTTTATTTTCACTCCCTAACCTAAGTTGGCGTGTGTTCTTTTCTTTTAGTTTATCAAGCAAATCTACGGGAGCGTCCATTGTGGATGTATATTTAAGACCCTAGTCGAGGTTGATTGGTCAGCATTCAGTGGATGCCTTTCAGAACCCATTTTAAACCCCCACCTGGTTTTGTTTTGTTTGTCAGTGACTCGTTTGTTAGTTACCTTTTTATGTTGAGCAACGATTTTTGGTTGGTTATTGGGAAACGTGACAATGGCAATAGACAGATATAGGCCCTAACTTGTTTACAAACATAAGTTATCAGTATAGCCTGCAAGTGCACATAAAGCTTAATTTCACTGGTAGAAGTTGCCGGAACATGGAAAGAGGAAATGAAACATTCAGCTAACCACTCCCTAGAAAACTGGACCTTCATTTTGTGTGAAATAAAAAGTTGATTTATTAATCTCTCCCCTACAACATTAGATAACACCTTTGAGATGTGTTCAGATCTTGTTTAGTCATACATTTTAAGAAAACAAGGAACTCAACTATGCACTGTAAAGTGGCATAGAATTTGTTTGAGAACTAACCATGTTAAATGTTTGTACTAATTACTTGTAGATGGCAGGATGTGTCTGGGTCATTTGAGGTTAATGTTCATAGTAGTTAGCTCCTGCTCCTACAGGCCTCGGTCCAGTCACAGCTCCACTCTACAGCCCTCTACTCTGTGGGCCACATCAGTCCAGCCACTCCAGTCTGCTCTGTGCTGCCGGTGATGACAGGAAGTGGCAGGGTGACAAGTGGAATGACCAGCAAATGGGGCCTGCTGACACAAAGGGGAAAGAACGCAGCCCTAATCAGCCACACAGCTGGGAAATAAAGCATGCCATTGTGGCTCAGCTCAGGCGTGGGCCGCAGCCCTGCTCAGTTATCCCCCCCCCCCCACACACACACACACCCATGTCATCTCTGAGAGGACAGAACATGGAGCCGTGTCAATATAGCTTTATTAATCACTCACAGCGTGGGATGGAAATATGTTTAGGGTGCATAGCAGGAGGAAGCTTGTACCCCAAGAGGCAGGCAGCATACACTAATTTGTTGCATTCCTTTTATGGGCATATTACATTTGTTTCTAGTTCATACTGGCTGTAAAACTGCTGTGAGTGTTGGGCCATGATGTTGTGGTCTAAAGACTGAGGTATCCATGATGGCTAGCTCATCAGGTTTTGTATGCCTGCTGCTATATAAATCATTCTAGAAATAAGGGCCACTTTTCCTAATTCCACTTTTGTAATTACAAAAATAGCAGAACTTGCAATTACAAAATGATCACGTTATTATCGTGTCACTAGAACAGTCTAAGAGCAACTTTTTATCATAATTACGCATAGGCCTACAGTGAATGTCATATGAGGGCAAAACAGTGGGATAGAGAGCGACAAGTCCTTTTTGCATGCACGTGTGTATGGATGTTAAGAAATCAAAAAGAGAAATTGTGCTGGTGCAATCACTGAGCACACGTTAACTCTGAGAGAAAGGCAGGCAAGCAGCAATGTGATGCATTACAGGATGTAATGTCAGTGAGCTCCATGTTGGGCGGGCCACCCTCGCTTTGCGAGGCCCAGCTACCAGAGGATGTGGTTACTTCCTGTAGTGAAGCAGCTCGGTAGAGAGAGAGAGTGAGCTGGGGGACAACATGTTCACTTAGCACGCTAAAACCCCCAAAGTATTTCTGCTACATTTAGAGAGATATACTCATCACTATTGCCAGATGCAAAACTATTTAATTTGACACAGTATCAGTATAGTAACTGTAGGAAGTTTTTATTTCTGTGTGAAATCTACTCCGATTAAATTCTGTTTAAAATTCTGTTAGTGTAGTGGACAAGTTTTATCGCATCATTGAGATAAAAATATTTATTTCCCCTTTGGTTTCTGTGAAGTCAGTGTGCCTCTTTTTCCAATATAAGCTAATAATACCTCATTGTGGCAGGAATTGGTGCACTGTCTCCCTCAGCGGGTTTCCTGCAATTGTTTTTTCCAGGGTTTGAGGCTGATCAATCATTTTTAGTCTAGCACCTCCCCTTGTGCAATCATCTGTACCAGGCACGGAAAATGGCCTCTCTCCCACATTGTACATCTTTGAAATATTGTAATTGTCTGCCCCACCCTCCCCTCTCTCTAGTGAGTAAGGGAGTTGAAATGATCATGCATACAGTCGTGGAAAAAAGTATTTAGTCAGCCACCAATTGTGCAAGTTCTCCCACTTAAAAAAGATGAGAGAGGCCTATAATGTTCATCATAGGTACACTTCAACTATGACAGACAAAATTAGAAAAAAAAATTCCAGAAAATCACATTGTAGGGTTTTTAATTAATTTATTTGCAAATTATGGTGGAAAATAAGTATTTGGTCAATAACAAAAGTTTATCTCAATACTTTGTTATATACTCTTTGTTGGCAATGACAGAGGTCAAACATTTTCTGTAAGTCTTGACAAGGTTTTCACACACTGTTTCTGGTATTTTGGCCCATTCCTCCATGCAGATCTCCTCTTGAGCAGTGATGTTTTGGTGCTGTTGCTGGGCAACACAGACTTTCAACTCCCTCCAAAGATATTCTATGGGGTTGAGATCTGGAGACTGGCTAGGCCACTCCAGGACCTTGAAATGCTTCTTACGAAGCCACTCCTTTGTTGCCCGGGCAGTGTGTTTGGGATCATTGTCATGCTGAAAGACCCAGCCACGTTTCATCTTCAATGCCCTTGCTGATGGAAGGAGGTTTTCACTCAAAATCTCACGATGCATGGCCCCATTCATTCTTTCCTTTACACGGATCAGTCGTCCTTGTCCCTTTGCAGAAAAACAGCCCCAAAGCATGTTGTTTCCACCCCCATGCTTCACAGTAGGTATGGTGTTCTTTGGATGTAACTCAGCATTCTTTGTCCTCCAAACACGACGAGTTGAGTTTTTAACAAAAAGTTATATTTTGGTTTCATCTGACCATATGACATTCTCCCAATCTTCTTCTGGATCATCCAAATGCTATCTAGCAAACTTCAGACGGCCTGGACATGTACTGGCTTAAGCAGGGGGACACGTCTGGCACTGCAGGATTTGAGTCCCTGGCGGCATAGTGTGTTACTGATGGTAGGCTTTGGTCCCAGCTGTTACTTTGGTCCCAGCTCTCTGCAGGTCATTCACTAGGTCCCCCTGTGTTGTTCTGGGATTTCTGCTCACCGCTCTTGTGATCATTTTGACCCCGCGGGGTGAAATCTTGCGTGGAGCCCCAGATCGAGGGAGATTATCAGTGGTCTTGTATGTCTTCCATTTCCTAATAAATGCTCCCACAGTTGATTTCTTCAAACCAAGCTGCTTACCTATTGCAGATTCAGTCTTCCCAGCCTGGTGCAGGTATAGAATTTTGTTTCTGGTGTCCTTTGACAGCTCTTTGGTCTTGGCCATAGTGGAGTTTGGAGTGTGACTGTTTGAGGTTGTGGACAGGTGTCTTTTATACTGATGACAAGTTCAAACAGGTGCCATTAATACAGGTAACGAGTGGTGGACAGATGAGCCTCTTAAAGAAGAAGTTACAGGTCTGTGAGAGCCAGAAATATTGCTTGTTTGTAGGTGACCAAGTATTTATTTTTCCACCATAATTTGCAAATAAATTCATTAAAAATCCTACAATGTGATTTTCTGGATTTTTTTTCTAATTTTGTCTGTCATAGTTGAAGTGTACCCATGATGAAAATTACAGGCCTCTCTCATCTTTTTAAGTGGGAGAACATGCACATTTGGTGGCTGACAATATACTTTTTTTGCCCCACTGTATTACTCTCAAAGGAGTATACCCAAAGAAAATTTTATAGAGTAGTATGGACATGCAACAGCTCTCAAATAAAGACAAAAATGTTTCACACTGCTTTGAAAAAAGTAATGGTTGAGTGTTAGTCTCAGATATCCCAGACCTGGGAACAACGTAAGCTAGGCAAAGGCACTGGAGCATTGGAACATTGCCGGAAGCAACCCAACTGAAAAACTAGATGAATATCTGCCTAAATTGTTGTATTATGGCTTTTGCTTACCGCCTGATGAAAGCAGTATTTGGAACCTAACGTACTATGATGACTTTGCTGCCTGCTCTTTGGTAATATGTTCAGTAGTTATCAGTTTACAAACCACTGACATTTTGGATTAAACATATCTGACACCCACATAAGCAACATTTTTCTCTGAAAGTATGTGTGTCCACCCTGCTATAACCATAAATATTTCACGAGATGTAGACAATTATAAATTACACTGCCAAAATGTTTAATCAAATAAAGATTTTGCCAAGTAAGTGTGCTCATATGCCTGGCCCAAGTTGTCATGTAGGTGCACTCCTACACTGCTGTGAAACTCTACTGCCTCCGGTCATGGAATGAGGGTTCATTCTAATGCTTATGAGGCCTATTCCCCATTGATCAATCCCAAAACTAAATTGTGCATATAAATGTACATACATGTATATATTTATTAGCATAAATCATAAGTAAGTAACTCTAACAGTCTCTAATCAATGTAGTCTGCTCCAACATGCTATTGATTCTCAATCTCGAATTCTCAGAGGCATCTAACTCGATAATCACATTTGTTGTAAATTAGGTACACCGACGACACATGTAACTTTTTTTAAATGGAATTCACTGGTTGTCAGTAACAGCTTACTAACTAATTTTGGTTTCTTCAACAGATTAGTGTGCGAGTTACCACGATGGATGCAGAGTTGGAGTTTGCCATCCAGCCCAACACAACAGGAAAGCAACTCTTCGACCAGGTAAGAACAATGCTTGCTCTGCTGAAACATGCTAATGGTTTTGCCTCCTCGGTGGCAAATGACATGGTCTTGTGGTGCTTTTCTTCTAATGCTAATCAGTCTACATTGAAAGCTGGGGAATGGAAGCCCAGTTGTGGGACTGGAGTGAATGGTTTATTTTTCTAGGAACTCTCACTCTCTCGCTGTTCTTCTCATTGAGTCAAGCTGTTCGCTATGGCATATGCCCGAGAGCAAAACATTTTTAAGGGGCTCCTGAAGATTTTTATTATATATGTATTTATATCTACAGTACCAGTCAAAAGTTTGGACACCAACTCATCCCAGGTTTTTCTTGATGTTTACTATTTTATTATCAAGGCAAAGGGTGGCAACTTTGAAGAATCTCAAATCTAAAATATATTTTGATTTGTTTCACACTTTTTTGGTTACTACATGATCCCATATGGGTTATTTCATGGTTTTGATGTCTTCATAATTATTCTACAATGTAGAAAATAGTAAAAATAAAGAAAAACCCTTAAATGAGTGTGTGTGTCTGAACTTTTGACTGGGACTGTACATGATTTAATGAAAAACAGTAAACATACACATTTAATAACAGACTCATAAAAACAATCAAGCAATAGTTAACATACACAGCATTGTTTCACATTTTGTAATAACCGACTTATAAACAGAGTCATGCAATAGGCTACAGCTGGCTTCACAGCCTCCTGGGGAAACTCGACTTATTGTAGCCTCACGTGGAGGAAAGGTTAGTGGAGGAACATGTCCGCTTCTGCTGCAGGGTTCGCTGTAAAATATTACACCTTGTAGCGGTGCTTTGGAGTTGCCATTAAACTCCCTACCCACCCTAAGCTTACCCATCTCAACTCAAGGGTGGCTCAATCAAATCAGTGTAGAACTGGATGATTTGCAGGCAGTGGTAGTGTGTTTAAACACTGTCTTCTATATGGGAAACACCCCCACCAACTCCTCCCCAAGGCTATTTACACAGCAGATGTGTCTCCTCCATGAGTGGTCATCAGTCCCTAGCTGTCTCAAGCTGTTCTACGATGCCTGTCTGTGTGAGGAGAGGAGAGAGGAGAGGTTGGTGCTTGGCAAGCCGTTTTGTTCACACCAGTGTTAAAGTGGCTCTCTTAGACACAAACTTGCCATGGCTGTATGGCAGGCCAGCCCGGCCTAAGATTACGTCTCTATCGTTTTAGCAGAGTCACTCCATCACCAATTGTATTTTGGTTGCTGTCCCTATCTCACTTCATGCTTATAATCACACATATATTTTTTATTTGTTTCTATTACTTTTATTATTCTGAATTTTTAAACTTAATGTGGACTTTGCTGTCCAGACATATCTGTGTTAGGACAGCCACAGACCCCTCTAAGTGGCATTTGATGTAGTGGGCATTCTGGGCAGGGGACTGGATGACTCACTCCACAACCATTAGATAAGATTACAGAGTTTCCCCTCTATTTTTACTCAGGCAATCAGAGCTGTATCGGGCAACAATGCTGAAGCACTAAGTTTAATATGAGACTTAATTCTTATTTCAATCTGGTTATGATTGTTGTAATACATAAAATGGGTGCCTTTCACAAGTTAGCATATTGGATCTAAAGCCTCTGTTTGTTTGTGTGTGTGTGAGAGAGATGATCTACTCATATAACAAAAAAAGAGTACCAATGTCTAGGGTAGAAGATGAAGAGTTAAGTTATGTTGAGAAAGTTTAAACTGCTCTTCTACACGTAGGTCCATGCAATTACTCTTAGGAAATGGCTGCCAACTGTATTATTTTGGGCATTAGGTTTAGCTTAGAAATGGTTATTTGATACAGTGTTAGTTTGAAACTGAAAATGAAATATAAAATGTAAAAGATAAGTAAAATATCTATGCACTCAGCGAAGATGATTCTGTATTCATACTTCAGTAAAAGTGCTTTAATATAACTCTAAAGAAAGACGAAACTAAAGACTATTAGATCGTCATATTCTTTTCAATTAATGACTCAACCATCATGCACCATTACCGACAGTAAATTAAAACCTGACATGAAACAAGAATGTCGCATAACACTGTTTTCACAGACAATTTAACACAATTAACCCCTATTGAGAGCTAGCTTACGTTAAAAAAATTGTGTTCTAAGGTTGTGAAGACAATCGGACTGCGGGAGGTGTGGTTCTTCGGACTGCAGTACCAGGATACAAAAGGTTTCTCAACCTGGCTCAAGCTTAATAAGAAGGTGAGTGCCTCCATTTGAACAAGGATATAGTGAACAAGGCTTCTATGCCACCTTACACTCTTAAAAGTAAACATGCCTGGAAAATACTTTTTGGGTTGCCACCCCGGAGGAACATTTCCAGTTGAAAAAGGTTCCTCAAGGAACCACTGTGTAAAGATCAAACCTGAACCTTTTTGATAATATATTGTAGCGGTGGCAGCCTATCAGATTGGAGCCGTGGCTTACTGTAGGCGTTGCTTTCAGATAGTTGTTTTTGGTCACCCGTAAATGTCATTCCTGTTCATTGTCTTAAGTTTGTACACTGCATATTAAAATGTTCCTTGAATATTTATGCATATTACATATTCTAATATAATATTAATGATATTAACATTGCTGATTACATACAGTAATATAGTGGAAACTATTCCAACTTTCGGATTTGCATAGGTTCTTAAGGAACTCATACATCTGTGTTAGCCTCATTGAAGCTACAAAACTGTCAGTGTTCAACCTTAATCTTTTCTGTTGTATTGTCATCACATTAACAGGAATTACATTTACTCTAACGGATAGCCCAAAAAATCTTAAAGCCACACCCCTACTAAGCCACGCCTCCACTCCAGGGTTTATGCAGGAACATGTTGCTACATTGAATCCATAATGGTTCCTCCAAGAACCCCTCAACTCACCGAAGGTGCAAATATGAACCATTGACGAGCAATGGTTCTTTGAGGAACTCCAGGGGTTCCTTTAGGATCTCTAGGGTTCCTCTAGTCACCACTAATTCTAAGAGTGTAGGTAAAAGAGAAACTGCTCCTGGTGCCTCCACTCAGCTGTATGACCCCTGACCCTAGGTGACTGCCCAGGATGTGAGGAAGGAAAGCCCACTACTGTTCAAGTTCCGCGGAAAGTTCTTCCCTGAGGACGTGTCAGAGGAGCTGATCCAGGAGGCCACCCAGAGGCTGTTCTTCTTGCAGGTGAAGGAGGGGATCCTCAACGATGACATTTACTGCCCCCCGGAGACTGCTGTGCTGCTGGCCTCCTACGCTGTGCAGGCCAAGTATGCTGACTACAACAAGGACATCCACTCGACAGGATACCTGTCCAGTGACAAACTGTTGCCTCAGAGGTAAGGCCTCCACCATCTCTAGAGTTTACATAACACCTTTTGATTGGACCTCCATACTCTCTTTACCGTAAACAGTCTATGATGGCCTACAGTTTTTGATGGTGTCATGTTTTTATGGTGTAATGTAATGTTCTCTTTTTAGAGTCCTGGACCAGCACAAGCTCAACAAGGAGCAGTGGGAGGAGAGGATCCAGGTGTGGCATGAGGAACACAAGGGCATGCTCAGGTAGTGAAACACACACACAGACACACACATTTACTTACCCCTCCTAGTTCTGTTGTTCCTGGCCTAACAAAAATCTGCAGCTGTTGGTTTCAATTGAAAGTTCTATATCTCTCTTTACAGTACAACATACCATGTGGAAAATTGCTTTAGCTTCTCTCATAGAGTGAATAGATTTGCACTCAGAGCTTGAGTATGTGAAAGCATATGCTGTGATTTTGAAGCATCTTGACAATCAGCTCTTATTGAGAATTATTTTGGCAGCTACCTTGCTGGTAGTATTTTAATAACTTAACAGCTTGTGTTTCTTCTGTGCTTAATGACTTGATTTGTTATACCCACACAGAGAGGACTCAATGATGGAGTACCTGAAGATCGCTCAGGACCTGGAGATGTACGGTGTCAACTACTTCAGCATCAAGAACAAGAAAGGATCAGAGCTATGGTTAGGAGTGGACGCCCTGGGACTCAACATTTACGAACAGAATGATAAGTGCGTGACTCATGTAGAAATGTACTCAACAGGGGTACTCACACATATGGAACTGAATGCTGTTATACGTATGCCGTACAAACTCTGGTCCAATGGTTGTTTTATGATTGTGAGGAAGTGTAAATGAGAACGCAAATATCAATGTGTTGATATCACATTTTTGCCTCAACAGGATGACACCTAAAATTGGATTCCCATGGAGTGAAATCAGGAATATTTCCTTCAATGACAAGAAGTTTGTTATCAAACCCATTGACAAGAAAGCACCAGTATGTACCACCAATGCCCTCTCTGTACTCATGGTTAATGGAATACCGTGAGATTATGGCAGAGTCAGATGCGCCCAGAGTCAGATGAGCTCGTGGATACTCATTTTATGCCTATGTGTGCAGTATGAAGGAAGTTAGAGGTAGTTTAGCGAGCCAATGCTAACGTGCGTTAGCGCAACAACGGGAAGTCTACAGATATGCTAGCATATGCAAAACTACCTCTAACTTCCTTTCTACTGCATGCAGAGGCATACAAATGGTATCCATGAGTTCATCTGACTCTGGGTAAGTATAAAAATGAACCTTGCATCTGCTAAACTGTATAAACTTTGATTTGATAAAGTTATACCGTATTTACTAGGGAGAGAAATTATTTTTGTTGCCATAATTATTTTTTTTGAAAGATTACTGATATTCACACATACTTTCTTTCCTAGGACTTTGTATTCTATGCTCCACGACTGCGCATCAACAAGCGCATTCTGGCACTCTGCATGGGCAATCATGAGCTGTATATGCGTCGCCGCAAACCAGACACCATTGAGGTACAGCAGATGAAGGCCCAGGCCAGAGAGGAGAAGAACCACAAGAAGATGGAGAGGTCAGTATCACCACCACCGCACTGTAGTTCCTGCTTACAAGACTATTTCAAGACTTCAGAGACCCGTGGTTACTCCAGCCTCTGTCTTTGTATCGTCCTTGTATCTGCCCAACAGTAATGCTCAAAAAGAAAGCTGAACATGAAGAGCATCAATTGATAATCTCTAACATTAAAATCACAGCAGTCTGTTGTGGGTGGAAAATAGTGGCCACTGGCCAGACATTATTACTTCTTCTTACTAAAGTCCCTCTAACTTCAGTAGCCATCAGAACATTGACAGATCTCTTTAGCTAATGTTTAGGTTGGCCTTTTGTCTGATAAAGAAGGCTTGAAAATGTTATGAAATTGTCCCTGTTCCCTCCCTTCTATCTCCCTGTTTACTCTACGGCCTCTGTCCACCAGGGCACTGCTGGAGAATGAAAAGAAGAAGAGAGAACTTGCTGAGAAAGAAAAGGAAAAGATTGAAAAGGAGAAGGAGGATCTTATGGAGAAACTGAAACAGATTGAGGAACAGACGAAAAAAGCTCAGCAAGGTTGGAAACCCCCTATTACTGTAGTATGAATAAATATGAGAAAACCTTATAATTTCTCTTAAAGCTTAGAGTCTTATAAGAGAGTGATTGTTCATTGCTTATTATTGATTATTGTCTAAATACAACCAACACACTGTAAAGCACTGTAAGACCTAATGTAACCTTTATTTAAGGAAGTTAGTCTTGTTGAGAGAAATTACATTTTACAAGAGAGACTTAATGAAAGCTACAGTACACGTAGTCCATTCTGTCTATTATCATCATTACTGTGTGTGTGCAGAGTTGGAGGAACAGACGCGGAAGGCTCTGGAATTGGAGCATGAGAGGAAGCGTGCTCAGGAGGAGGCGGAGCGTCTGGAGAAGGAGCGCAGGATGGCTGAGGAGGCCAAGACTGCCCTGCTCCAGCAGTCTGAGAACCAGATGAAAAACCAGGAACACTTGGCGAGTTACCCACATATTACACACATTCATCAACAGCACACGCAGTGTCAGCATGTAGCATTGTGCTACAGAGTGATGAACTATTGAGTAATGTGATGATTGTTAATTACTGTAGTTCATTTTTTGGAATAAAACAAATAAATAATTGTTTGTATTGTACAGAAACATGTATTATCATGATAGCTAAGAAAGAAAGTGAAAATAACCTATTTTTCCCACAGGCCACGGAACTGGCTGAGCTAACCTCAAAGATCTCCCTACTGGAGGATGCCAAGCAGAGGAAGGAGGATGAGGCAACGCAGTGGCAACAGAAGGTGTGGTCTCAGCTACTGCTCTCCTCATTCACTCTGACCTCCCCCACCTTCTCAAATGGTTTAGTTCCCATGTGTCATTAACTACTTCCAATGTTTCAGTAATTCATCCATTAGAACAAAGTAACCATAGCTCTGATATGCTGTTTCTATAGTTATAGCAGTTGGACTCTGTTTGTTTTAAGAGACCATACTTCAGGCACGGACACACTGGTAGCTTTTGTCAGCCGAGAGTACTTAGCATCTCTGAACAGAGTGCCAGTCGTAATTTGCAAAATGAGTGCAAAATGACGGCAGTCAGAGACGCCCACCGGCAGGGATGGTCCTTAAAACACACCTTTCCGAACGAACTGCAAACGAACAGCAGATGAACAGCAGAACGACAATCGGTGCAGTGTGTGCGCACAGCACCGAATGTGGATCTAGCGTTTGTCTCTGATTTTTCATTGTGCTGTGTTTAAGGGACCACCCGCTGTAATCGTCTGACTGACCCAAAAAATCACACGATTCTACATCATGGATGAGAGACTCTGTTCAGAAGGTGCTAAATACAATCATCCAGTAAACGCTATTGGCGCGTCTGAGCCCTCTGGTGGAGGGAATTGCTCCATTGGAGGGGCCCCTCCTCTTCTCTCCCCCTGTGTGCATGGTGACTCAAGCTGTGGGCCTGGCTGGAAGGGATGGTTTCTTTCTGTCTTTACACTAGGGAAATCCTGTTTGCCTGTGAGGATTTCTCTCACACCATTGTTATATTTGACCTATTTTCACATTTGAAAGAATGCTAATCTAAATGGCAGGTCCCAAATGTTGCGTGATTGTGCTGTCTTGATCTACCTCCCCCATTTTAATCTGAAAGATTTATGAGCTGATTGGTGCACCATACTGTCACACCCGGATATTAATGTATATGTTGGACTGTATAACTGTATAATCTTATAGAGGTCATTATAGAGGTATAGATACACTACATGACCAAAAGTATGTGGACATCTGCTCGTCGAACATCTCATTCCAAAATCATGGTTATTAATATGTAGTTGGTTCTCCATTTGCTGCTATAACAGCCCCCACTCTTCTGGGAAGGCTTTCCACTCGATGTTGGGAATATTGCTGCGGCGACTTGCTTCCATTCAGCCATAAGAGCATTAGTGAGGTCGGGCACTGATGTTGGGTGATTAGACCTGGCTCGCAGTCGGCGTTCCAATTCATCCCAAAGGTGTTCACTGGGGTTGAGGTCAGGGCTCTGTGCAAGCCAGTCAAGTTCTTCCACACCGATCTCGACAAACCATTTCTGTATGGACCTCGCTTTGTGCATGGGGGCATTGTAATGCTGAAACAGGAAAGGTCTTTCCCCAAACTGTTGCCACAAAGTCTTAAGCACAGAATCGTCTAGAATGTAATTGTATGCTGTAGTGTTAAGATTTCCCTTCACTGGAACTAAGGGTCCTAGCCCAAACCATGAAAAACAGCCCCAGACCATTATTCCTCCTCCACCAAACTTTACAGTTGGCACTATGTATTGGGGCAGGTAGCGTTCTCCTGGCATCCGCCAAACCCAGATTTGCCTGTCTGACTGCCAGATGGTGAAGTGTGATTCATCACTCCAGAAAACTCATTTCCACTGCTCCAGAGTCCAATGGCAGCAAGCATTAAACCACTCCGGCCAATGCTTTGGCAAAGCGCATAGTGATCTTAGGCTTGTGTGCGGCTGCTCGGCCATGAAAACCTATTTCATTAAGCTCCCGAAGAACAGTTATTGTGCTGACGTTGCTTCCAGGGGCAGTTTGGAACTCGGTAGTGAGTGTTCTTATCGAGGAATGGCGATTTTTACACTCTACATGCTTCAGCCCTCGGAGGTCCCGATCTGTGAGCTTGTGTGGCCTACCACTTAGCGTCTGAGCCGTTGTTGATCCTAGACCTTTCCACTTCACAATAACAGCACTTACAGTTGACCGGGGCAGCACTGACAGGGCAGAAATGTAACAAAGTGACTTATTGGAAAGGTGGCATCCTATGACGGTGCCACGTTGAAAGTCACTGAACTACTCAGTAAGGCCATTCTGCTGCCAATGTTTGTCTGTGGAGATTGCATGGCTATGTGCTCAATTTTATACACCTGTCAGCAACAGGTGCACTGAAATAGCAGAATCCACTAATTTGAAGGAGTGTCCACATACTTCTTTATATATAGTGTATTCCTTCTGCTGGGGGAAACAGAACCAGACAGGTGAAACACTGGCCAACACTGTGCTATGGTGAAACAAAATCCTTTATGGATATTATACTGAACTCGGCTAAACCCGATAGCTGATACTGTAGTTCACCTGAAGTTCACCCCTTTTTTATGTATCACATAACCTATTGATATTCCTTCTCCTGAATCAGTTCATACCATGAGTCATTAACATGAGTGGCTGCCCCCCTTAGGCCTGCATGGTACAGGAGGACCTGGAGAAGACCAAAGAGGAGCTGAAGAGCAAAATCATGGCGTCCCACATACAGGAGCCTATGCAGGCCGAGAACGAGCATGACGAGAACGACGAGACCAGCGACCAGGCCAGCGCCGAGTTCACAGGCGGTATCTCCCACAAAGACCGCAGCGAGGAGGAGCGCATGACCGAAGCCGAGAAGAACGAGCGTGTACAGCAACACCTGCAGGTGAGTGACCGACTGTGGCTGCTGCCCACATCAAATCCCCCCCAGCACTGGAGACAGATGTTTATAGGGGTTGTATCACTGTTTATTAAAGTGTAGAGATCACAAGAATGGGGCTTAGAAATGTATCATGTTATGCCTGTGTTGTTGTGTGTGCCGTAGTGAGACATGGCCATAATGTTATGTTTCCTCTACCAGGCTTTGAGCTCGGAGTTGGCCATTGCTCGGGATGAGACCAAGAAAACCGCAAATGACATCATCCACGCAGATAACGTGAAAGCGGGACGGGACAAGTACAAGACCCTCCGGCAGATTCGGTCGGGCAACACCAAGCAGCGTATAGACGAGTTTGAGTGCATGTGATGCATCTGGTTTGCAACTGCTATAGGCCCCACAGTGGTGCCATACTTGGTCCATTCATTCATTCTAGACTGCAGACACTGCCTTACACAAGCTACAGTGCCTTCTACCCAAACAAGACCAGTATACATATCAAAGAGCAACAAAAAAAAGTACAGCACAATGTATTTGAATAATGGTGCACAAATTACATTACAAGTAATGAAATAAGTGCAACAGGTAATAAGGGAGATATTTAATAAAACAGTTTAAAGTGATCAATTTTATTATAGATGGAGGATGTTTTATTGATTATCCTTTACAAGTTATTTTTAATTGATTCATTCCTCACACTGTTTTAAACTGAAAACGAACTAAATAACAACTCGATGCAGGACAGTTGCAATTTGAATTACATTATGGTTGGTCACTATTTGGGTGTCATTGTTTCAGAGCAGGTCTGTTTGTTTTGAGGTGGACCGTTAAGCATTTTCAGCAACTGAAGAGAACATCAAACTGTATTTAAATTAGCATTTTTTAATTCTAATTTTAAGCATTTAAATAGATGGTTGTCTTTCTAAGAGAAGGACATCTTTGTTTGGAAACCCCCCAGCAGTATTGCTTTTATGTAAGATTTGATTAAGTCCATTTGAATGACTCTTTATAGACCAAGTGTATCTGCTATGATGTATAGCCATGCACACTAGTAGCTGCCATGATTAGGAATTTCCTTTTGTATATCAATCTTTTGCTAAATCTTGTATTATATGGCATTTGAAGCAATATGATTCGAAGACCTGCCTTGAAAGATTTATTTTGTCATTTGGATTTTTTAATAAAACAAGTTATGTGTAAAAAGATGGATGTCTTACAGATTGTAAGTGTCCCTCTAGCCTTTTCTCAGTAAATTATATGAATGACTGGAAGCCACCAGCCAGAATTAAAACAAGGATGAATATTGTAATTCTTACAGTACTGGGCAGTGCCTTGTCATCTGCAGAATGTTTCAGCAGACCTTTGCTGCTTGAGTCTTCATTTCAACTGTCATTAAAAGTGGAAACTACACTGTTTTATGTGTTCTGTTTTCCTGTTTCCCTTATCTTTGTTTGAGCTCAGAAACTGACTGGCCATAGGTAAGTTTGGGTAAATGGCCGATGGGCAGGTCCATCTTAAGCAAAGCGGGCATGTCTAATTGGTGTTTTTGCGCAAATTTACCATTATTTAGCTAATAATGTGTGCCTCGATTAAAAATAGGCAGGTTTGTTAAAAATGACTGGGACGATTTCTGGTCCAGTCCGTCTCCTGTCTGATCTCATATGAAATCCATTGGAATATAGGTGCAGTATTCTGCAAGGACCCTAGAGGTCCTTGGTTGACCAATACATATATTTCAAACGCTTCAGAAAGTGGTTTATTCTCAGCACAATACGAAGGTAGAGTTTCAGAAATATCTTCTCTTGTTTGCATATAGACTTCTTGAATATGTTAAACTCAGAAATCAAATCCGGTTTTAGTTAACAATTTGCCAGATGACTTAACTTTGACGGTTCAGTTCAACGTAATGATTTTGAATCATTATCAAGCACTTCCGTTTCCCCGGAGTGGCCAGATATCTCATGCACATGAAGTATCAAACCAAAGAGATCCCTCTGGGCAAAACCGTACATATAATCAGTAACACTTGATATGAAGGGGGTATACATAACACATTTATGAAACCGGTCATACCACCTTTATGAGTGTTGTATCATTCATAACTTTCATAACACATTCATCATTCACAAGATGCGTTCAAAATAAAAGTGAACTCAAATGACATTGTATTAAACCTTTGTATAAAGAACATTTTCATTTTTTACCTTCACAGTACCCAACCTCCTGACACACTATTAACACAACAGGTTGGGAGAAGCACATAGTAGCCCTTACAGCAAACCCTTGTAGCAGTGTATGTGTTAAATGCCTTGCTTGAGGCCACTATGGAGATAGGGAATGGCACAACCCTAGGTGTAGTATAATTTAAATACATTAAATACCTGGGCTTCATTGAGCTTGCCTGGTGCAAAGGAACCAAATGGATATTCCCAAAAGTGCAAACTCCACCCACCCATCTGTCACAGCAAGCAGGCTCAAGAAAACACTCAAAGTATTTGAAAGATTTCAAATATCAATCAATCAATCAGTTTATTTGTCACGTGTGCCGAATACAACAGGTTTAGTAGACCTTACATTGAAATGCTTACTTACAGGCTCTAACCAATAGTGCAAAAAAGGTATTAGGTGAACAATAGGTATGTAAAGAAATAAAACAACAGTTAAAAGACAGGCTATTTACAGTAGCGAGGCTATTAAAGTAGCGAGGCTACATACAGAGACCGGTTAGTCAGGCTGATTGAGGTAGTATGTACATGTAGATATGGTTAAAGTGACTATGCATATATGATGAACAGAGAGTAGCAGCAGCGTAAAAAGAGGGGTTGGGGGGGGCACACAATGCAAATAGTCCGGGTTCCTGTTCAGGAGTCTTATGGCTTGGGGGTAAAAACTGTTGAGAAGCCTTTTTGTCCAAGACTTGGCACTCTGGTACCGCTTGCCATGCAGTAGTAGAGAGAACAGTCTATGACTGGGGTGGCTGGGGTCTTTGACAATTTTTAGGGCGTTCCTCTGACACCACCTGGTGTAGCGGTCCTGGCTGGCAGGCAGCTTAGCCCCAGTGATGTACTGGGCTGTACACATTATCCCCTGTAGTGCCTTGCGGTCAGAGGCCGAGCAATTGCCGTACCAGGCAGTGATGCAACCAGTCAGGATGCTCTCGATGTTGGCTGTTGAACCTTTGAGGATCTCAGGACCCATGCCAAATCTGTTTAGTTTCCTGTGGGGGAATAGGCTTTGTCGTGCCCTCTTCACGACTGTCTTGGTGTGTTTGGACCATTCTAGTTTGTTGTTGATGTGGACACCAAGGAACTTGAAGCTCTCAAACTGCTCCACTACAGCCCCGTCGATGAGAATGGGGGTGTGCTCGGTCCACCTTTTCCTGTAGTCCACAATTATCTCCTTTGTCTTGGTTACATTGAGGGATAGGTTGTTATTCTGGCACCACCCACCCAGGTCTCTGACCTCCTCCCTATAGACTGTCTCGTCGTTGTCGGTGATCAGGCCTACCACTGGTGTGTCATCTGCAAACTTAATGATGGTGTTGGAGTCAGGCCTGACCATGCAGTCGTGGGTGAACAGGGAGTACAGGAGTGGACTGTGCACGCACCCCTGGCGAGCTCCAGTGTTGAGGATCAGCGTGGCAGATGTGTTGCTACCTACCCTGACCACCTGGGGGCGGCCCGTCAGGAAGTCCAGGATCCAGTTGCAGAGGGAGGTGTTTAGTCCCAGGATCCTTAGCTTAGTGATGAGCTTTGAGGGCACTATGGTGTTGAACGCTGAGCTGTAGTCAATGAATAGCATTCTCACATAAGTGTTCCTTTTGTCCAGGTGGGAAAGGGCAGTGTGGAGTGCAATAGAGATTGCATCATCTGTGGATATGTTTGGGTGGTATGCAAATTGGAGTGGGTCTAGGTATCTGGGATAATGGTGTTGATGTGAGCCATTACCAACCTTTCAAAGCACTTCATGGCTACGGACGTGAGTACTACAGGTCTATAGTCATTTAGGCAGGTTGCCTTTGTGTTCTTATGCACAGGGACTATGGTGGTCTGCTTGAAACATGTTGGTATTACAAACTCAATCAGGGACATGTTGAAAATGTCAGTGAAGACACCTGCCAGTTGGTCAGCACAATACCATTTGAACCCAGGTCTGTGTGGCAACTGACCAATTGTTTGCCATTGTAATGTGGTAGTCTGAAACCTTGGCTGAGACCTGAAGACTTACATTAGCTCCACAAACTAATGCCTAGTCCTTAGCTCAGCAGGCCTACACATTCTTGTGGTGCGCAGAAGACCCGGGCTTGAACCCACCCAGTCAGTAAAATGTACTTTTATTTTGAAGACTGCTTATGAATCATGTTTAATAAATGTCTTATGAATGTTGTATGAATGATACTACAACATTCATGAAGGTGTCATCATGACTGGTCTTATAAAGATGTTATGAATACCTTATGGATACCCTGTTACCATCAAATCAACATCAAATGTTGGTTGATATTTATTTGAGCTGTCAACAAATGTAAATTCTACTTTAAAAGGTCCAATGCAGACGTTATTATCTTAATATCAAATCATTTCTGGGAAACTGTCACGGCCGTTGAAAGAAGAAGACCAAAGTGCAGTGTGGTGAGTGTACATATTCCTTTTATTATAAAAATGACGCCAACAAAACAACAAACGAGAAAACAACCGTGAATCTTAAGGGCTACAAAGTTAACTACCCACAAACACAGGTGGGAAAAAGGGCTGACTAAGTATGGTTCCCAACGATAGACAGCTGTCACTGATTGAGAACCATACCCGGCCAAAATAAAGAAATAGAAATGACATAGAAATGGAACATAGAATGTAACATAGAATGCCCACCCAAATCACACCCTGACCAAACCAAAAATAGAGACATAAAAAGGCTCTCTAAGGTCAGGGCATGACAGAAACAATGAAATATGTTATTGTGAAAAATAGCTTCTTAGCAAAGAGCAATTTCTCAAGCAAAAAATTAGCTACGACTGTCTGGGAGTGGTGTGAGGGGAGGGGAAATTTTAGAAATATATATTAAAAAAATTGAAATAAATATAAAACACAGAAAAATCACATTTTTGACTCCACTGGGGCTGCAGATGAACTAACCCTTGAGATCCTGTCATTAATATGTGGTTCAAAATGACTCAAACTGTGTACGTGTACAACTTCTTCCATCGATGCTAAACATCAATATGTTGGTGTAACCGATGTGAAATGGCTAGCTAGTTAGTGGTGGTGCGCGCTAATAGCGTTTCAATCGGTGACGTCACTCGCTATGAGACCTTGAAGTAGTTGTTCCCCTTGCTCCGCAAGGGCTGTGGCTTTTGTGGAGCGATGGATAACGATGCTTCGAGGGTGGCTGTTGTCGATGTGTACAGAGGGTCCCTGGTTCGAGCCCAGGTAGGGTCGAGGAGAGGGATGGAAGCAATACTGCTACATTGGGGGGAAATGAAATATGATGCATAGAGAATGTCATATTTCATGTATTTGTACCTAGTGGGATGAGAGTAGTTGATTACCCTGGGTTCCAGACAGCTGGTGTATGGAGTCGATGCAAATGATCAAAGGAGAATGAAGAATTGTCACGCTCAGAACATCTGCACGCAGAAAGATACAAACATTTAGGATGAAAAGAATGAAGAACAGAGGGGAGTCACACTCTCCTGTAGTTCTATTTTTGTGTGCAGGAGTCCTAAAGAAAAACATAGCTGGAGATAATGATTCAAGCTGAAACACAATGCTGTGTGATCTGATGTCTGTCTTTGAAGGTTATTGTATTCAGTATCCTGCCTCTCCGCATATTTCCACATGTCATTGGGCAGCCACTGCTTCACATTGACGCTTGCAGTTATTATTTGTACCTAAATTGTATTTTGGCCACCTGTGTCTAACTTACTACACATGCTGCCTCATGTTGTTCACCGTTAAAAAATCTAGCTATAATGATTATCCTATTTATGAGATGGAGATGGGGAAAAACATAAACATACTTCTTATTCAAATGTCCATTCCATGCTAATTTATACAAAAACTGTCCCGCAATGTCAAAATATAAAGACTTTACCCAGTTATAACGACCTAATTAAGTGCCAAGTCAATGTTTTGTCAGGATGTTGTTATCACTGAGCAGGTTTGTCATGGATACTTCAAAGACATTGGTCATGAAGGATTGTTATTGTAAATAAGAATTTGTTCTTAACTGACTTGCCTCGTTAAATAAAGGTTAAATAAAAAATAAAGTTAAAATCATTTTTTGTAAAGGACAGAGCTGCATGTCAACAAGGACACCAGTTGCCATGCAACGCAGTACTGAAATAATTTTGACTAAATCCATTGACATGAAGTTACTACTCTCATATTGAGCACAACATTTTCCTTCAGTCACAAAACAGTTGGATTAGTGGAACTTTTTAGGTCATACCTGCATTTTCTAAAATATGTCTGAAGTTTGCTGTGAGCTCTTGTAAAGGTCAGTGACCTCCATCAGTACTGAGCTCCGAATAATTGACTTGATCTCGTACAAACCAAAAACAATAAGGTAATTTGTTTCGTTGGATTAGTTGTTTGAGATTCGAGTTGCCTTTTCTTGCCGTTGTGTCCTTAATCAAGGCACTTAACCCCTAAACTCCCCCAGGGGCATTGACTCCATGGCTGAACCTGTACTCCCACGTTTGTGTGGGTGTGTGTACAATGTCTAGCTTTAACAAATGTTACATTGAGTACAACCTAATGTGCACTTAATGTACACATACACGTAATGTACACATACATTCCGAGAGGATGATATGTGGGTTGTTTTTTGTAAACTACTCAGGAAAATTGGGACATTCCCAGAACATTAGCCAACATTCCCATTAAGTTATAGTTAGGGATTCAGCCAACATTAAGATGATAACATCCCACAAACATTCAAATAATGTTTTTCATCACCAAATATTTTTTTCTAAGAAAAGTTGAAATGAAATATCCTTGGAATGTTCTCTTAACATTCACTAAAATGTTGTTCAAAACATCTGTAAAAACTACCACAGAACATTCCCCTAAGGATCTCTTTCAATGTTCCAGTAATGTGGGAGCAATAGAAGTGGTTCTCAGGAAACATTATAGTGTTACTGTGACTCCATGACATGATGATTTTAATAACGTTCCCTGAACGTACTTCAGCAATCAGTTCTTCCAGTTGAAGCTGGGTCAGTTTTCTCTTTATGTCTTTTCCTTGTTCTGTGTGTCAGGACCCGGTTACGAACCTGGGTCTCCAGAGTGAGAAACAGTCACTTAACCAACTGAGCCACGAATAGTCAGCAGAACCCAGAAGATGAGGCAGACACAGCAGTACTTAAGACGGTGTATTTAATAAAGTAAAAAGGAGAAGTCCTTCAATACAAAAAATGGCAAATCCAAAAGGTGGTAGGAATAGCACAAAAAAAGCCTCAAGAGATACTCGAAAACAAAAACAGAATTCCACAAGAGCATCCACCGGAATCGACAAGAATACACAGAACACTAGGGCTGGGTGCTAACATACAAACACAGAGCACAGAACTGAGGGAAACTAAGGGTTTAAATACAATCAGGGTAAACGAGGCACAGGTGCAAATAATAATGGGGAACGAGGGAAAAAACATAAGGTCAAAAAGCACAATGGGGGCATCTAGTGACCAAAACCCGGAACAACCCTGGCCAAATCCTGACACTGTGAGTCTCTGTTCATCCTTTCTGTATTTTTTCCACTGCATGGAGCATAGGGTCACATAATTCCTTGTGTGATGTTGAAGTCAGTCCCACCACATCCTCCGACCTGCTTCTTACTGGTTGGGGCAAAGCTTCTGTCACCGAGTTTCGGAACAGAATCGTCATCAGTGGGTCTCCCTCTGGATCCCGTTCTGTTTCCTGCCTCCATCGTTTCAGCTGACCATGTAGATACGCAGCCGGATTCTCTGACTCCCCCAGTGGTTTTCCTTTTAGCGACTTTGGGACAATCCTTGTTGGGCACTCTGCACTTAGGGCCTGCCAGAATCCAGGACGGTATGTATCAAAGTCCATTCCATCCCCCAGTGAATCCCATACTGCCGCTGTCAGGCCACTGGCACGCAGTACATTTTTCATTTCTACCGGTCCCACTACTCTCTCCAACAGTGACTTTAGATCCCCCACAGCCAGTAGTTTCCCCATAGTTGTGCTTCAAAGGTTCAAATCCATTTTCCAGCTCCGTCGTCCAGGTCCTGTGATCCACATGGGACATAGTGCCCTTGTGTCCCTTTTACCCTAATTGGACGTTGTGCACCATATCTTCCAGGTTCTTTTTATTTCACCTTTATTTAACCAGGTAGGCCAGTTGAGAACAAGTTCTCATTTACAACTGCAACCTGGCCAAGATAAAGCAAAGCAGTGCGACAAAACCAACAACACAGAGTTACACATAAACAAACGTACAGTCAATAACCCAATAGAAAAGAAACATAGAAAAATCTATGTACAGTGTGTGCAAATGTAGAAGAGTAGGGAGGTAAGGCAATAAATAGGCCATAGAGGTGAAATACTTACAATTTAGCACTAATACTGGAGTGAAATGTGCAGATGATGATGTGCAAGTAGAGATACTGGGGTGCAAAAGACCAAGAGGGTAAGTAATAATATGGGGATGAGGTAGTTGGGTGTGCTATTTACAGATTGGCTGTGTACAGGTACAGTGATTGCTAAGCTTCTCTGACAGCTGATGCTTAAAGTTAGAGAGGGAGATATAGGACTCCAGCTCCAGATATTTTTGAAATTCGTTCCAGTCATTGTCAGCATAGAACTGGAAGGAAAGGCGGCCAATGGAAGTTTTGGCTTTGGGGATGACCAGTGCAATATAACTGCTGGAGCGCGTGTTACGGGTGGGTGTTGCTATGGTGACCAGTGAGCTGAGATAAGGCAGGGCTTTACCGAGCCAAGACTTATAGATGACCTGGAACCAGTGGGTTTGGTGACTGATATGTAGTGAGGGCTATCCAATGAGAGCATACAGGTCGCAGTGGTGGGTGGTATATGGGGCTTTGGTGACAAAACAGATGGCACTGTGATAGACTACATGCTGAGTAGAGTGTTGGGGGCTATTTTCTAAATGACATCGCCGAAGTCAAGGATCGGTAGGATAGTCAGTTTTACGAGGCTATGTTTGGCAGCATGAGTGAAGGAGGCTTTGTTGTGAAATAGGAAGCCACTTCTAGATTACATTTTGGATTAGAGATGCTTAATGTGAGTCTGGAAGGAGAGTTTACAATCTAACCAGACACCTAGGTATTTGTAGTTGTCCACATATTCTAGGTCAGAACCGTCCAGAGTAGTGATGCTAGTCGGGCAGGAGGGTGCGGGCAGCGATCGGTTGGGGAGCATGTACTAAGGTTTACTAGCATTTAAAAGCAGATGGAGGCCACGGAAGGAGTGTTGTATGGTGTTGAAGCTTGTTTAGAGGTTTGTTAGCACAGTGTCCAAAGAAGGGCCAGATGTATACAGAATGGTGTCATCTGAGTAGAGGTGGATCAGAGAATCACCAGCAGCAAGAGCGACATCATTGATATATACCGAGAAAAGAGTCGGCCTGAGAATTGAACCCTGTGGCACCCGCATAGAGACTGCCAGAGGTCCGTACAACAGGCCCTCCGATTTGACACACTGAAGTCTATCTGAGAAGTAGTTGGGTGAACCAGGTGAGGTATTCATTTGAGAAGCCAAGGCGAGTACGCCGATAAGAATGCGTTGACTGACAGAGTCGAAAACCTTGGCCAGGTCAATAAAGACGGCTGCACAGTACTATCTTTTGTCAATGGCGGTTATGATAACGTTTAGGACCTTGAGCGTGGCTGAGGTGCACCCTTGACCAGCTTGGAAACCAGATTGCACAGTGGAAAAGGTACGGTGGGTTTCAAAATGATTGGTGATCTGTTTGTCAACTTGGCTTTCGAAGATTTTAGAAAGGCAGGGCAGGATGGATATAGGTCTGTAACAGTTTGGGTCTAGAGTGTCTCCCTTTTGAAGAGGAGGATGACCGCTGCAGATTTCCAATCTTTGGGGATCTCAGACGATACCAAAGAGAGGTTGAACAGGCTAGTAATAGAGGTTGCAACAATGTTGGCAGATCATTTTAGAAAGAGAGGGTCCAGATTATCTAGCCCAGCTGATTTATAGAGATCCAGATTTTGCAGCTCTTTCAGAACATCAGCTGTCTGGATTTGGGTGAAAGAGAAGCGGGGGTGGGGGGCTTTGGCAAGTTGCTGCAGGGGGTGCTGAGATGTTGGCCGGGGCAGAAGTAGCCAGGTGGAAAGCATGGCCAGCTGTAGAAAAATGCTTTTTGAAATGATCGATTATCGTAGATTTATCGGTGGTGACAGTGTTCCCTATCCTCAGTGGGCAGCTGGGAGGAGGTGCTCTTATTCTCCATTAACTTTACAGTGACCCCAAACTTTTTGAACTTAGTGCTGCAGGATGCACATTTCTGTTTTAACTCTTGAAACTCCCCATCCCGGATCCGGGATCGTGACTAAAGCCTCAGGCTCATTAGCATAACGCAACGTTAACGATTTCTGAAAATCGCAAATAAAATTAAAATAATGCGTTTGCTCTCAAGCTTAGCCTTTTCTTAACAACACTGTCATCTCAGATTTTCAAAATATGCTTTTGAACCATAGAAATGGACTAATTTGTGTAAGAGTATGCAAAGCTAGCATAGCATTTTGTGTAGCATGTAGCACGCAACATTTTCACAAAAGCCAGATAACCAAATAAACAAAATCATTTACCTTTGAAGAGCTTCTGATGTTTTCAATGAGGAGGCTCTCAGTCACATACCAAATGCGCAGTGTTTCCTGAAAGCGTCTGTGTGTAGGAGAAATCGTTCCGTTTTCTACATTGCGCCTGGCTACTGAAACGAACCGAAAATGCAGTCACCTACAACGTAAAACTTTTTCCGGATTAACTACATAATATCGACGAAACATGGCAAACGTTGTTTGGAATCAGTCCTCAAGGTGTTTTTTCACATATCTCTTCATTGACATGCAGTTAGCTTGCTTTCCTCTCTGTATTCCTTGGAAAAATACTGGCAGGTGACTTTTTTGCGCACCAATTTCGGCGCAGGACACCGGGCGGACACGTGGTAAATGTGGTCTGTTATGGTCAATCTTCCAATGATCTGCCTACAAATACGTCACAATGCTGCAGACACCTTGGGGAAACGACAGAGAGGGTTGATTCATTCGTCTTGCGTTCACAGCCATATAAGGAGATCATGACAAACAGAGCCTCAAAAATCCTTGTCATTTCCTGGATGCCATCTCATCTTGGTTTTGCCTGAAGCTCACGTTAAAGGGCACGCACAGAGAAGATCTTTGTATTTCTGGACACGTCAGAGTGTTTTCTTTCGAACAGTAGCAATTATATGCATAGTCGAGCATCTTTTTGTGACAAAATATCTTGTTTAAAAAACGTTTTTCATCCAAAAATGAAATTGCGCCCCTAGAGTTCCAAGAAGTTAAAAAGCTAGCCTTAGCTTTCCTAACTGACAGATTATATTGGTTCCTGACTTCCCTGAAAGTTGCATATGTGGCTATTCGATGCTAATGCAGAACGCCACAGGATGTTTTTGTGCTGGCAGTCAAGTCTGGGGTGAACCAAGGGTTATATATCTGTTCTTAGCTCTACATTTTTTGAATTGGGCATGCTTATTTAATATGGAGAGGAAAGCACTTTTGGAGAGCAACCAGGCATCCTCTACTGATGGGATGAGGTCAATATCCTTCCAGGATACCCGGGCCAGGTTGATTAGAAAGGCTTGCTTGCTGAAGTGTTTTAGGGAGCGTTTGACAGTGATGAGGGGTGGTTGTTTGACCGCGGACCCATTACGCACTCAGGCAATGAGGCAGTTATCGCTGAGATCCTGGTTGAAGACAGCAGAGGTGTATTTAGAGGGAAAGTTGGTGAGGATGATATCTGTTAATGAATCTTCTTCGGGATCGGTGTCCCTTCCATGGGACGGTTGGGCTAATGTAGGCTTATGCGATTAGCATGATGTTGTAAGTAACAGGAACATTTCCCAGCACATTTGGGCAGTCTTGATACAACATTTTAAACAGAAATTAAATGGTTCATTGGATCAGTCTAAAGCTTTGCACATACACCTATACCATCTAGTGGCTAAAATCTAAATTGTACCTGGGCTGGAATAATACATTATGGCCTTTCTCTTGCATTTCAAAGATGATGGTACTAGATTACATAAACAATTTACATGTGTTTGCTTGTCGAAATGTTATGATTTACATACATGATCAAGGCTCAAGCAAAACAAGCACACACACATTATCTTGATTTACTCCAGACAGGGCCTGACTGCTGAACTGACGTAGAGGCAACAGATTGCAGTAAATTCAGTAATTCAGTAAAACAAATCTGAAGTTGTTTATGTAAATGCTCTGAAACTATCTGTCTGAGCCTAATCTGCTTCTGAAACTATATGTCTGAGCCTTTTAATCTGCTTCTGATTGACAGGTGCCATCTTGGTTGCCATGTGACAGTGCAGATGTGGATGAATGGTATGACTGTCCAAGTGCCCCAATAGTTGAGGGACGCTGTGGGATCTAAAGGCAGCCAGTGATCCTTCATGCAACCTGCTGCCCCTCGCACCTATTGTACCAAGTCTATAATAATAATCAAACATCCCCAGGAACATATCACTCAGGAACACTTCACTACCCTTTGCCCTATCAATCAACTAGCTTGAAGTAGGTTCGGTTGTAGAATCAGTTGTATCAATTACATGTTAACGGTACATAGCATTAAAAAGAAAATACTGCTAGCAGCGGGCCATTGCCTGAAGTAGCATGCCTTTAGAAGTCATTTCTGTAATTGGAAATAGTAAGTTAAGTGTTACAAATCATTGTTTGTAGCGCCGTAACAAGGCATCCAGCCTGCTGGCTTCATAATGTTTTCTTGTTTTGATGTTAACCTGCCCTGGAACTGCAGATGGAAATGAGCTGCTAGCTAAATCTGATACAACACATATTTTCTCAAGTGTACTGAGACTAATGCTTCTGATGTACATGATCCTTGCTCAGTAAACTCAATAAATAAACTCAATAAATAAATAAAAGGAAACATTATGCCTAGGACCCTGGCACTGAGAAGGCATGGGAAAACATACTCAGAGATTCAGAGATGTTTAGGGCTGACTTGATTTATTATCAGTGGTGCCATCAACATAAGCTCGTACAGGGGGGAAGAGGTGCAAATCCCCCCCCCCACTCACACACACACACACATACACACTCAGGCACACACACACACACACACGTTGATATGAAGGTTAACGCTACATATGATTATTGTTCAAAGTTACAGTTCTAGGATAAAACGTACATAAAAACAAACAATTATGTGGTAAAAGTGGTACAGTATATGTTATTATGTGATTAAGACCGTTATATCAATGCGTCTAAATGAGATCTATACATGAGGCTTCATTTTGCAAATGAAAAATGGCACTGAACTGTGCAAAAACAAAACAAACATTTTAACTCACTATATGCAATGTGATTTACGTTGATCATTTTTCTTTAGCGTGTCGTGGAAATTTCCTCTATTTACCAAATCATGAGAGCAAACCACACAAGTCAGAGTTAGTTATCAAAGTCCATCTTTAATTACAGTGCCTTGCGAAAGTATTCGGCCCCCTTGAACTTTGCGACCTTTTGCCACATTTCAGGCTTCAAACATAAAGATATAAAACTGTATTTTTTTGTGAAGAATCAACAACAAGTGGGACACGATCATGAAGTGGAACGACATTTTTTTGATATTTCAAACTTTTTTAACAAATCAAAAACTGAAAAATTGGGCGTGCAAAATTATTCAGCCCCTTTACTTTCAGTGCAGCAAACTCTCTCCAGAAGTTCAGTGAGGATCTCTGAATGATCCAATGTTGACCTAAATGACTAATGATGATAAATACAATCCACCTGTGTGTAATCAAGTCTCCGTATAAATGCACCTGCACTGTGATAGTCTCAGAGGTCCGTTAAAAGCGCAGAGAGCATCATGAAGAACAAGGAACACACCAGGCAGGTCCGAGATACTGTTGTGAAGAAGTTTAAAGCCGGATTTGGATACAAAAAGATTTCACAAGCTTTAAATATCCCAAGGAGCACTGTGCAAGCGATAATATTGAAATGGAAAGAATATCAGACCACTGCAAATCTACCAAGACCTGGCCGTCTCTCTAAACTTTCAGCTCATACAAGGAGAAGACTGATCAGAGATGCAGCCAAGAGGCCCATGATCACTCTGGATGAACTGCAGAGATCTACAGCTGAGGTGGGAGACTCTGTCCATAGGACAACAATCAGTCAAATTGCACAAATCTGGCCTTTATGGAAGAGTGGCAAGAAGAAAGCCATTTCTTAAAGATATCCATAAAAAGTGTCGTTTAAAATTTGCCACAAGCCACCTGGGAGACACACCAAACATGTGGAAGAAGGTGCTCTGGTCAGATGAAACCAAAATTGAACTTTTTGGCAACAATGCAAAACGTTATGTTTGGCGTAAAAGCAACACAGCTCATCACCCTGAACACACCATACCCACTGTCAAACATGGTGGTGGCAGCATCATGGTTTGGGCCTGCTTTTCTTCAGTAGGGACAGGGAAGATGGTTAAAATTGATGGGAAGATGGATGGAGCCAAATACAGGACCATTCTGGAAGAAAACCTGATGGAGTCTGCAAAAGATCTGAGACTGGGACGGAGATTTGTCTTCCAACTAGACAATGATCCAAAACATAAAGCAAAATCTACAATGGAATGGTTCAAAAATAAACATATCCAGGTGTTAGAATGGCCAAGTCAAAGTCCAGACCTGAATCCAATCGAGAATCTGTGGAACGAACTGAAAACTGCTGTTCACAAATGCTCTCCATCCAACCTCACTGAGCTCGAGCTGTTTTGCAAGGAGGAATGGGAAAAAATGTCA
Organism: Oncorhynchus masou masou; assembly: GCF_036934945.1. Taxonomy (NCBI): domain Eukaryota; kingdom Metazoa; phylum Chordata; class Actinopteri; order Salmoniformes; family Salmonidae; genus Oncorhynchus; species Oncorhynchus masou. The sequence continues at coordinate 28,243,331 of NC_088222.1, read as the reverse complement.
GTCTCTCGATGTGCAAAACTGATAGAGACATACCCCAAGCGACTCACAGCTGTAATCGCAGCAAAAGGTGGCGCTACAAAGTATTAACTTAAGGGGGCTGAATAATTTTGCACGCCCAATTTTTCAGTTTTTGATTTGTTGAAAAAGTTTGAAATATCCAATAAATGTCGTTCCACTTCATGATTGTTTCCCACTTGTTGTTGATTCTTCACAAAAAAATACAGTTTTATATCTTTATGTTTGAAGCCTGAAATGTGGCAAAAGGTCGCAAAGTTCAAGGGGGCTGAATACTTTCGCAAGGCACTGTATATGAGCTCTATCACAACCCTGTGACTCTCAGATCAATTCAGTGTCTATCAGTGAATTCTCTGAGAGTCCCTTCTACATTGCAACTGAGATCCTTTAATAGCAAAAGACACACATGATAAGACAGCATAGGCATAATTTATCGTTCAGCTATGCTCTCTTCTCAAACTCAGAACCATAAACAAATCCTCCATATCAACAGGCATATATCAAATCCATCCTATCTTGACAAGATCACAGAGACACAGTGACTGGCACACAGACATTGTGGAGCCAAGAGATACACGCTTGACCTCTCCCCTCTCTCCGGCCCAAGCAACTTAGTCTTGACATAGAACAGATACTGCAACCCTGCCACAGTATTATACAAAAATAACATTCTGATGAGAAGTAACTTTTACAAACATATGATGAATATAAAACATCTTACCTATGTTACCAACCAATTCTGATGATTCCCCAACAAGCGATAAAAGATAGAAGTAGGTGATTACTTATTAACCAGATGTTAACTATTCAGCAGGAATATGTGTTGCACACCATACAATCATGTTACATTATTTGGAACTCAGTTTGGATAATATTCCATCTCAGGTATTTATATTGTTACAATTATTCTGTATATTTATTTTGTTTGCAAAACAGAATCCAGGCCATGAAAACTTAAATAAATGTGTGTGTTTGCCCATATACAAGTTGTGCATCTTATACCTAATTTGCCTCAAATTTGGTTGTTTTTACTTTTTCACCGACAGATTATCACAACCCCATTAGGAAACACATACATCATAGTGATGTCAAGATGTCTGGTCCTTATTCATAATGCTTCTGTATAGAAAATGATTAAGGTTATGAATCCCAACTCAGTTGGAGGAAGTGCTCTGTCTGAGTGGTTTGAGTGCCTGCATTCAATCTGCACCATCCAACTGGGCAAAAACTGGTTGAATCAATGTTGTTTACACATAATTTCAACCAAAAAATGAAATGTGATGATGTTGAATCCATGTGTAAAAACAGATTGGATTTGCAAAAAGTCATCTATATAAGATAATTTCGAATTATTTTCACCCATTGTTTTACCTAAATCTAATGACATGGTGAAATGTTTTCTTGATTTCACGTTGAATTCACCTTAGATGACAACTCAACTTAAAGTTAATCAAAATTAGACGTTGAACTGATGTCTCTGCCCAGTGGGATCCTTCATTGACTTAATTTATAATTTCGCAAAAAATACACACAAAGAGGAGGGTGAAATAACCCAGGATGATCTACATTCTGACAGCCCATTACAAAACACCAAATGATGAGCATTAACAATCAGACAACTCCTCAACATGTGATCGCTTTGTGGCATTTTCTGTTGATTCCAACATTTTATTTTGCCACTGGAGGAGCTCTTTTTCGTTCCGTTTTGCATCTCAGTGGCCATTCTTGCTGTCACTTGAGTTGAAGTATTCTCTCACAGTATTTCTGACAGTTGCTTGCAGTTTTATTTTAATAGTGTGGCTGATTGCACATGCGGTTTTGTGGCTGATTGTGCTTGCAGTCTTTTGGCTGATTGTGCTTGCAGTCTTGTGGCTGATTGTGCTTGCAGTCTTGTGGCTGATTGTGCTTGCAGTGTTTTGGCTGATTGTGCTTGCAGTCTTGTGGCTGATTGTGCTTGCAGTTTTGGCATGAGTTTTAGATGATGTGTGGGAGAGAGGAGTGCACCCACCACCCAACTGTTCAGGGACCACTTCACCAAGGTGAATATCTGTTTTGGCCTTTGATCCTTTCTTGTTATTTGCAAATTGTCTGGTTGACACAAACTGCAGGACCAGTGGAGTGTTTTGACCATAGGACACTGTCCGGGGTATGTGGAGCTACACACTTTGGGCCAGCAGTTCCACATTTTCCTGATGTTCTCTCCCTGTGTCAGATACCAGAGAGACTCCACACTGTTCCACAGATTGATCAGACTGTTTTTTTCACCAGCATTCTGTTAGAGGAGGTGTAAAATGTCATTTTCGTCCCCTTTACCTCTTCCTTCTTGACAGACAGATGTTTTTATTTCTCAGCTGTATGCGTGCAATGGATGTTTCTTTGGTCTGTCCTTTTGACTCTGACAACTTGAACACTTTATCCTTCTGGCTCTGGTGCGCCTGCTCCCCTCTCCAATCAGAGAGAATCCTTTCACTGTCTGGTTGAGAGACAGGGCTTTGAATATACTCACCTTTTAAACTACAGAGGCTTTGGGTGAGCATCTGGTGGTCTTCTCTATTCTGAATGCTAATATAATGGCAATGCTTCTAGTCTCCCTTTCTCTCATCAGACCAATTATACCCGTCCAGATCCTTGGGTGCCTGAGCAACTGCCACTGGGAATGTCATGCTCCAATCTTTTGGGAATTTCTTTGTGGTGTCTGGAGTGAGAGGGTGTAACCGTGCCGACATGCCGAACAGGAAGGGGAGGGAGTTGGGCTCGTTGGGAGAGGACACAGAGTCGGTGCAGAAGGCGAAGGCGCTGTCTTTGGAGTTCAGAGAGGAGGTAGATGGAGAGGTGCCTGTGGAGGATAGGCTGGAGAAACTGGACCTGTTGGACACGGCCAGCCTCTGGGCAAGGTGCCAGAACCTTGAGGCTACATGAGGGGACCTCCAGAAGGCATACCTAGACTTGCTGCCACCTACCCTGGGGCTGCTGTCCCACTTTAGTAGCCCCTTAGTGTGGGATTTGTGTGTGTGTTGGGAGTGGTCTGCATGGCCACACATCACTGCTGCATCGCAGCTGGACTGGCGGGCAACAAGAGTGTAGAGCTGGCTGTGGGCCCCCAACCTGGGGGAGCTTAGACACACAATGGGCTCTGAGGAGCAGTAGGCTGAGCAAAAACCTTGTGCCCCCATCAGGGAGCAGATAGACCTACTGGAGAGAGAAGACATTAAGTCTAGATTCCCACAGCTATAAGCACTGTCCTCAGTCACATGTTGCTTTTTCAAGGAGTCAACCTCATTCAGAAGCCCCAAAATCTCTTTCAAGACCAGTTTCTCCAATGGCAGGAAAAAGGTTCCCTGCTAGGAGAGTGAAGTCCTTCTTGCTTCTCTCAGTCCCAATAATCAGACGAGTCGACCTGCTGGTAAGACTCCACTGAAAGAAACAACACAAAAAGATCCAAATGAGAGCACATGGTTACCATGAAAATGCTAAAATAGTGTATAAACACTTATCTAATATAGATCTCTGCAGTTCCTTGTTCCTTCTTTGGCTCAGTAAAAATGCACTCAATATCAAAAATGGCTGGGGTGTTTTCAATGAGATGTTGAACGAGAGCTGCAACCTGCATGGGGGACATGAAAACCTAATTGAGGCAGAAACCCTTAACAAATAGGAAGCACAGGAGATGAACGTACACTGTCTGCTCATGGATGATAATTATATTTTTCGCTAGCTAAAACACCAGTCATTACTGGGGTGCAATGAAAAATACTTTCAATTCAATATATTATTCCAATTTACACAGAAACAACTTTGATATGTTGATGTGTTTAGAACTCTTGAGGACTGTTTTTTTTTCTTGGTGATGTTTCTCAGCAACACAAATGTCAAATACTAGATCAATGTGCTGACGTTTAATTGGCATAATAATTGTGTAGGCCAAATTGTGTTGTAGACAGCAATGTACCACGTAGACTGTTTTGGTCCTCTGCAAATTAAACTTAACAGGTAATAATTGTTTTTCTCAAAAAGGTAAGGGTCAAAATGATCGACATGTATAAATATCCTTATAAATAAAGTAGTCAAAAGTGTAGTATTTGGTCCCATATTCCTAGCACGCATTGAGTACATCAAGCTTGTGACTCTACAAACTTGTTGGATGGATTTGCAGTTTGTTTTGGTTGTGTTTAAGATTATTTTGTGCCCAATAGAAATTAATACTAAATAATGCATTGTGTAATTTTGGAGTCACTGTTATTGTAAATAAGAACATAATACATTTCCAAACACTTCTACATTCATTTGGATGCTACCATGACTACAGATAATCCTGAATTAATCATGAATAATGAAGAGTGAGGAAATTGCAGAGCGTTAAAGATCATACCACCAAGACATGCTTACCTCCCCTGTTATTGGTAATAGGATGCATTCTTGCATTTGTGTGTTTCATTGAAGCCTTAATACAATATTATATCTTTGACTATATTTATCAAATAGAATAATAGTTAACATGCTCACTCTCATATTATTTTTCAGAGGTCGTCGGGTGCTGGATCCTTATAGTCCATAGGGAAAGACATGTTCAGCACACAATAGTACTCTATGGATATTTTAATACACCATAATCATCTTCATTCATTTATTTCTCTGTGTACAAAATACAGAGAAAAAAATAATTAATTAATTATTGAAGATGATTTATGGTACTTATATATACTGTATATCTAGTGATGCACCGATACATCATTTTGGCCGATACCGATATGCAATATTTTCCTTGCCCAAAAAAACAATATTGATACCGATAACTGATATTTAAAATTTTAGCGGCCTTTTAAGCATTCTAGTACAGTTAAATAGTTAACACACACATGGACGCAGCGCTCTAAGGCACTGCATCTCAGTTCAGGAGGTGTCACTACAGTCCCTGATACGAATCCAGGCTGTATCACATCCGGCCGTGATTGGGAGTCCCATAGGGCGGCGCACAAATTGGCCCAGCGTCATCTGGGTTTGGCCGTGGTAGGCCGTCATTGTAAATAAGAATTTGTTCTTAACTGACTTGCCTAGTTAAATAAAGGTTACACACACACACACACACACACACACACACACACACACACACACACACACACACACACACACACACACACACACACACACACACACACACACACACACACACACACACACACAGACCAAAAAGTTATTTTGTTGGCATTTACGTATGTCCCCATTACCAGTAAATCATAATCAAAATCAGTATTTATTTCTCTTAATTGCTGTGCTGTTTTGTTGTTCATTTGTAGTTAAATAGTTAACACACACATGGACGCAGCGCCTAAGGCACTGCATCTCAGTTCAGGAGGTGTCACTACAGTCCCTGAATTCCAGGCTGTATCCCCAGCGTCATCTGGGTTTGGCCGTGGTAGGCCGTCATTGTAAATAAGAATTTGTTCTTAACTGACTTGCCTAGTTAAATAAAGGTTACACACACACACACACACACACACACACACACACACACACACACACACACACACACACACACACACACACACACACACACACACACACACACACACACACACACACACACACACACACACACACACACACACAGACCAAAAAGTTATTTTGTTGGCATTTACGTATGTCCCCATTACCAGTAAATCATAATCAAAATCTATTTATTTCTCTTAATTGCTATGCTGTTTTGTTGTTCATTTGTTCAGTCGTTTCATTCTCAACCAGGACTTCATCACACATGTCAGGCAGTGATGTTTCAGCTTTGTCTGTCCGTGGCCTCTCTTGCTCGGTGCGCACTGTCACTTTTCGTTTCCATCTTGTCCTGCTGTGGTAGAATGGCCAGATGGAATCCACTCCTCAGTAAAAGGCACATGACAGACCACTTGGAGTTTGCCAAAAGGCACCTAAAGACTCTCAAACCATGAGATTCTCTGGTCTGATGAAACCAAGATTGAACTCTTTGGCCTGAATGCTAAGCGTCACGTCTGGAGGAAACCTGGCACCATCCCTACGGCATGGTGGGGATGTTTTTCAGTGGCAGGGACTGCAAGACTAGTTAGGATCGAGGGTAAGATGAACAGAGCAAAGATAGAGAGATCCTTGATGAAAACATGCTCCAGAGCGCTCAGGACTTCAGACCGGGGTGAAGGTTCACCTTCCAACAGGACACTGACCCTAAGCACCCAGCCAAGAGAACACAGGAGTGGCTTTGGGACATGTCTCTGAATGTCCTTGAGTGGTCCAGCCAGAGCCGGGGCTTGAACACAATCTAACATTTCTGGAAAGACCTGAAAATAGCTGTGAGCAACACACCCCATCCAACCTGACAGAGCTTGAGAGGATCTGCAGAGAAGAATGGGAGAAACTCCACAAATACAGCTGTGCCAAGCTTATAGCGTCATACCCAAGAAGGCTCTATGCTGTAATCGCTGCAAAAGGTGCTTCAACAAAGTACTGAGTAAAGGGTCTGAATACTTATGTAAATTTAATATTTAGTCATTATGGGGTATTGTGTGCAGATTGATGAAGGAGAAAAAGGTTTGATGAGAGAGAAAAGAAGTTTGAGAACCACTCATTTAGACAACAGTTCTTAAAAAACTTTTTTTTTTTTTTTAAATTCGCCTAAAATGACATACCCAAATCTAACTGCCTCTAGCTCAGGCCCTGAAGCAAGGATATGTATATTCTTGGTACCATTTGAAAGGAAACACTTCGCTGTTTGTGGAAATGTGAAAGGAATGTAGGAGAATATAAAACAATAGATAGTGTAGAAGATAATACAAAGAAAAAACAAACATTATTTTGTATTTTCTTGTACCATCATCGTTGAAATGCAAGAGAAAGGCCATAATGTATTTTTCCAGCCCAAGTGCAATTTAGATTTTGGCCACCAGATGGCAGCAGTGTATGTGCAAAGTTTTAGACTGATCCAATGAACCACTGCATTTCTGTTCACAATGTGCCTAATTTAGGCCTCCCGGGTGGCGCAGTGGTCTATGGCTGTGCCACCAGAGACTCAGGGTTCGAGTCCAGGCTCTGTCGCAGCCGGCCGCGACCGGGAGGTCCATGGGGCGAAGCACAATTGGCCTAGCGTCGTCCGGGTTAGGGAGGGTTTGGCCGGTAGGGATATCTTTGTCTCATCGCGCACTAGCGACTCCTGTGGCGGGCCGGGCACAGTGCGCGCTAACCAGGCCGCCAGGTGCACGGTGTTTCCTCCTTGGTGCGGCTGGCTTCCGGGTTGGATGCGCGCTGTGTTAAGAAGCAGTGCGGCTTGTTTGGTTTGTGTTTCGGAGTACGCATGGCTTTTGACCTTCGTCTCTCCCGAGCCCGTATGGGAGTTGTAGCAATGAGACAAGATAGTAACTACGAACAATTGGATACCACTAAATTGGGGAGAAAAAGGGGGGTAAAATGAAAAATATCTATATTTTTTTAAAGTGCCTAATTTGTTTATTAAAATAACTTTTCATGTTCAAAATTGTGCACTCACCTCAAACAATAGCATGGTATTATTTAATTGTAGTATCTACTGTAAAATGGACAGTGCAGTTAGATTAACAGGAATGTAAGCTTTCTGCCAATATCAGATATGTCTATGTCCTGGGAAATGTTCTTGATACTTTCAACCTCATGCTAGCCGCATTAGCCTACAACTGTCCCATGGAAGGGCCACCGATCCCGGATAAGTATTAATTGAGACACAAGGCCTTACCAAATTTTTCTCTTCCCCCCATGGGAAAATGTGTAGAATTGTAGGAAGACACTGTTGCTGGCCGTATTCAAGTTTTTTTTTTTCAATCCATTTGGCACATTCTTTAGATGTAAGTGGTATATTATTAAACCTCGAAGTACAAAATTCTAAACTGATAACGCTCCCTATTTTATGTTCAGAACCTTCACACATCTTTCACCCCTGCAAAATAAAAGTTTTCTGTGAAATACCATGAGAATATTACATTTAAGCCATTCAGTAGACACTATTTCGCAGCGACTTACAAATACTGCATTCATCTTAAAATAGATAGGTGAGACAACAACATAACACAATCATCTCATGTACATTTTCTCTCAACAAAGTATTTGCCTGACAAATCAGTGCGTGTGGATAAAAGAGGTGCCGGGGGCACCATGAGAGGTATATTTTGTTTAGTCACTAATAAGTCATGTAATGATAGGCTCACCATTTAGTTACTTTAACTATCATTTAATCCAATAGCAAAAAATACAATAACTGTTATTTTTTCCTGAATAGAAAGAATAGTAGATGGTAAATATCATTTCCATGCAGTATTTGACTATAATACATTTTATTTAAAAAAAATTCAGCAGTATTGTTAACAAATTACAAGAAAATCACATCAAAAGTCAAGTGAATACTTAGATGATCTGTTTGGATTTTTGTGCTTTGAGTTGTGAAAATGTACCACATACTTATGAAAATTGCAACAAAATTATTGAAAAAATGAGGTAGTCACATGGAATGGATTTCAATTAACAGATGTGTCTTTTTAAAAGTTAATTTGTGGAATTTCTTTCCTTCTTAATGCGTTTGAGCCAAGTTGCTGTGTTGTGACAAGGTAGGGGGGTTTATAGAAGATAGCCCTATTTGGTAAAAGACAGAGTCCATATTATGGCAAGAATAGCTCAAATAAGCAAAGAGAAAGGACAGTCCATCATTACTTTAAGACACGAAGGTCAGTCAATCCAGAAAATGTCAAGAACTTTCCCAAAAACCATCAAGCGCTCTCATGAGTGTCATGTCTTGTTATGTCTGTTCCTGTCCTTTCTCTTCACTCTGTCTCTCTCTGCTGGTCTTTTTAGGTTACCTTCTCTGTCTCTCATTCTTCAGCTGTTCTACATCTCCCCTAACTAGCTCATTCACTCTTTCACACCTGTTCTCTCTTCCCCCTCTGATTAGGTCTCTATTTCTCTCTCTGTTCCTGCTACTTTCAGTGTCTGATTCTTGTTTGTGTTTTTGATGCCAGAAGCAAGCTGTCGTCTCGTTTGCTTCCACCTTGTCCTATCCTGTCGGAGTCTGCCTGGCAGGTGCATCCTGCACTATACTACGTTCTTTTTGTTCCATTGTCAACGTTGGAAGAGGATTTATGCCATTCCTGTTTTTCATTAAAGAACTCTGTTTTCTGTTAAAACCGCTTTTGGGTCTTCACTCAAGTACATAACAGAAGAATCAGACCAAGAATGGACCCAGCGGCTCCGGACCCTTTTCACTCCGCCGTCGAGATCCAGGGAGCGATGCTAGGCAGACACGAGGAGGAATTGTCTGCTGCTCGACATGCCGTTGAGACCCTGGCCGTCCAAGTCTCCGACCTCACAAGACAGGTTCACCAACTCCACCTCGATCCACCGCCCACTTCCAGGGTTTCCGAGTCTCCGGAGCCCAGGATCAACAACCCGCCCTGTTACTCTGGGGAGCCCACTGAGTGCCGCTCATTCCTCACTCAGTGTGATGTGGTGTTCTCTCTCCAGCCCAACACTTACTCCAGGAGCGCAGCCCGCATCGCCTACGTCATTTCTCTCCTTACCGGACGGGCGCGTGAGTGGGGCACGGCAATCTGGGAGGCGAGGGCTGAGTGTATTAACCAGTTTCAGGACTTTAAGGAGGAGATGATACGGGTTTTTGACCGTTCTGTTTTTGGGGAGGAGGCTTCCAGGGCCCTGTCTTCCCTATGTCAGGGGAATCGATCCATAACGGATTATTCTATTGAGTTTCGCACTCTCGCTGCCTCTAGTGACTGGAACGAGCCGGCTTTGCTCGCTCGTTTTCTGGAGGGTCTCCTCGTCGAGGTTAAGGATGAGATCCTCTCCCGGGAGGTTCCTTCCAGTCTGGACTCCTTAATAGCCCTCGCTATTCGCATAGAGCGACGGTTTGATCTTCGTCGCCGAGCTCGTGGAAAGGAGCTCGCGTTCTCCGTTGCTCCCCTCTCCACATCACTGCCACCTGCCGCATCACTGCCACCCTCCTCCGCCGGCTCGGATGCTGAGCCTATGCAGCTGGGGGGTATCCGCATCTCGGCCAAGGAGAAGGAACGGAGAATCACCAATCGCCTCTGTCTCTACTGCGGTTCCGCTGGTAATTTTGTCACCTCATGTCCAGTAAAAGCCAGAGCTCATCAGTAAGGGGAGGGCTACTGGTGAGCGCAACTACTCAGGCCTCTCCTTCTGGATCACGCACTACCTTTCCGGTCCATCTCCGCTGGCCCGGTTCATCTGCTTCCTGCAGTGCCTTGATAGACTCTGGGGCGGAGGGCTGTTTTATGGACGAGACCTGGGCTCGGGAACATGACATTCCTCTCAGACAGTTAGGGGAGCCCACGGCCTTGTTCGCTTTAGATGGTAGTTCTCTCCCCAAGATTCAGCGTGAGACGCTGCCTTTAACCCTCACTGTCTCTGGTAATCATAGCGAAACCATTTCTTTTTTAATTTTTCGTTCACCTTTTACACCTGTTGTTTTGGGTCATCCCTGGCTAGTGCGCCATAACCCTTCTATTAATTGGTCTAGTAATACTATCCTATCCTGGAATGTTTCTTGTCATGTGACCTGTTTAATGTCTGCTATCCCTCCTGTTTCCTCTGTCTCTTCTTCACAGGAGGAGCCTGGCGATTTGACAGGGGTGCCGGAGGAGTATCACGATCTGCGCACGGTGTTCAGTCGTTCCAAGGCCACTTCTCTCCCTCCACACCGGTCGTATGACTGTAGTATTGATCTCCTTCCGGGAACCACTCCCCCGGGGTAGATTATACTCTCTGTCGGCTCCCGAACGTAAGGCTCTCGAGGATTATTTGTCGGTTTCGCTCGACGCCGGTACCATAGTCTCCTCCTCCTCTCCCGCCGGAGCGGGGTTTTTTTTTGTTCAGAAGAAGGACGGGTCCCTGCGCCCATGCGTGGATTATCGAGGGCTGAATGACATAACAGTTAAGAATCGTTATCCGCTTCCTCTTATGTCTTCAGCCTTCGAGATCCTGCAGGGAGCCAGGTTTTCACCAAATTGGACCTTCGTAACGCCTACCATCTCGTGCGCATCAGGGAGGGGGACGAGTGGAAGACGGCGTTTAACACTCCGTTAGGGCACTTTGAATACCGGGTTCTTCCTTTCGGCCTCGTTAACGCTCCAGCTGTCTTTCAGGCACTAGTTAACGACGTCCTGAGAGACATGCTGAACATTTTTGTTTTCGTTTACATGGACGATATCCTGATTTTTTCACCGTCTCTCTCGATTCATGTTCAGCACGTGCGACGCGTCCTCCAGCGCCTTTTGGAGAACTGTCTTTATGTGAAGGCTGAGAAGTGCACTTTTCATGCCGCCTCTGTCCCTTTTCTCGGTTCCGTTATTTCCGCTGAGGGCATTAAGATGGATCCCGCTAAGGTCCAGGCTGTCATTGATTGGCCCGTTCCTAAGTCACGCGTCGAGCTGCAGCGCTTTCTGGGCTTCGCTAATTTCTATCGTCGTTTGATCCGTAATTTCGGTCAGGTGGCAGCTCCCCTCACAGCCCTTACTTCTGTTAAGACGTGCTTTAAGTGGTCCGTTTCCGCCCAGGGAGCTTTTGATCTTCTTAAGAATCGTTTTACATCCGCACCTATTCTTGTTACACCTGACATCTCTAGTCAGTTTGTTGTTGAGGTTGACGCGTCAGAGGTGGGCGTGGGAGCCATTCTTTCTCAGCGCTCTCTCTCTGACGGCAAGGTCCATCCTTGCGCGTTTTTCTCTCATCGCTTATCGCCGTCAGAACGTAACTATGATGTTGGTAATCGCGAACTGCTCGCCATCCGCTTAGCCCTAGGCGAATGGCGACAGTGGTTGGAGGGGGCGACCGTTCCTTTTGTCGTTTGGACTGACCATAGGAACCTTGAGTACATCCGTTCAGCCAAACGACTTAATGCGCGTCAGGCTCGTTGGGCTCTGTTTTTCGCTCGTTTCGAGTTTGTTATTTCTTATCGTCCGGGCTCAAAAAACACCAAGCCTGATGCTTTATCTCGTCTCTTCAGTTCTTCTGAGGTCTCCACCGACCCCGAGGGGATTCTCCCTGAAGGGCGTGTTGTCGGGTTGACTGTCTGGGGAATTGAGAGGCAGGTAAAGCAAGCACTCGCTCACACTCCGTCGCCGCGAGCTTGCCCTAGGAACCTTCTGTTCGTTCCCGTTCCTACTCGTCCGGCCGTTCTTCAGTGGGCCCACTCTGCCAAGTTAGCCGGCCACCCCGGCGTTCGGGGGTACGCTCGCTTCCATTCGCCAGCGTTTCTGGTGGCCCACTCGGGAACGTGACGCGCGTCGATTTGTCGCCGCTTGTTCGGTCTGCGCGCAGACTAAATCTGGGAACTCTCCTCCTGCCGGCCGTCTCAGACCGCTTCCCATTCCCTCTCGACCGTGGTCTCACATCGCTTTAGATTTCATCACCGGACTGCCTTCATCAGCGGGGAAGACAGTTATTCTTACGGTTGTCGATAGATTCTCTAAGGCGGCTCATTTCATTCCTCTCGCTAAGCTCCCTTCTGCTAAGGAGACGGCTCAGATCATTATCGAGAATGTTTTCCGAATTCATGGCCTTCCGTCTGACGTCGTTTCCGACAGAGGCCCGCAGTTCACGTCTCAATTTTGGAGGGAGTTTTGCCGTTTGATTGGGGCTTCCGTCAGTCTCTCGTCCGGCTTTCATCCCCAGTCTAACGGTCAAGCCGAACGGGCCAATCAGACTGTTGGTCGCATTTTACGCAGTCTTTCTTTTCGTAACCCTGCGTCTTGGTCAGAACAGCTCCCCTGGGCAGAGTACGCCCACAACTCGCTTCCCTCGTCTGCTACCGGTCTATCTCCTTTTCAGAGTAGCCTCGGGTACCAGCCTCCGCTGTTCTCATCTCAGCTCGCCGAGTCCTGCGTCCCCTCCGCTCAGGCTTTTGTCCAGCGTTGCGAGCGCACCTGGAAGGGGTCAGGTCGGCACTTTGCCGTAATAGGGCGCAGACTGTGAGGGCCGCTAATAAGCGTAGGACCAAGAGTCCTAGATATTGTTGCGGTCAGAGAGTATGGCTCTCCACTCAGAACCTTCCCCTTAAGACAGCTTCTCGCAAGTTGGCCCCGCGGTTCATTGGTCCGTTCCGTATTTCCCAGGTCATTAATCCTGTCGCAGTGCGACTTCTTCTCCCGCTATCTTCGTCGCGTTCACCCGGTCTTCCATGTCTCCTGTGTTAAGCCCGTTCTTCGCGCCCCCGCTCGTCCCTCCCCCCCATCCTTGTCGAGGGCGCACCCATCTACAGGGTTCGTAAGATTTTGGACATGCGCCCTCGGGGCCGTGGTCATCAGTACCTAGTGGATTGGGAGGGGTACGGTCCTGAGGAGAGGAGTTGGGTTCCCTCTCGGGACGTGCTGGACCGTTCGCTGATCGATGATTTCCTCCGTTGCCGCCAGGTTTCCTCCTCGAGTGCGCCAGGAGGCGCTCGGTGAGTGGGGGGTACTGTCATGTCTTGTTATGTCTGTTCCTGTCCTTTCTCTTCACTCTGTCTCTCTCTGCTGGTCTTTTTAGGTTACCTTCTCTGTCTCTCATTCTTCAGCTGTTCTACATCTCCCCTAACTAGCTCATTCACTCTTTCACACCTGTTCTCTCTTCCCCCTCTGATTAGGTCTCTATTTCTCTCTCTGTTCCTGCTACTTTCAGTGTCTGATTCTTGTTTGTGTTTTTGATGCCAGAAGCAAGCTGTCGTCTCGTTTGCTTCCACCTTGTCCTATCCTGTCGGAGTCTGCCTGGCAGGTGCATCCTGCACTATACTACGTTCTTTTTGTTCCATTGTCAACGTTGGAAGAGGATTTATGCCATTCCTGTTTTTCATTAAAGAACTCTGTTTTCTGTTAAAACCGCTTTTGGGTCTTCACTCAAGTACATAACAATGAGGACCGCCACAGGAAAGGAAGACCCGGAGTTACCTCTGCTGCAGAGGATAAGTTCATTAGAGTTACCAGGCTCAGAAATTGCAGCCCAAATAAATGCTTCACAGAGTTCAAGTAACAGACACATCTCAACATCAACTGTTCAGAGGAGACTGCGTGAATCAGGCCTTCATGGTCGAATAGCTGCAAAGAAACCACTACTAAGGGACACCAATAAGAATAAGAGACTTGGTTGGGCCAAGAAACACGGGCAATGGACATTAGACCTGTGGAAATCTGTCCTTTGGTCTGACGAGTCCAAATGTATTTTTGGTTCCAACCACCGGGTCTTTGTGAGACGCAGAGTAGGTGAATGGATGTGAGGTGTGATAGTGTGGGGGTGGTGCTTTGCTGGTTACACTGTCAGTGATTTATTCAAGGCACACTTAACCAACATGGCTACCACAGCATTATACAGCGATACATCATCCCATCTGGTATACGCTCATTTGTCTTTCAAAAGGACAATGACCCAACACACCTCTAGGCTGTGTAAGGGCTATTTGCCCAAGAAGGAGAGTGATGGAGTGCTGCATCAGATGACCTGGCCTCCACAATTACCTGACTTCAACCCAAATGAGATGGTTTGGGATGAGTTGGACCGCTGAGTGAAGGAAAAGCAGCCAACAAGTGTTCAGCATGTACGAGAACTTCTTCAAGACTGTTGGAAAAGCATTCCAGGTAAAGCTTGTTGAGAGAATGCCAAGAGTGTGCAAAGCAGTCTTCAAAGCAAAGGGTGGCTACTTTGAAGAATATTTGTTTCACACCTTTTTGGTAACTACATGATTCCATATGTGTTATTTCATAGTTTTGATGTCTTCACTATTATTCTACAAGTAGAAAATAGTTCAAATAAAGAAAAACCCTTGAATGAGTTGGTGTGTCCAAACCTTTGACTGGTACTGTACATTAACTAGGTACTACCTATTTTTGGTTCAGTAGTTATCAGTTTTGATCAGTTTAATTAAGTGATATTTAATTATATTTTTAACAAATGACAAGAAAATTATATCAAAAGTAAATTGAGTTTTGCATTTTGTAAAGTAGTGACTTAGATTGAAACTGTGTCCAAATTGAAAGAGTCATTTGGTGCAGTAATTTTGTTTGTTGTACTCAGTCAATTGAAAATATGCTTAGGGGTTTGAAACATGAGCCATTTTGATGATCTGTTAAGATTCTTGAGCTTAGAGTTGTGAAAATATACCATATTCTTGTGAAAATTGCACCGAAGTGATACAAAAAAAATGTAATGGTATAACACAACAAATCAACTTAAATGGCACTCCCGTTGCACAAGAAGAGCAGTGAGCAAACAACACCCCAAAATATTCAAATGAGCCTCCGTTCCTACATGTTAATTATAATTTAAAGAAGAAAGAGTCATTATGGTTGCACATAGAACCATCACCGTAGCAAAGAACCATTGATGAACCTTGTTTTTGGGGTACGCAGATACTGACAGGGACAATACAGCTACAAAGGCATACATGAGAAGACATGGATGTGAGCACTGATGGCTGGTGGAAAAAGTAAAATACTTGAGTCTTGCCATAAATTGTTTCTTAGAGAACGTTTGCATTACAAGGCAGCTGCTGAAAACACCCTTAAAAGGCACAATGCAGATAAATCACCATACACGTTTTTTCAGATATACCTTTCACATCGGTGCATACAAAATGACCTGGCAGAATGATTTATTTGGCATTTGAGAAAACATTACTAATTTTAAAGAGCAGCAAAAAGCTTAGTTATAAAATTATTTGTATAATTTTTTCCCACAATGTTGTGTTAAGACAGAGAGACTGTGCTATACCTCCAACAAGCAATGGCACATTTAAAACACTGTAATTATCCAAATTACAGGAAGCAGATTCCGATAACGTCTATAGAACTAGATGTGCTAGCGTGACAGGAAGTGATTTACTATCTCCAAGTCAACCACATCCGTAAAGAGGGTGAGATAATTGATGTGTAAAAAGTAGAAAACGTTCGACAAAATGCACGAAAGAAAATGGTTCTCTCTCTCTCTCTCTCTCTCTCGCTCTCTCTCCCGCTCTCTCTCTCGCTCTCTCTCTCGCTCTCTCTCTCTCACTCTCTCTCTCTCTCTCTCTCTCTCTCTCTCTCGCTCTCTCTCGCTCTCTCTCTCTCTCTCTCTCTCGCTCTCTCTCTCTCTCTCGCTCTCTCTCTCGCTCTCTCTCTCGCTCTCTCTCTCTCTCGCTCTCTCTCGCTCTCTCGCTCTCTCTCTCAATTCAATTCAATTCAATTCAATTCAAGGGGCTTTATTGGCATGGGAAACATGTGTTAACATTGCCAAAGCAAGTAAGGTATATAATATATAAAGTGAAATAGACAATAAAAATTAACAGTAGACATCACACATACAGAAGTTTCAAAACAATAAAGACATTTCAAATGTCATATTATATATATATACAGTGTTTTTACAATGTGCAAATGGTAAAGGACACAAGATAAAATAAATGAGCATAGATATGTGTTGTATTTACAATGGTGCGTGTTCTTCACTGGTTGCCCTTTTCTCGTGGCAACAGGTCACAAATCTTGCTGCTCTGATGGCACACTGTGGAATTTCACCCAGTAGATATGGGAGTTTTTCAAAATTGGATTTGTTTTCGAATTCTTTGTGGATCTGTGTAATCTGAGGGAAATATGTCTCTCTAATATGGTCATACTTTGGGCAGGAGGTTAGGAAGTGCAGCTCAGTTTCCACCTCATTTTGTGGGCAGTGAGCACATAGCCTGTCTTCTCTTGAGAGCCATGTCTGCCTACGGCGGCCTTTCTCAATAGCAAGGCTATGCTCGCTGAGTCTGTACATAGTCAAAGCTTTCCTTAATTTTGGGTCAGTCACAGTGGTCAGGTATTCTGCCGCTGTGTACTCTCTGTGTAGGGCCAAATAGCATTCTAGTTTGCTCTGTTTTTTTGTTAATTCTTTCCAATGTGTCAAGTAATTATCTTTTTGTTTTCTCATGATTTGGTTGGGTCTAATTGTGCTGCTGTCATGGGGCTCTGTAGGGTGTGTTTGTGAACAGAGCCCCAGGACCAGCTTGCTTAGGGGACTCTTCTCCAGGTTCATCTCTCTGTAGGTGATGGCTTTGTTGTGGAAGGTTTGGGAATCGCTTCCTTTTAGGTGGTTATAGAATTTAACTGCTCTTTTCTGGATTTTGATAATTAGTGGGTATCGGCCTAATTCTGCTCTGCATGCATTATTTGGTGTTCTACGTTGTACACTGAGGATATTTTTGCAGAATTCTGCGTGCAGAGTCTCAATTTGGTGTTTGTCCCATTTTGTGAAGTCTTGGTTGGTGAGCGGACCCCAGACCTCACAACCATAAAGGGCAATGGGCTCTATGACTGATTCAAGTATTTTTAGCCAAATCCTAATTGGTATGTTGAAATTTATGTTCCTTTTGATGGCATAGAATGCCCTTCTTGCCTTGTCTCTCAGATCGTTCACAGCTTTGTGGAAGTTACCTGTGGCGCTGATGTTTAGGCCAAGGTATGTATAGTTTTTTGTGTGCTCTAGGGCAACAGTGTCTAGATGGAATTTGTATTTGTGGTCCTGGTGACTGGACCTTTTTGGAACACCATAATTTTGGTCTTACTGAGATTTACTGTCAGGGCCCAGGTCTGACAGAATCTGTGCATAAGATCTAGGTGCTGCTGTAGGCCCTCCTTGGTTGGTGACAGAAGCACCAGATCATCAGCAAACAGCAGACATTTGACTTCAGATTCTAGTAGGGTGAGGCCGGGTGCTGCAGACTTTTCTAGTGCCCGCGCCAGTTCGTTGATATATATGTTGAAGAGGGTGGGGCTTAAGCTGCATCCCTGTCTAACCCCACGACCCTGTGTGAAGAAATGTGTGTGTTTTTTGCCAATTTTAACCGCACACTTGTTGTTTGTGTACATGGATTTTATGATGTCGTATGTTTTACCCCCAACACCACTTTCCATCAGTTTGTATAGCAGACCCTCATGCCAAATTGAGTCGAAGGCTTTTTTGAAATCAACAAAGCATGAGAAGACTTTGCCTTTGTTTTGGTTTGTTTGGTTGTCAATTAGGGTGTGCAGGGTGAATACATGGTCTGTTGTACGGTAGTTTGGTAAAAAGCCAATTTGACATTTGCTCAGTACATTGTTTTCATTGAGGAAGTGTACGAGTCTGCTGTTAATGATAATGCAGAGGATTTTCCCAAGGTTACTGTTGACGCATATTCCACGGTAGTTATTGGGGTCAAATTTGTCTCCATTTTTGTGGATTGGGGTGATCAGTCCTTGGTTCCAAATATTGGGGAAGATGCCAGAGCTAAGGATGATGTTAAAGAGTTTTAGTATAGCCAATTGGAATTTGTTGTCTGTATATTTGATCATTTCATTGAGGATACCATCAACACCACAGGCCTTTTTGGGTTTGAGGGTTTTTATTTTGTCCTGTAACTCATTCAATGTTATTGGAGAATCCAGTGGGTTCTGGTAGTCTTTAATAGTTGATTCTAAGATCTGTATTTGATCATGTATATGTTTTTGCTCTTTATTCTTTGTTATAGAGCCAAAAAGATTGGAGAAGTGGTTTACCCATACATCTCCATTTTGGATAGATAATTCTTCGTGTTGTTGTTTGTTTAGTGTTTTCCAATTTTCCCAGAAGTGGTTAGAGTCTATGGATTCTTCAATTACATTGAGCTGATTTCTGACATGCTGTTCCTTCTTTTCCGTAGTGTATTTCTGTATTGTTTTAGTGATTCACCATAGTGAAGGCGTAGACTCAGGTTTTCCGGGTCTCTATGTTTTTGGTTGGACAGGTTTCTCAATTTCTTTCTTAGAATTTTGCATTCTTCATCAAACCATTTGTCATTGTTGTTAATTTTCTTCGGTTTTCTATTTGAGATTTTTAGATTTGATAGGGAAGCTGAGAGGTCAAATATACTGTTAAGATTTTCTACTGCCAAGTTTACACCTTCACTATTACAGTGGAACGTTTTACCCAGGAAATTATCTAAAAGGGATTGAATTTGTTGTTGCCTAATTGTTTTTTGGTAGGTTTCCAAACTGCATTCCTTCCATCTATAGCATTTCTTAATGTTACTCAGTTCCTTTGGCTTTGATGCCTCATGATTGAGTATTGCTCTGTTTAAGTAGACTGTGATTTTGCTGTGGTCTGATAGGGGTGTCAGTGGGCTGACTGTGAACGCTCTGAGAGACTCTGGGTTGAGGTCAGTGATAAAGTAGTCTACAGTACTACTGCCAAGAGATGAGCTATAGGTGTACCTACCATAGGAGTCCCCTCGAAGCCTACCATTGACTATGTACATACCCAGCGTGCGACAGAGCTGCAGGAGTTGTGACCCGTTTTTGTTGGTTATGTTGTCATAGTTGTGCCTAGGGGGGCATACGGGGGAGGGAATGCTGTCACCTCCAGGCAGGTGTTTGTCCCCCTATGTGCTGAGGGTGTCGGGTTCTTGTCTCTCTCTCTCTCTCGCTCTCTCTCTCGCTCTCTCTCTCGCTCTCTCTCGCTCTCTCTCTCTCTCTCTCTCGCTCTCTCTCTCTTGCTCTCTCTCTCTCTCTCGCTCTCTCTCGCTCTCTGTCACGCCTTGGTCTTAGTATTTTGTGTTTTAGTTAATTAGTTGGTCAGGCCAGTGTGTGACATGGGTTTATGTTATTGTGTTGTCGTATTGGGGTTTTTGTAGGCATTGGGATTGTGGTTGATTAGGGGTGTGATTAGTTTAGGTTTGGCTGCCTGAGGCGGTTCTCAATCAGTCAGGTGATTCTTGTTGTCTCTGACAGGGAACCGTATTTAGGTAGCCTGGGTTTCACTGTGTATTTCGTGGGTGATTGTTCCTGTCTCTGTGTAGTGTTCACCAGATAGGTTGTAATAGGTTTCACGTTCCGTTTGTTGTTTTTTTGTATTTATTTAGTTATTTCATGTATCATTCCGTTTTTCCTTCATTAAGGACATGAGTAACCACCACGCTGCATTTCGGTCTGACTCTCTTCCAACAAACGAAGAACGCCGTTACACTCTCGCTCTCTCTCTCTCGCTCTCTCTCTCTCTCTCTCTCTCTCTCTCTCTCGCTCTCTCTCTTGCTCTCTCTCTCTCTCTCTCTCTCATTGAAAGTTAATAATGGATTCACCTGCTCGGCCAAGTCCTCCCTCATCAGCCTTTTAGCCTGATGAAGTTTGGGCCGGAAGTATCTTTGAGAAAGTGATCAAGGTAGAGGCTCCCATCTACAGTCAGGATGTTGTTGGTGACTGCTGAGACTTGGCAGTCTGTTTCCCTCAGGGAGTTTAGGATAATACTGAAGGGATGCTCATGACCTGACAGACATGACACATGTACTGTAGATCTGATCAAATCAGGTTTTTGTGTTGAATTGGAGAATGCATTCAGTCACTGCTTCTACCATTTATGTTTAATCATGAATGATGATGTAGCCTATATGGTCAAGTGGTTAGTGCTGTTGCTCCTGGTACATGTGTGTACCACTGTCACAGTAGGGTTGAATCTGGCCTGGTAATCTGTCATCAGCTTACTATCTTTTCAAATAAACCAACAAAATTGAAAGGAATGGGAAGGAGTCAAAAGGCAAGGAGTCGAGAATTTAAAGGAGCAATTAAATGATGCTAGAAACATGTTGAATCACACGCCCCTTATATTTACATGGGCTTAAAGCAAATATTAGATAAACATGGTTGCAGTCTTACCAATCCTTTGCAATTTTCTTTTGAACTGAGATCACCTACAATTCTTAGGGTACTAAATTATATTATTTTCTACCCGTATTGACTTGAGACAATGAGGTACTGTATGTGCCCTTAGACAGAATAGCATGCAGTTGTATGAGGCATTCATTCCATGAATCCTTTTTATCAGATTCTTAAATATGCCTTGGCTTTCTGGAGAGGCTCCCGTAGCCATGTCGCCAGATTACAGTTTCAAGTCATAAACCCTACATGGGAACACACCAAGGATGAGTACAGACCGAAAACCTGCCCAACTGAAATATTAGTTTGCTTTGGGTAATCCCTTGCCTACATAGAAACACTATGGTGTAAAACCAGAGCCAAGTCAAGTGTGCCTCCATCCTGACTGTGTTTGGTGGTGTGTTTCAGTGCAAAGTGATAGTTCTGACACATTTCCTCACCAATAAGAGGGCATGGGGCTTCCTCTCTCCCTGAGACAACCCAGAGCCGGTAGTCAGTGGGTCTGCCCTGTGGGAATAGAAAAATACAATTATGTTTAGGAGGAAGAAAGGAAACTCAGCGATATCTACACCCCCAGGAATGGTCAGTGACAGGAAATGCCATTTGAGACCACAAAACGTTGTCAATTATTCTTGTTTCTCTTGTGATACTCTTCTGGCCTACTCTAAAGATCTATGAGTAAAGATGTAGGCTAGTGGTAACTCTTCTGGCCTACTCTAAAGATCTATGAGTAAAGATGTAGGCTCGTGGTAACTCTTCTTGTCACGAGTACGACCGAGGGTGGATTCCCTTCCCGGTCGGGTGGCGCTCCACGGTTGTCGTCACCGGCCTATTCGCTGCCACTGATTGTCTTTCCTCCCCCTCCTTGTATGTTTATTGGTAGCACCTGTTTGTAATGATTAGTTGGGCTTCTTTAGACAGTCGGCCCGCCTGTTTGTTGTGCGGGATTATTCATTGTAACCTTCGGCTCTGTTGTAGAGGAACGTGTTAGTTCCTGGTCGTGCATTTTTCAGTAGTCATTTTTCATTCCCTGTGTTTTGGGGCCGTTATTATTGTGAGCACCCTGTGGTGTGTTGGTGCAATTAAAGAGCACAGCATTGAACTCTGTGTCCTGCGTTTGACTCCACACCCACGACACCCGGAGCGTTACTCTTCTGGCCTACTCTAAAGATCTATGAGTAAAGATGTAGGCTAGTGGTAACTCTTCTGGCCTACTCTAAAGATCTATGAGTAAAGATGTAGGCTAGTGGTAGCGGAGAATGATCTAAACTCTAAAGAGCAAACCTTAAAAAACGATTAATTTAATTAAACATGTTGCAACAGGTGTAACATTGCAGAGCTTGGAGAGATTGAGTCTAGGTCAGGGCTCTCCAACCCTGTTTCTGGAGATCTACTGTCCTGTAGGTTTTCGCTCTAACCCTAATCTAGCGCACCTGATTCTCCAGGAACAGGGTTGGAGAACCCTGGTCTAGGTCATGCATGATTATCTTCAACTTGAAAAAAATATTATAAAAAAATATATATATTATTATATATATATATTATTATATAATGCTAGTATTTTTTTTTGTTAACACATAATACAAACAGAATATCCATACAGCAAAAATATGGATCATATCTAATAATAGAGCTAATACATAACGACTACATTAACTGGTATCAACAACTCACAGTGAGTCTTAACTGTTGGGTGAAGATCCTGTGTACTTTGTCAACTTCGTCTTTATTGTCCACATTCACAGTTGTCTACATTAACACAAAACACAGATACTTCCTTCATATTCTTATAGAATTGGAAAATATTGTCTGAGGTTACTTGAATCAATGTCATGTTAACGAGGAAAAGTCGTACATTCATTCAATGTATATCATTTAGAATTTAAAGATTTGAGGGAAATGGTCAATAAGCATAGGATAAGCAGCAGTAGTTGTAGATGAGTGAATTCCCTTACCATTGCACTAGTTCCAAAATGTATGAGAACAACCTTCATGGTTAGATTGCTAGGATATTCCACTGTCTTGGATTTGGTGATGTGCCTGTGGCAAATAGGAATATATTAGTGCTATACAAGTCTGATATCTTAATGTGCCTGCATCAAGTAGATACATAATCCTACACTCTTAGAAACAATTGTTCCAACAGGGTTCTTCGGATGTCCCATAGCATAACACTTTTGTGTTCCATGTAGAACCTCTTACCTAGAACCAAAAAGGGTTCTCCAAAGGGTTCTCCTATAGGGACAGCCGAATAACCCTTTTAGGTTCTAGATAACACTTTTTTGTCCTAAGTGTCAACATTTAATTTTATATTGTACACCTGGGTTTTGTAACTATTTCCTTACCGTTGTAAAGATGAAAGAAATTTCTCCTTTGCCTCAGCTGAACTGATTGGGAAAACAAATGTCATCTCCCCCCCTCCCAAGTTAATTTTCAACTATTTTTCTAGCAATTGAAACATTTATTTTAATGATTGGAGTAGCCTACCTGAGAGTCACCACGTAATTGGTGGTAGGCCAGCCAATGACAAAGGAGTTCTTTGAGGTCAGTTTTCTCTCATCATCCTCTTCAATGCAAGAACCCAACCACATCTCACACAGCCTCACACTCTCCTTCAGTTTGAGGCTTGAGGAAGACCTGCAAGACAACAGGGTAGATAAACCACTATCAGCTATCTATCAGGACAAAATACAATAGTAATTGCAATCATCAATTACACATTATATATATAAGGACAAAATGCTCACTTTTAATATCCCATTGTTTGTTCGCATCTTTTCCTATTCATCTTGTTCAGTAAGTGGACATTATTTTTAGACGCTGAGGACTAACTTTGATTTAGTGATGATGAATGTGTCACTGAAAAGTGTCTCTCTTGGGTCTACAGTCCAGTGCTGATCTGCATGTGCTCCTCCATCACAAACTCTGCACTCTGGGACGTTAGGCTTTGGATCAGCCGTGCTCTTGGTGATGGGACTGGGACGCCATCCCTAAAGACAAAAACCACTCTGTAAAGGCGATATCATGTCTCTGGCAATGATTCAGTTAATTGTACTTTTAATTGAATTGAATCCCCTTGGGTGACTTTGCCTTGAGTCTCCCATCAAACAGGCATTTACAATACATTTATCACATGGCACAAAAAAACACACAGGGGTTACATTCTTTGTAGGGGTTACATATTTTAATAATTTAACTATTAAGATGTCTGATACTCATGGGAATGCATGGCTTCTGGGCACCGGTTGTATATAAGTGCCTGTTTAATTTAAGTTTAATTTTAATTAAATAATTCAATGTCCAACAAATATGACTGTGTCTGATCTGACAACTCAAATACTTGCCTAAGGGAAATGGAACAACAACGGAGCTCCCAGTAGCACACAAACATGTCAAATGACAATGATTAATTTAGTATCAATGTTGAAATCACTATTATTGCTGCAAATACAAAAGCATGTACTACTACAGTAATGGTTATCTGCCTTGAAAAAGTTCTTAGTTTGTACATGACTGTGAGACAAGAAAGGACACAGAGAGGGAATCCAGTCGTCTACAGAATGAAGTGTGGATTGATAGCCATCTTTTGTAAACCAAGCCAACCAAAAATTAGGTAGAGACTAAATTCTCTTCAGTTTTTATAGGAGCTAATCCGAGATGGCAATAGCCCCACGTGCTGTGTTTCAAAGGGTCTGTTTGTGTTACCCCTCACGGTTTATCTGCCATTACCATGATAGAGAAGCTCTGAGACCAAATAAAGGCAGGAATTCTTTGCACATGGCAGGGCTACAGACCTTGGGACTGTGGAGTGCCGTGTGCATTATGCGTCACTGAGACAGTGAGCTAGAGCAGGGCTTGGAGAAGACAGGAGAGTTGAACATGAAAACAAAATGTTAGTCACTGCACATCTCAAGGGCAGTACAAACGTCTTTGGAGAAACTAGATTGATGAAACTGACAGCACAAAAAACCACACAAGCCATAGGTCGTATGCATTCTTCTGCTGAATACTAACAAAACCTACCTTATCAAGTATGACATGATGTCGTTCAATAACTCATCACAACATAAGTCTATCACTAGTCTGCTTCGAGTTTGCTTTCATGGCAAATGCAGCAGCAGGGTCTGTGCAAAGCTGACAGCAGTACAAGTATTGTATTACGGAACAATAACAATGTCTGGGAATGAGACTGTTATTATGTCAGATGAGGCCATGATTATGCCTGAACAGTGAGTAAACACAAACAGTCACTGACATGAGACAAATGGATCTGTTAATACACATAGCATGAGTAAAAAGGGGAAACAAGCCTGGAGACAAGTGTGTAGACAGACAGACAGACAGACAGACAGACAGACAGACAGACAGGCAGGCAGGCAGGCAGGCAGGCAGGCAGGCACTGTAAGTGGCAGTACTCTTCATATAGCTGACCTGCTGTGGCCCTTCGGTTTGCTGAAAGCCTTTGTCATGGCCGATTTGCCAGAGTGTTTTCGCTGAAGTGTTGTCCTCATTTTCTGTGAGAAAAAACATAGACTTTTCGATCAAGGATGAGATAAACAAATCATTCATTCCTCGAGCCAAAAGTGACTTGGTAAAGGGATAGTTCACCCAAATTAACAACATTAGATGATTCCCTATCTTGAAAGTATTCTATGGAACATGAGAGACGGTTTACATTTACATTTGACATGTCAGTTATTTAGCGGACGCACTTATCCAAAGCAACTTACAGTTAGTTAGTGTCATCTAATGATGGCTAGGTGAGACAACCACATATCTCCGTCATAGTCAGTACATGTTCCCTCAATAAAGGAGCTGTCAGCAAAGTCAGTGCTAGTAGGAAAAGTTGAGTGTCAGTTGATTTTTTGTGGCGTGTGCCCACAGACCGCAGACCTACAGACTGCATTTGTTACACTGACACCAACTGCTAAACTTTACCAGATTAATTATGCTTTAATCACACTTGTGGAAAACACTTCTTGAGAGGAGATCATGTTTTCATTGTTATTAATTATTGTTATTATTTAATTACACACAACCAACCTTCAAAGTGATTGGGTTGTGTTTCATAATGACTTGGTGTGCAGTGACCTTCATGTCATTTTGCCAAGGAGAACCTTGATTTGACTCTGCACTGTAATTTAGAACATGTTAACGCAGCAGAAAAATAAGTTTGCAGTCAGTGGCAGAGAAGAAAAGAAATCTGAACTGCAGACAAGCTCTCTCTTGGCTATAATTGAAAAATCTACAAGCCAGCAGGCACAATTTGGGCGGCAGGTAGCCTAGTGGTTAGAGCGTTGTGCCAGTAACCGAAAGGTTGCTAGATTGAATCCCCGAGCTGACAAGGTACAAATCTGTCATTCTGCCTCTGAACAAGGCAGTTAACCCACTGTTCCTAAGCCGTCATTGTAAATAAGAATTTGTACTTAACTGACTTGCCTAGTTAAATAAAGGTAAAATAAATATTTTATTAAATAAATGAGACATCTTACTGATGTTATTTGTGGTGCAGTCAGGCAGTCACTGACAATTTTGCCCACTGGGTAGAGCCCATTTAAAATTGGTAATACTAGGAATTGATATCTATAGGCCTACTGTGCACATGGTTAGTAGGGCTGGGACATTATAAGTTTTGCGATACTCATTAATATCGTGGCAAGGAAACAAAACAACAACAAAAAATCAAATCAAAAATATATTTTATATTTGAGATTCTTCAAATAGCCACCCTTTGCCGTGATGACAGCTTTGCACACTCTTGACATTCTCTCAACCAGCTTCATGAGGTAGTCACCTGCAATGCATTTCAATTAAGTACCTTCTTAAAAGGGAATTTGTGGAATTTCTTTCCTTCTTAATGCGTTTGAGCCAATCAGTTGTGTTGTGACAAGGAAGGAGAAGTATATAGAAGATAGCACTATTTGGTAAAATACCAAGTCTATATTATGGCAAGAAAAGCTCATATTAGCAAAGAGAAATGGCAGTCCATCATTACTTTAAGACATGAAGGTCAGTCAATACAGAACATTTCAAGAACTTTGAAAGTATCTTCAAGTGCAGTCGCAAAAACCATCAAGAAACTGGCTCTCATGAGGACCGCCACAGGAAAGTGGGCAGAGTTACCTCTGCTGCAGAGGATAAGTTCATTAGCGTTACCAGCTTCAGAAATTGCAGCCCAAATAAATGCTTCACAGAGTTCAAGTAACAGACACATCTCAACATCAACTGTTCAGAGTAGACTGGTCGAATTGCTGCAAAGAAACCACTACTAAGGGGTACCAATAAGAATAAGAGACTTGCTTTGGCCAAGAAACACGAACAATGAACATTAGACCTGTTGAAATCTGTCCTTTGGTCTGGAGTCCAAATTGGAGAATTTTGTTTCCAACCACAGTGTCTTTGTGAGACGGATGATCTCCGCATGTGTATTTCCCACCGTAAAACATGGAGGAGGTGTTATGGTGTGGGGGTGCTTTGCTGGTGACACTGTCTGTGATCTATTTATAGGCAAACTTAACTAGCATGGCAGCCAACAAGTGCTCAGCATATATGGGAACTCCTTCAAGACTGTTGAAAAAGCATTCCAGGTGAATCTGGATGAGAGAATGCCAAGAGTGTGCAAAGCTTTTATCAAGGCAAAGGGTGGCTACTTTGCAGAATATTTGTTCAACACTTTTGTAGTTACTACATGATTCCATATGTGTTATTTCATAGGTTCGATGTCTTCACTATTATTCTACAATGTAAAAAATAGTAAAAAATAAAGAAAAACCCTTGAATGAGTAACTGTTTTAAAACTTTTGACCGGTAGTGTATATAGAAACATATGTTAGTGCATCTCATATGGTACAATAGAATGCAATTGTAGTACTGCATAAATAAATAACATGTATTGTCCATAGCTGATGGAAAGCAACATGTGGGATAGGATGGTGAGGGCTTCCTTCACTCCACAGCTGCTTAGCAGAGGAAGGAAACAGATGCACCCATCTGTAATATTAGCCCATGGTGATAGAGCTATACAATCTGTGGGGTCCAATATTTTGATCCATTTGGATGGACACAAAAATATAAATATTGATTCACTTGCTATGTATTGTGTGCTGTGCAAGTGTTTTCTATGGTATTGCACATCTCTCTATATACAGTGGGGAGAACAAGTATTTGATACACTGCCGATTTGACAGGTTTTTCCTACTTACAAAGCATGTAGAGGTCTGTAATTTTTATCATAGGTACACTTCAACTGTGAGAGACAGACAATCCAGAAGATCACATTGTATGATTTTTAAGTAATTAATTTGCATTTTATTTCATGACTTAAGTATTTGATCACCTACCAACCAGTACGAATTCCGGCTCTCACAGACCTGTTCGTTTTTCTTTAAGAAGCCATCCTATTCTTCAATCATTACCTGTATTAACTGCACCTGTTTGAACTCGTTACCTGTATAAAAGACACCTGTCCACACCCTCAATCAAACAGACTCCAACCTCTCCACAATGGCCAAGACCAGAGAGCTGAGTCCAATTTGTAAGTCGCTCTGGATAAGAGCGTCTGCCAAATGACTTAAATGTAAATGTAAATGTACAAGGCTGGGATGGGCTAGAGGACAATAGGCAAGCAGCTTGGTGAGAAGGCAACAACTGTTGGCACAATTATTAGGAAATAGAAGAGGTTCAAGATGACGGTCAATCACCCTTGGTCTAGGGCTCCATGCAAGATCTCACCTCGTGGGGCATCAATGATCATGAGGAAGGTGAGGGATCAGCCCAGAACTACACGGCAGGACCTGGTCAATGACCTGAAGAGAGCTGGGACCACAGTCTCAAAGAAAACCATTAGTAACACACTACGCCATCATGGATTAAAATTCTGCAGCGCACGCAAGGTCCCCCTGCTCAAGCCAGCGCATGTCCAGGCCCGTCTGAAGTTTGCCAATGACCATCTGGATGATCCAGAGGAGGAATGGGAGAAGGTCATGTGGTCTGATGAGACAAAAGTAGAGCTTTTTGGTCTAAACTCCACTCGCGATGTTTGGTGGAAGAAGAAGGATGAGTACAACCCCAAGAACACCATCCCAACCTTGAAGCATGGAGGTGGAAACAACATTCTTTGGGGATGCTTTTCTGCAAAGGGGACAGGACGACTGCACCGTATTGAGGGGAGGATGGATGGGGCCATGTATCGCGAGATCTTGACCAACAACCTCCTTCTCACAGTAAGAGCATTGGAGATGGGTCGTGGCTGGGTCTTCCAGCATGACAGCAACCCGGAACACACAGCCAGGGCAACTAAGGAGTGGTTCCGTAAGAAGCATCTCAAGGTCATCCTGGAGTAGACACAGACACAGACACAGACACACACACACACACACACACAGACACACAGACACACAGACACGCACACACGCACGCACGCACGCACGCACACACACACACACACACACACACACACACACACACACACACACACACACACACACACACACACACACACACACACACACACACACACACACACACACACACACACACACACACACACACACACACACACACACACAGAGTGAATTGAAATAGCACAGTACCTACTGTAGAACATTAATGACAATGAAGTATGATTAGTACTTACCTTCACCTTCTCTTGAATTCTTGACTCATTGCGGTTTACTTTGGGGTCGGGGCCAGTGCTTTGTTGATGGGTCATCTTTTTAAGCTTGGTAAGGTCACAAACGAAGTCATCTACTGTAATGTCCTAGTGCACTTCGATGCTGACGTTCACTAGAGAGGAACATTTAAAATGTTTGTAAAAGTCTTGCAGAGAGATAGCAAGCAATTAAAGTCACACTTTGCTGGATAAAATAATTGGTTTTTGCTGATAGCCCTCTACAGTTGCACCCTTTTCCTGCTTTTTCCCAAACCCCACTGCTTTCTGGGCTGGGCCTCCCTCTTTCCTCCTCACTAACTAAATAAAGATATCCCAGCCTAGTCTCCTCACACTGTAGGTTGGGGCAGACAGTTGGTCAAGAGGAACTTCTCAGGTTACAATTCATTACCCAGCCTTCCCCCAGGGGGCACTAAGGAGGAAGTTGTGGGGACTTGAGGCTGCACAGTGCTCTCAACCGCTCAGACCTGTGGTAGGACTGAGGTTGGTTAGAATAAAAGTGCCTACAGAGCCGGTTTAAGAAATCATAGGCTCAGGGGGCTTTAAAAAATATATTATTGCACAGATTGTACAATATTAGGAAGAAATATACAGTAGCCTATATATATATCATAGGCTACAGTAGGCTACTAAATAACATGTCCAGTGGCACACTGACTCACCTAATGATGAAGATGAAGCCATAAGGCTACTCATGGTGATGGCTGATGCGCCCATCGTGTCAATAGCCTATATCAAGATGAGCTACTTTGAAAAACAATGCTGCTATTAGCAAAAAATTGGGAGTTGAGATATTTGTTTCTTCTATTTGTTCTACAGACAGATTAGTCTTTTCAGCAGTCGGCATTTGAAATCTGCAAAAGGCAAACTGACAGCTATAACCAACCACAGAACTATAATCCATAGATGGCAGATTCCAATCAAGTTAGGACTGGCATTCATTGCTAGTGTCCCCATGAGTTTAACAGACAAATTGCCAGGTTAAGAGGTTACAAAACCCTTCTATGGAATACATGTCTATCGCCACAACATGCAACAAGCTGTATAATTTGCGGGCATGCTACCCAAACTGCGGCCTTCACGACTGTAGGCATACTGGTAACTGCCAAAATAAAGGAAACACTTGAGTCAACAAGGGATAAAAAGTTAGCGTTATGGTGTGGGGTGCATTTTCTTGGCATGGTTTAGGTCCACTTGTAGAATCTATGCCAAGGTACACTGAAGCTGTTCTGGCAGTTTGTGGTGGCCCAACCCTTTTAAGACATGTTGGTGTTTCCTTTATTTAGGCAGATACAGTGCATTCGGAAAGTATTCAGACCCCTTGACTTTTTCCACATTTTGTTACGATTCAGCCTTATAAAAAAAAGATGAAATACATTTGTTTCCTCATCAATATATACACAATACCCCACAATGACAAAGTGAAAACAGGTTTTTAGATTTTGTTTCGCAAATGTATTAAAAATAAATACAGAAATACCTTATTTACATATGTATTCAAACCCTTTGCTTTGAGACTTGAAGTTGAGCTCAGGTGCATCCTGTTTCCATTGACCATCCTTGAGATGTTTCTACAACTTGATTGGAGTCCACCTGTTGTAAATACAATTGATTGGACATGAACCGTCCCACAGTTGACAGTGCATGTCAGAGCAAAAACTAAGCCATGAGGTCGAATAAATTGTCCATAGAGCTCTGAGACAGAATTTATCGAGGCACAGTTCTGGGCAAGGGAACTGAAAAATGTCTGCAGCATTGAAGGTCCCCAAGAACACAGTGGCCTCCATCATTCTTAAATGGAAGAAGTTTGGAACCATCAAGACTCTTCCAAGAGGCGGCCACCCGGTGAAACTGAGCAATCAGGGGAGAGGGGCATTGGTCAGGGAAGTGAACCCGATTGAACATCTCTGCAGAGACCTGAAAATAGCTGTGCAGCTATGCTCCCCATTCAACCTGACAGAGCTTGAGAGGAGCTGCAGAGAAGAATGGGAGAACCTTCCCAAATAAAGGTGTGCCAAGCATGTAGCATCATACTCGAGAAGAATCGAGGCTGTAATCACTGTCAAAGGTGCTTCAACAAGGGTCTGAATACTTACATAAAAGTCATTTTTCAGTTTTTTATAAATTTGCTGAACGTTAAAACAAAAGTGTTTTGCTTTGTTATTATGTGTCACGCCCTGACCATAGAGAGCCCTCGGTTCTCTATGATGTTTAGGTCAGAGCGTGACTGGGAGGGTTATCTAGTTTTTTTCCCTAGGTTGGTGGTTTGTGTGGTTCCCAATTAGAGGCAGCTGGTAATCGTTGCCTCTAATTGGGGATCATATTTAGGTAGGTTTTTCCCTACCTGCATTTGCGGGATATTGTTTGTGTTAGTGCACAACGTCAGTTTGTGCTTGAGCACTACGACTTCACGTTCTTTGTAAGTTTTGTTGTTTTGTTTCTAGTTTCACTTTGTATTAATAAGATGTGGAACTCAATTCACGATTCCAAGATCGTGACATGATAGGGTATTGTGTGTAGATTGATGAGGGGAAAAAACAATTTAATTTATATTGGAATAAGGCTGTAATGTAGCAAAATGTGGAAAAAGTCAAGGGGTCTGAATACTCTCCGAATGCGCTGTACCTATATGTACTTGTGATAAAACTTAATCCACAGTTATTTGTTTGATAAACTATTGATCCTACATGGCTAAATTATGCTCTCTGGTGTATTTTGAACATTGAAAGCGGGTTCCTGTGATTGGATAAAAATGTATGTAATCATTATATTTTTTGCCTCTTGGGGCCCCTACATCCTTGAGCCCAGCCCCTGACTCACACAATTGACCAATAACATTGATTTATTACACAGTTTATTTTCCAATTTTTCCAATCAAGGCAGGGCCCCCCAGTTACCAGGTGGGCTCCCGACCTCCTCTCCTCCCCAGCAGAGTGCAGGAGGCAGCAGCAGGCTATCTACACTCATTGAGAACAAGCACCTGAACCCCCCCTGTGGTTGGTGGTTGCAGTAAAAAAAACATATATATATATATATATATATATATATATATATAGTACACATATATATATATATAGTACACATATAGTACATGTTTCCTTTATTATATATTTTTTGTAAAAAAAAAACAATCTGCCCGGTAAATCCGTGCATTAATCTGGCCCTGAAGGCCTCATGCAATTGTGTTACCGTAGCTAGGTTTCCATCCAATTGGTGAAAGATTTTCATCCAAATATTCTGAAATCTGCATAAAGTAAATATCTGCGTTTTCCCACCAGTGGTGTTTCCACCAAACTGACTTGTTGATAAAATATCACTGTATGATGATGTAGTGCATACAAAATATGTTTTTCACTTAAGTTTTCAGTTATGTAATGAGATTATTATGGATAAGAGTGAGAATATTTGTATTTGTCAAACGACAGTTACTGATCAATCATCATGTCACCAGAAGAAGACCCTCGATATTCATTGGAAAGTAGCATCAAGATCACTGTGCGCTTATACCATCCTGTGAAGTTCAATAAGTTTAAAACTTATTTAATCTGTAGCCTTAGAAACTGCATGGTTTCCCGAGTCACAGTGGGAGGACCACACACCATATCATTGCATGACTCCAAGTTTACTTCAATATTATGGTTTAGCTGATGAGTATTTTTCTCAGCTCTGTCTTGATGTTGGCCTCATTGGGTATAGCGAGCCCCATCCCCCTCTCCCTCCCCTTTTGCCTCCTTCAACTATGTTGCTGTGGTCAGAGAAGTCATGACATTCCTGAGAAGACCCTGCCACATGGCCACACAGTATAGAGAGAGTAGATGTTCATGGAGAACAAAGGAAATCCTTCCACCTCACAGAACTTGAGGTACGAACAAATTTGATGTTCCGGAGAAAGTCTAAAAGATTGGTGAAGAATCCAGCTACGAACTGGTCCGTTTGTCACAACTTGGGGAAGCTCATGGGAGATGGTGTGGCCACAATACTGTAACACTGTTTATATAATAGCCTCATATGAGGTTTACATCTAATTGTTGTATAAGATGAATGAGTGAGTATGATACTGTTTACACAATTTTACAATGTGATTTTGGACTGTTTAATAATGAAGGAAAACTCAAAAAGGGAACTGGATTTGAACAAAATCAGAGGACCGCCCCTGAGCCCAGTTAGGGTCAGACATCCTGGGACAGCGCCTTTTCTGCAATTTCGAATAAAACCCCCACTCGGGTTTTCGATCAGCAGACCGAGCTTACCTCAATTATGAGATGGCTAAAGGTTGCAGACCATGTTTTTCCCCATTAGGAGGATTGTAGACCATTGCTGAATCTTTTAACCATACCACATGGTTAAACTCTTAGACTATCGATACCGACAGAATAAGAACAAGTCTTTGATATGAATTACTAGTCTGCAGCTAGGAATTCGGTATCATTGAACGCGAAGAACGACAACCGGCGAAACATCCATCCTATAACGTATGTCACTCTGAACAATCCCCTCTAACCACAAACGAGAGAGAGAGGGAGAGAGACGGACAATTGAAATGAACTTTTCACCAGCGATCAAGACGACACACTAAGCGTGAATATATATATTGATTGCAATTGTTCCCGAATGAGTGAGTGCTCATGTGTAAAGGATTAGCATTTCAATTGTTATAATTATCACTGTAGTGACAATTGTTATAATTATCACTGTAGTGACTTCTTAGTCGACCCCCACTTCCGCTTTTGTCTAACAAGCCACCATGCCGGTTTAGCCCATTAGGGCACATTCTCCTATCATTTCATGTAACCACATTTACTTTGTTTGTTTGTTTGTTTATGCATTTCTGTGAATTACTTAGTTAGTAATAAATAAATGATTTAAAACAATTGATGTATGGATGACTCATAGTGAAGACTGGGTTGGTGCAGATAACCAACAATTTATGACTTTTGGAATGAGAGGAATGTGAGGTAAAGTAAATCATTCATTCATTCGAAAACTAATTGATCAGATAAAATATCTGAAAAGATATTTTAGGAAATGATAACTTTGCAATCTGAATATTTTTCCTTGGTGCCCCGACTTCCTAGTAATTACGGTTACATGGATGTCTTGACCCCAGACAGACTAAATAATTATTTTTTTTGCCCGCTTTGAGGACAATACAGTGCCACTGACACGGCCCGCAACCAAAACCTGTGGACTCTCCTTCACGGCAGCCGACGTTAGTAAAACATTTAAACGTGTTAACCCTCGCAAGGCTGCAGGCCCAGACGGCATCCCCAGCCGCGTCCTCAGAGCATGCGCAGACCAGCTGGCTGGTGTGTTTATGGACATATTCAATCAATCCTTATCCCACTCTGCTGTTCCCACATGCTTCAAGAGGGCCACCATTGTCCCTGTTCCCAAGAAAGCTAAGGTAACTGAGCTAAACGACTACCGCCCCGCAGCACTCACTTCCGTCATTATGAAGTGCTTTGAGAGACTAGTCAAGGACCATATCACCTCCACCCTACCTGACACCCTAGACCCACTCCAATTTG
Organism: Oncorhynchus masou masou; assembly: GCF_036934945.1. Lineage (NCBI taxonomy): Eukaryota > Metazoa > Chordata > Actinopteri > Salmoniformes > Salmonidae > Oncorhynchus > Oncorhynchus masou. Next base: position 28,208,460 of record NC_088222.1, on the reverse strand, counting down.
CTTACCGCCCAAATAGGTCCACAGACGACGTAATCTCAACCACACTGCCCTAACCCATCTGGACAAGAGGCATACCTATGTGAGAATGCTGTTCATCGACTACAGCTCAGCATTTAACACCATAGTACCCTCCAAACTCGTCATCAAGCTCGAGACCCTGGGTCTCAACCCCGCTCTGTGCAACTGGGTACTGGACTTCCTGACGGGCCGCCCCCAGGTGGTGAGGGTAGGTAACAACATCTCCACCCACCTGATCCTCAACATGGCGCCCCACAAGGGTGCGTTCTGAGCCCTCTCCTGTACTCCCTGTTCGCCCACGACTGCATAGCCATGCACGCCTCCAACTCAATCATCAAGTTTGCGGACGACACTACAGTAGTAGGCTTGATTACCGACAACGACGAGACGGACTACAGGGAGGAGGTGAGGGCCCTCGGAGTGTGGTGTCAGGAAAATAGCCTCACACTCAACATCAACGTTTTGTTGGAAGATGATTGTGGACAGCAGAGGGAGCACCCCCCTATCCACATCGACTGGACAGTAGTGGAGAGGGTAGTAAGTTTTAAGTTCCTTGGCGTACACATCACGGACAAACTGAATTGGTCCACCCACACAGACAGCATCGTGAAGAAGACGCAGCAGCGCCTCTTCAACCTCAGGAGGCTGAAGAAATTTGGCTTGTTACCAAAAGCACTAACAAACTTCTACAGATGCACAATCGAGAGCATCCTGTCGGGCTGTATCACCGCCGGGTACGGCAACTGCTCCGCCCTCAACCGTAAGGCTCTCCAGAGGGTAGTGAGGTCTGCACAACGCATCACCGGGGGCAAACTACCTGCCCTCCAGGACACCTACACCACCCAATGTCACAGGAAGACCATAAAGATCATCAAGGACAACAACCACCCGAGCCACTGCCTGTTCACCCGGCTATCATCCAGAAGGCGAGGTCAGTACAGGTGCATCAAAGCAGGGACCGAGAGACTGAAAAAAAAACAGCTTCTATCTCAAGGCCATCAGACTGTTAAACAGCCACCACTAACATTGAGTGGCTGCTGCCAACATACTGACTCAACTCCAGCCACTTTAATAATGGAAATGGATGGAAATTGATGTAAAATATATCACTAGCCACTTTAAACAATGCTACTTAATATAATGTTTACATACCCTACATTACTCATCTCATATGTATATGTATATACTGTACTCTATATCATCTACTGCATCTTTATGTAATACATGTATCACTAGCCACTTTAAACTATGCCACTTTGTTTACATACCCTACATTACTCATCTCATATGAATATACTGTACTCGATACCATCTACTGCATCTTGCCTATGCCGTTCTGTACCATCACTCATTCATATATCTTTATGTACATATTCTTTATCCCTTTACACTTGTGTGTATAAGGTAGTAGTTTTGGAATTGTTAGGTTAGATTACTCGTTGGTTATTACTGCATTGTCGGAACTAGAAGCAGAAGCATTTCGCTACACTCGCATTAACATCTGCTAACCATGTGTATGTGACAAATAACATTTGAATTGATTTGATGATTAATCAGTCTAATCGTGTAATACTTAATTACAGAGAATCTTTGATTAAAAAAAACTATAATTCTTCAGTTCATGATAGTAAAGACACAACAACTCATACTGGAGTAATAAAGGCCTAGTTCTGTTCAATCAGCTGTGTTTGCTAGGGATGTGTAAAATGTGTGACACCACATCCTTCCCGAGGACTGGAGTTCCCCATCCCAAGCTGTGGACCTGGGGGATGGAAAGTAAATCCATGAAAATGTCACTGCTCATGTTTTGTAGGAGCAGGGCATCTGTTGTTATTACTGTAAATCTCCATCAACATACCATCTCTCATTATTACAATGTAGACTGTGTATAATGCATGTTTGAATTTATGGAGTCAATTTGGAGCCAAGACTATTGATGTTGGTTGCATACGGAACATCTTTTGATACAGTAAAATAGTCCAAGATTGGTCCTGCATCCATAAAATATTTGTAAACATTGTGTCCACCATTTCATAAACAAACCTTTACATTTGCATATAACAAAAATCCATCATGGGTTTAGCCATAAGTCAAGGATAGGTACATCCTATCCTGTCCCAGGGACTGCAGTTGAAAATTAGCCGGCTGGCTAAAACCGTCACTTTTACTGAAACGTTGATTAATGTGCACTGTCCCTGTAAAAAAAAATTTAAAAAATGAACTCAACATACTGTATGTTTGAACATTTTGAAAAATGCAAAAACCCAGGATCCCTGAGGCCTAAAAGTAGTACATGTAGTAGTAGTGTAATAGGAAGTTAATTGTTAATGTAGTACACAAAGTACACAATGGAAAACAACCACTTGTATCTCTGAAGCAACCAAGCAACCAACCCTTCCAACCACAGCAAAGTGAGGTAGTGGTTTGATACTTCCCGTGTGATATGAGGGAGGAACCCAAAACCTGAGGTGTTGAAAGAGAAATTGCACACAATGTGTTTGCCCTGGTTTGAACTACCTGAATATTCACCATCATATTGTAGATAACACAAGTCAGGTATCAACAATTACATGCTCATTTCACATGTGGAGGCACCAAGTCTGAGTCACTACATCTCCCTGTTTGCTACAAACATTTATTTTTATCAGTCGATCCCAATTGGAACAATATAAATGTTCACTGTATTTAGTAGTAATACACATGGATGGCATTTTCAGCTTGATTTTAAATATATATATTTTTTACGTTGTTCTTATGAAAATTGGGACATTTTCTAATTGAGAACATGTACACACAAATCAAATCAAATCAAATCAAATGTTATTTGTCACATGCGCCAAATACAACAGGTGTACAGTGAAATGCTTACTTACGAGCCCCAAACCAAAAATGCAGTTTAAAAAAATACAGATAAGAATAAGAGATAAAGTAACAAGTAATTAAAGAGCAGCAGTGAAATAACAATAACGAGACTATATACAGGGGGTACAGAAACAGAGTCAATTTGTGGGGGCACTGGTTATTTGAGGTAGTATGTACATGTAGGTAGAGTTATTAAAGTGACTATGCATAGATGACAACAGAGAGTAGCAGTGGTGTAAAGAGGGGGTGGGGGGGTAGCCATTTGACTAGATGTTCAGGAGTTTTATGGCTTGTGGGTAGAAGCTGTTTAGAAGCCTCTTGGAACTAGACTTGGTGCTCCGGTACCGCTTGCTGTGCAGTAGCAGAGAGAACAGTCTATGACTAGTGTGGCTGGAGTCTTTGACAATTTTTAGGCCCTTCCTCTGACACCACCTTGTACAGAGGTCCGGGATGGCAGGAAGCTTGGCCCCAGTGATGTACTGGGCCGTTCACACTACCCCCTGTAGTGCCTTGTGGCCAGAGGCCGAGCAGTTGCCATACCAAGCAGTGATTCAACCAGTCAGGATGCTCTCGATGGTGCAGGTCTCTAACCTCCTCCCCATAGGCTGTCTCGTCATTGTTGGTGATCAGGCCTACCACTGTTGTGTGATCTGCAAATTTAAAGATGGTGTTGGAGTCGTGCCTGGCCGTGCAGTCATGAGTGAACAGGGAGTACAGGAGGGGACTGAGCACGCACCCCTGGTGGCCCCTGTGTTGAGGATCAGTGTGTCGGATGTGTTGCTACCTACCCTCACCACCTGGGGTGGTCCATCAGGAAGTCCAGGATCCAGTTGCAAAGGGAGATGTTTAGTCCCAGGGTCCTTAGCTTATTGATGAGCTTTGAGGGCACTATGGTGTTGAACGCTGAGCTGTAGTCAATGAATAGCATTCTCAAATAGGTGTTCCTTTTGTCCACGTGGGAAAGGGCAGTGTGGAGTGCAATGGAGATTGTATCATCTGTGGATCTGTTGGGGCGGTATGCAAATTGGAGTGGGTCTAGGGTTTCTAGGATGATGGTGTTGACCAGAATTTCAAGGCACTTCATGGCTACAGACGTGAGTGCTATGGGTCGGTAGTCGTTTAGGCAGGTTACCTTAGTGGTCTTGGGCACAGGGACTATGGTGGTCTGCTTGAAACATATTGGTATTACAGACTCGGACAGGGAGATGTTGAAGTTGTCAGTGATGACACTTGCAAGTTGGTCAGAGCATGCTCGCAGTACATGTCCTGGCAATCCGTCTGGCCCTGCGGCTTTGTGAATGTTAATCTGTTTAAAGGTCTTACTCATATCGGCTGCGGAGAGCGTGATGACACAGTCTTTCGGAACAGCTGGTGCTCTTATGCATGTTTCAGTGTTATTTGCCTCGAAGCGAGCATAGAAGTCGTTTAGCTCGTCTGGTAGGCTTGTGTCACTGGGCAGCTCTCGGCTGTGCTTCCCCTTGTAGTCCGTATTGGTTTGCAAGCCCTGCCACATCCGACAAACGTCAGAGCCGGTGTAGTACGATTCAATCTTTGTCCTGTATTGATGCTTCACCTGTTAGATGGTTTGTCGGAGGGCATATCAGGATTTCTTATAAGCTTCCAGGTTAAGAGTCCCACTCCTTGAAAGCGGAAGCTCTAGCCTTTAGCTCGGTGCGGATGTTGCCTGTAATCCATGGCTTCTGGTTGGGGTATGTATGTACCGTCACTGTGGGGACGATGTCATCGATGCACTTATTTATGAAGCCAATGACTGATGTGGTGTACTCCTCAATGCCATCGGAGGAATCCTGGTACATATTCCAGTCTATGCTAGCAAAACAGTCCTGTAGCTTAGCATCCGCTTCATCTGACCATTTTTTTATTCATCTAGTCACTGGTGCTTCTTGCTTTAATTTTTGCTTGTAAGCAGGAATCAGGAGGATAGAATTATGGTCAGATTTGCCAAATGGAGGGCAAGGGAGAGCTTTGTATGCGTCTTTGTGTGACAAAGAATACAGATGAAAACTCTCTCGGTAGATAGTGTGGTCTACAGTTTATCATGAGGAAATCTACCAGAGGTGGCAGGATAGCCTAGTGGTTAGAGAGTAGGACTAGTAACCGAAAGGTTGCAAGTTCAAATCCCTGAGCTGACAAGGTACAAATCTGTCGCTCTGCCCCTGAACAGGAACCCAAGGTCGTCCTAGGTCGTCATTGAAAATAAGAATTTGTTCTTAACTGATTTGCCTAGTTAAATAAAGGTAAAATAAAAAAATTAGCCCAAGATTTCCTTAGATATCATGCACCAGCTGTTGTTCACAAAAATACATAGACCACTCCCCTGTCTTACCAGACGCTGCTGTTCTATCCTGCCGGTACATCGTATAACCAGCCTGTTGATGTTGTTGTCGTTCAGTATGGACTCCATGAATCATAAGATGTTACATTTTTTGTGTGGTGAGTAATTGCAGTCCTGATGTCTAGATGTTATTTTTGGTCATAAGAGACGGTAGTGGCAACATTATGTACAAAATCAGTTAAAAAAAAGAAGTTACAAACAATGCAAATAAGCAAACAAAAAAACACAATCGGCTGGAGGCAGGTGAAACATCTGCCATCTTCTCCGGTGCCATCTTACGTGATGCATTTTCTGAATGTTTATAGAGTAATTGGTATTCATGATAAATACGGCATCCCCTTGTGAATAAGTTATCTACGGCAGCACTGACAAAACAGATATGTGTTTTTAGCAGCTTATACTGTGACACCTCATGATGAATGATCTTCATTTGCAGAGACATGGATCAAAGTTCCCACACACTGCCCTTGCAAAGTTTCACTTTAACAAGGCGTCACTAAAGTCCCTTGTTCGAATCCAGGCTGTATCACATCCGGCCGTGATTGGGAGTCCCACTGGGCGGCGCACAATCGGCCCAGCTTCAACTGACTTGGCTAGTTATATCAAGGTAAAAAAATAAAACACATTTTTAAAATGGGCTTACATTTCAAGCCAGAACATTGTACTTTAAAAAAAACTGCACAATTGTGAAAAAAGGAGGAGCAGAGGAAACAACAGACAATATTACATTACAATGCAGTGATAAACACATCATACACACTGTATAGGCAGCAGATTTATAGATCAGTGTTTTAGAGGGAACAATAACAATCAATGAATCTGGCAGAGAAATTGTCTTTTTGTTCTAAGATAGTGAACTCAATGGGAACTCAATGGATTGGCATGCATTCTAATAATTTTCACATGGTTTAGGCATGTATATTTCGTAAGGTGTAGAAAGTACAGCATTGAAAGAGAGATGTGCAAAGCTAAGGAGTTAGAAGACGGTATAGCCAGCTATGCAAGGTAGCTTTGCTTTAAATGAATGATCAAGCGAGCGGAGCTAGCCTATATATATTTCAGCCCCCAGAATAGTGACTTGACATGGGTTAATAGGATCTGATTTGCTTGCTGAGAAATATGTGTAGGCCTAGGAAGAGCTACTGTTGTAGGACGAAAGAGGTGCACGCGGAATTGAAATGGTATTAGCTTCAAGATGAATACCACACAGTATGGGGTCAACACATAAGTGCAAGAGCACCTTTCTTCTCTAACCATTCAATCAAAGGCCTTTTTATTCCCCACTATTTCCACCCCCTCTTCTTTTACAGTTCTCATATTTGAGCAGCTTGCTCACTCCCAAATATACTAGTGTTACCCATCAAAGCATTTAAAAGATCCTGTGCTATGAACATGGGTCATAGGGTCATGATAGGCCTACCCTACAGGAGATGACACCTTATTTGCTGTAATAAGATATGACTTATTCTACTGAGCCTTTTTACACTCATACGTCAAACATTTCTTGTTTCAACAGTGTCTTGAGTGGCTTGTATTTCCTTCAACCACACAGTGTAATAATAGAGAGAAGTGAATGAATGATCTGAGGAAGTTTTTTCTTTCTTTCTTTTAGAGGTGAACTGAATGTTCACACTCACACACCATGTGAAACAAAGCTGTGAGTTTATATATTCATCTCTGACACGCACTCATTTTCAGTTATCATGGACGACATTTCTTAGACTCGCCTCAATTAAGGGAATCATATACGCTAGAAATCAACTGAAAGATACTACAGTAGAAGCTGCTAGGCTGTACCTAACTAAACATAACTTCACGTTACTACACATTCATTTTGACAGTTGTATAATTGCGGCACCATTGATAAACAATTTAACCATGATAATACGCGGGGTAATTCTGTAGCTATTGTAGAACATGGACTTCTATGGTTCAATATCTTTAAGTACCAAGAAAATTGCTTGTGTTGTGTGACATGCATCAATTGTGTTATATGACATTACCTATGACATGGCAGACATGTTGAAACAAACAAGACCCACACTCTATTACAAGGTTATTGAGTCCCTCTAATGTTACTGCATTGCATTGACAAGTAACTCTTCAAGGATTGTGTGAGAGTCAGGCTGGTAAAGAATACAGTGCATTTGAAAAGTATTCAGACCCCCAGACCCCTTCACTTTCCCACATTTTGTTACATTTCAGCCTTATTCTAAAATGGATTAAATATTTTCCCCCCTTATGAATCTACACACAATATCCCATAATGACAAATCAAAAACAGTTTAGAAATGTTTCTTAATTTATTGAAAATAAAAAACTTAAATATCACATTTACATAACTATTCAGAGCCTTTACTCAGTATTTTTGTTGAACCATCTTTGGCAGTAATTACAGCCTTGAGTCTTCTTGGGTATGACGCTACAAGCTTGGCACACCTGCATTTGGGTAGTTTCTCCCATTCTTCTCTGCAGATCCTTTCAAGCTCTGTCAGGTTGGATGGGGAGCGTCACTGCACAGCTATTTTCAGGTCTCTCCAGGTATGTTCAATCGGTTTCAAGTCTGCGCTCTGGCTGGGCCACTCAAGGACATTCAGAGACTTGTACCGAAGCCACTCCTGCGTTCTCTTGGCTGTGTGCTTAGGGTTGTGTCCTGTTGGAAGGTGAACCTTTGCCCCAGTCTGAGGTCCTGAGCACTCTGGAGCAGGTTTTCATCAAGGATCTCTCTGTACTTTGCTCCGTTCATCTTTCCTTCGATCCTGACTGGTCTCCCAGTACCTGCCACTGAAAAACAAAACCAGAGCATGATGCTGCCACCACCATGTTTCACTGTAGGGATGGTGCCATGTTTCCTCCAGACGATACGCTTGGCATGCAGGCCAAAGAGTTCAAATTTGGTTTCTTCAGACCAGAGACAAAAGTTATAGTTATTTCAATCAAATGAAAGCATACTGTACATGTTTGTTTTATTAACAAGGAATAATGAGTAGAAAGCCGAGGTCACAGACTGTTTCCAAACTCATTCATTCAGGCTATCTACAAAGAACTCATTACAGGCCATGGTCAGCACAGCAACCAAGATGACAAACTCCTGAAAGTCCACTAAGCAGGCTGCCATGTGCCTTTTACTGAGGAGTGGCTTCCGTCTGGCCACTCTACCATAAAGGCCTGATTGGTGGAATGCTGCAAAGATGTTTGTCCTTCTGGAAGGTTATCCCACCTCTACAGAGGAACTCTGGAGCTTTGTCAAGAGTGACCATCGATCACCCAATTGCTCAGTTTAGCCAACCAGCCAGCTCTAGGAAGAATCTAGGTAGTTCCAAACTTCTTCCATTTAAGGATGACAGAGGCCACTGTGTTCTTGGGGACCTTCAATGCTGCAGAAGTATGTTGGTACTCTTCTCCAGATCTGTGCCTTGACAAAATCCTGTCTTGGAGCTCTGCGGACAATTCCTTCGACCTCATGGCTTGGTCTGACATGCACTGTCAACTGTGGGACCTCATATAGACAGGTGTGTGCATTTCCAAATCATGCCCAATCAATTGAATTTACCACAGGTGGACTCCAATCAAGTTGTAGATATATCTCAAGGATGATCAATGGAAACAGGATGAACCTGGGCTCAATTTCAAGTTTCATAGTAAAGGGTACTTATGAATACTTATGTAAATAACGTTTTTCTGTTTTTTATTACATTTGCAAAAATGTCAAAAATCCTGTTTTCACTGTCATTATGGGGTATTGTGTGTATATTGATGAGGGGAAAAATATTAAATCCATTTGAGAATAAGGCTGTAACGTAACAAAATGTGGAAAAAGTAAAAGGGTCTGAATACTTTCTGAATGCGCTGTATGTAATATATTGTTTGTCACAGTAGCTGTGGACTATTGAATGCAAATAAGATATAACGTGCTTTTACTTTCATCAAGAGCTAATTCCTTTTCCACATTGTATTTCATGATCTCTGAAACTGTTTTGACAAAGTGGCTCAATTTCAAACTGCCATCTGAAGCATTTCACAACCATGGCATGTTGTCACTGTGGTTCCAGATATTTCCTGCTAACTAGCCTTGCAGTTGTCTTCCTCATTTTGTCTTCCTCTTTGTGATGTTAAGGCTTATTAATGATCAGGCGTGTTGTCAGATGCACAGTATCATCAGCGTCCCTGTCGCCGTTTGGTTAAAGGAGAGAACTCAACTAAGGAATCATTGGGGCACCAACTAAACATCCACCATTTCAACTAGAGGTCAAATCATTCAGGTATAACATTATATTATTTCATGGTTTTCTAATTCATTAAATTTACATAAAACATCTGCACAATTTTGGAATATATTATACAGTATAATGTAGTGCTTTTTCTAAATGTAATAGGTCTTCTTTAGTCATTGTTTCTATTTGACTTGGCGAGGCAGGTAGCCTAGTGGTTAGAGCATTGGACTAGTAACCGAAAGCGTTGCTGGATCAAGTCCCTGAGCTGACAAGGTAAAAATCTGTCATTCTACCCCTGAACAAGGCAGTTAACCCATTGTTCCTAGGCTGTCATTGTAAATAAGAATTTGTTCTTAACTGACTTAGTTAAATAAATAATAATTGTAGTTTCATGAAGATATGAATGGAAGTCTTATCTACCCTAAACAAACAGTTGAAATGTGTTGGTTCACTGAAGTACAGTTAAGTACGTCAAAAATAACCTGGAGTTAATTGTTTGGACATGGAATACATTCATGTTTAAACATTACCCAAATCTCTTCTGTTCATACTACAGGTTCATGGTCTGCAACTGTGAGAGCAGGCCCCCCACTTAGTGTATTTGTCAAGCTGAGTTGGACACTCAGTATTACAGGGTGTCAGTTTGTCAAATACCCCAAGTGAGGGGTCACTTGTCTGCTGAGCATCTCCCATCAGACTAACTTCAAAGAAGAACACTTCATCAACCTCCAAGTGACTTTCACTGTTAAGACTTTCTCAGAGGCAAAACATTTTGATTATGTGAAAATTATTATCTTTATCTACTATGAGTGATTATGTGCAATTGATCACGCACTGTCACAAATGTCTCATGTATTTTGTGTAAGTTTGTATGATGGAACTTAGTACACTGTGTAACAAATGTGTGTCTCTGTATTAAATACTGCATTAAATAATTACTGGGTTATAAAACATTGAGGACCCTAGTATATTTATAGACAATGTGTATAGATTAATAGGAATGAATAGAAATGGAATTACGATTGCATTTATATAGATAACTTTTCATCAGGTTTCTATGCACTTTATGTAGGCCTGCATTATGTGTAAGGTTGACTGACCCACTACTACCAATGTAAAGTAATCACTGGGTGATGCACAGGAACAGTGAGTGGTGGCACATTGCTCTATAATTCTCAGCACAATCAGTTATGACAGAGGAAATTAAAGGAGACTTTGTGCTAATATGAAGCAGAGTCTAAACATTGCTTTCAACTAATTATGGGAGATATAGGGACGATATATCACGTATTTATCTTGCACTCTGTGCTTTTACAAGGCCTATTATTATGGTCAATAACCTGCCTTTGGATACTTATATAAAACACCACCCTTTATCTGTCAGTCCCACATGCTTTCCTGTGCTCACAAAGCCATATGAGCTAGAATAAGAGCGGATGTCTGTGCTATCTTGTGATTAGATAGCAGTGTGTGACTCACATACTGCATAGAAATGGCGGTCAAAAAAGATGTAGTCATCACCCATCAGTGTCATGTGTCATCAGTAACACTGAATATCGTTGTAATTTACCGACATGGTACCAAAACCATCCAATATGACTATACTGTATGTATTTCCATACAGTAACTTTCCCATTGTGATTTCCTCTGAGATTAGACTAATTCAACCCCGTTGGTTGGCCTCGAAGGGAGTCTTCAATCAGTCAGGTAAAGGTATACTAAGGATTGGGTAGGTTACTTTCTAAATGTAATCTGTTACAGTTACTAGTTACCTGTCCAAAATTGTAATCAGTAATGTATCTTTTGGATTACCCAAACTCAGTAAGGTAATAGCCAAGCTTCCTGCCATCCAGGACCTATATAATAGGCGGTGTCAGAGGAAAGCCCATAAAATTGTCAGCGACTCCAGTCACCCAAGTCATAGACTGTTTTCTCCTCTACCACACAGCAAGCGGTACCAAAAGGAAGACTGCTGAACAATTCATTAAATGGCCACCGGACTGTTACATTGACCCCCCACCCCCATTTGTGTTGTACACTGCTGCTACTCGCTGTTTATTATTTATGCATATTCACTTCACCCCTACCTACATGTACAAATTACCTCAACTAACCTTTACACCCGCACACTGACTCGGTACCAGTACCCCCTGTATATAACCTTGTTATTGTTATGTTATTGTGTTACTTTTGATTATTTTTTACTTTAGTTTATTTGGTAAATATTTTCTTAACTCTTGAACTGCACTGTTGGTTAAGGGCTTGTAAATAAGCATTTCACGGTAATGGCAACACTTGTATTCGGAACATGTGACAGATAAAGTTTGATTTGATTACATTCCATTACTTTTAGATTACATGGGCTCTCAAGCCTACACAGGGCTCCCTGTGGCGCAGCGGTTTAAGGCACTTTGCGCTAGAGGCGTCACTATAGACCCTGGTTGGATTCCAGGCTGTATCAGGCCTTGGCCATGATTGGGCAGCGCACAATTGGCCCAGTGTCGTTAGGGCTTGGCCAGGGTAGTCTGTAATTGTAAATAATAGTTTGTTATTTATTGACTTACCTAGTTAAATAAAGGTTAAATAAAATATAAATAAAACATAATTAAGAGGCATTAGAAGAAAACATACAGTGGGGCAAACAAGTATTTAGTCAGCCACCAATTGTGCAAGTTCTCCCACTTAATAAGATGAGAGAGGCCTGTAATTTTCATCATAGGTACACTTCAACTATGACAGACAAAATTAGAAAAGAAATCCAGAAAATCACATTGTAGGACTTTTAATGAATTTATTTGCAAACTATGGTGGGAAATAAGTATTTGGTCAATAACAAAAGTTTTTCTCAATACTTTGTTATATAGCCATTGTTGGCAATGACAGAGGTCAAACGTTTTCTGTAAATCTTCACAAGGTTTTCACACACAGTTGCTGGTATTTTGGCCCATTCCTCCATGCAGATCTCCTCTATAGCAGTGATGTTTTGGGACTGTTGCTGGGCAACACAGACTTTCAACTCCCTCCAAAGATTTTCTATGGGGTTGAGATCTGAAGACTGGCTAGGCCACTCCAGGACCTTGAAATGCTTCTTACGAAGCCACTCGTTTGTTGCCTGGGCGGTGTGTTTAGGATCATTGTCATGCTGAAAGACCCAGCCACGTTTCATCTTCAATGCCCTTGCTGATGGAATTAGGTTTTCACTCAAAATCTCATGATACATGGCCCCATTCATTCTTTCCTTTACACGGATCAGTCGTCCTGGTCCCTTTGCAGAAAAACAGCCCCAAAACATGATGTTTCCACCCCCATGCTTCACAGTAGGGATGGTGTTCTTTGGATGCAACTCAGCATTATTTGTCCTCCAAACACGACGAGTTGAGTTTTTACCAAAAAGTTCTATTTTGGTTTCATCTGACCATATGACATTCTCCCAATCTTCTTCTGGATCATCCAAATGCTCTCTAGCAAACTTCAGACGGGCTTGGACATGTACTGGCTTAAGCAGAGGGACACGTCTGGCACTGCAGAATTTGAGTCCCTGGCGGCGTAGTGTGTTACTGATGGTAGGCTTTGTTACTTTGGTCCCAGCTCTCTGCAGGTCATTCACTAGGTCCCCCGTGTGGTTCTGGGATTTTGCATGGAGCCCCAGATTGAGGGAGATTATCAGTGGTCTTGTATGTCTTCCATTTCCTAATAATTGCTCCCACAGTTGATTTCTTCAAACCAAGCTGCTTACCTATTGCAGATTCAGTCTTCCCAGCCTGGTGCAGGTCTACAATTTTGTTTCTGGTGTCCTTTGACAGCTCTTTGGTCTTGGCCATAGTGGAGCTTGGAGTGTGACTGTTTGAGGTTGTGGACAGGTGTCTTTTATACTGATAACAAGTTCAAACAGGTGCCATTAATGCAGGTAACGAGTGGAGGACAGAGGAGCCTCTTAAAGAAGAAGTTACAGGTCTGTGAGAGACAGAAATCGTGCTTGTTTGTAGGTGACCAAATACTTATTTTCCACCATAATTTGCAAATAAATTCATAAAAAATCCTACAATATGACTGGATTTGTTTTCTTCTCATTTTGTCTGTCATAGTTGAAGTGTACCTATGATGAAAATTACAGGCCTCTCTCATCTTTTTAAGTGGGAGAACTTGCACAATTGTTGGCTGACTAAATACTTGTTTGCCCCACTGTAAATGCATGTTTCCAATTGAACAACATCTATTGCAGGATAAATCATTGTTTACATAGCTGGCCATATATGGATGTTACATTTTACTTTATGGGTTGGTTATGTAGGCTTCTTCTAAACATATATATATCAGTCTAAAAATAAGTCTAAAAATTGACATAGCAACTACAGATGGCCCCATTAAATCTGTCAAAAGTGTGTAAATTTGAGCATGTGTCCATTAGGCCTAGGGATTTTTTTTATCAGCGTGAATTAGATTGAGCAATAAATGCCCCACTTTTATTTCACTAGCTGGGATCCGCACTGTGCAGCTGTTGCAAGAGCGCATTTTTCACTGGCTGTCCACTGGTTTCAAAAACAATGATTGATAGGCAGCTTAAACTTCTTGAATTCAACCATTATTGGGTTCAAATATACATTTAGATTTGTGAACAGCCATCCACAACAACCACAATCCGTAAGGCACAAATAGCTAAATGAGAGAGCAGCAGTAAGAATGATTCACATCAATGCGCTATGTAGATATCAATAATAAGTTATATGCATATCGCCATAGACTACACCACTGCTGTCATCCTTACCTCCAAGCGTTAAGTAAGTTCAAGTGAAGAAAGTAAAAAGATACAATAAGTGAGTTACTTGATGTCTGTCTAGGGCAATGGCCACTAGGGTCAGCACTGACACATGAACAGAGCAGTACTGTGCGAATCAGCTGACATGGCACATGGTCTTCCCAAAGACCCAGGTGCTGTTTACAAATCTGACCTGAAAAACTGGACACATTTAATACAAACACAATCTGAGGTTTTCATTTAGTAAACACTTCCTAACATGTCCTTATTAATATATAAAACAAGTGGTAGTCAACCCTTACAATTATGCCAATTTGGATGACCATCAAATTGAAACATTTGTTCAAACTTGCACAATCAAAGCCATGCTTATAACAGTGTACAGACATATTTTAAAAATAAGTAAATTACACTAAACAAAAATATGGGTGACATGTCTGGTGAGTATACAGGCCATGGAAGAACTGGGACATTTTCTGCTTCCAGGAATTGTGTTCAGATCCTTGCGACATGAGGCCGTGCATTATCATGCTGAAACATGAGGTGATGGAGGCGTATGAATGGCACGACAATGGGCTTCACGATCTCATCACGGTATCTCTGTGCATTCAAATTGCCATTGATCAAATGTATTTGTGTTCCTTGTCTGTAGCTTATGCCTGCGGCAGCCATAAGATCAACAGATGCATATCTGTATTCCCAGTCATGTGAAATCCATAAATTAGGGCCTAATAAATGTATTTCTATTGACTGATTTCCATACCATAACCCACCGCTACCATGGTGCACTCTGTTCACAACGCTGACATCATCAAACCGCTCACCCACACAACGCCATACACACTGTCTGCCATCTGCTTAGTACAGCTGAAACCAGGATTCATCCATGAAGAGCACACTTCTCCAGTATGCCAGTGGCCATTAAAGTTTAGTATTGCCCAATGAAGTCAGTTACGACGCCAAACTGCAGTCAGGTCAAGACCCCGGTGAGGAAGACGAGCATGCAGATGAGCTTCCCTGAGACAATTTCGGACAGTTTGCGCAGAAATGTTTCAGTTGTGCAAATCCACATTTTCATCAGCTGTTCTTGTGGCTGGTCTCAGACGATCCCGCAAGTTAAGAAGGTCCTGGGCTGGCGGGTTTACACGTGATCTGCGGTTGTGAGGCCGGTTGGACGTACTGCCAAATTCTCTAAAACGACGTTGGCTTATGGTAGAGAAATGAACATTCAATTCTCTGACAACAGCTCTGGTGGACATTCCTGCAGTCAGCATGGCAATTGTATTCTCCGTCAAAACATAAGACATCTGTGGCCTTGTGTTATGTGACAAAACTGCATATTTTACAGTGGCCTTTTATTGTCCCCAGCACAAGGTGCATCTGTGTAATGATCATGCTGTTTATGCAGCTTCTTGATATGCCACACCTCTCAGGGTGATGGATTATCTTGGCAATGGAGAAATGCTCACTGACAGGGATGTAAACAAATTAGTGGCACAACATTTTAGAGAAATACACTTTTTGTGCATATGGAACATTTCTGGGATCTTTTATTTCAGCTCATGAAACATGGGACCAACACTTTACCTGTTGTGTTTATATTTTTGTTCAGTATAGATATTCTGGCCACAAAGGGTTCTACCTTGAACCAAAAAGTTTTTTCCCTGGAATCAAAAAAGGTTCTCATATGGGAGCAGTGGAAGAACCCTTTTGGAAACCTGTTTTCTAAGAGTGCAGGGCACAGACGTCATGTTGATCATTATGCATTTGATGTGCATTTAATCAAATAATTATTCATCACCTCTATCAGAAGGATAAAATTGATGATAGTTTGTAGCAGGAGAGAGTAAAATCTGTAAGGGGGACTCAAATTGTAGCTCATACAGTGCAGTAACAAGCTCCTAACAGCCTGAAGCCTACCACAAAACCTGGACCTCTGTGAGGCAGTACAACAATCACATACTGTACACCTTTTACAGTGTTCCCCGAATCAGGAAAAGTGTCCTCATGCACGGAGCCCTAGCTGCGAACCAGAGAACACTTCCCCAATAGAGAAATGGGGTGTATCCCACCGCTGCCACCAGTGGAGCAGGAGGGAGTGAGAGCTCTCACCTGTAACTCATACAGTGCATAGGCGAGCTATCAGACTGTACCACAAAAGCCCAGATGTAATTGCAGTACAATGCTTACACATAGTACACCTGTTACAGTAGTTGTTACAGTAGCCTGTTAGTTGCAAAGGCTAAATAAAAAAAACATGATCTGTAATTACACCACAGTCTACCCCAAAGAGTGGTCCACCCATAAAAATGTAAACAATAGAGCAAATTATTTTTATCTTTCCATGAGAGAAAATATTATGCTACATTTGTGAATAAATTCTCCAGTGTCAACAAACATTTTAACAAGTTGGGTTTTAGGCTACTAACATTAGTAAGGTCTTTATAAGAAGCCTATTCAAAATATAGTCATTATTTAAAATGACAGACTGTGCCTTTAAAGACTGCACAGAAATGCATTTAAAAACAACAAGCCTATGACATATTCACAAACAAGTATAGACCATATCTGTGGTAACTATTTCGCTCGGGTAACTTACCAGAGTAAAAGGAGTGTTGAGTAGAGTAATCATTAAATCAGCAACCGCCAAAATAAAAATAAACAAACTTGTGACAGAATGCATATTCTTGTTCTTTATCACAATGTAGCAAACCACAATATTCCCAAAAAAGTGAAATTATAAACTATAATGAGTAAAGTCTTGGTTGTTGAATTCTGTGACACTGTCTCATATTCAGTTCCGTTGCCGTACATTTCTTCATCAACATAAAAATTCCAAAATGATAAATTATCTGACTGTGTGTAAAAATAACAAGTATGTGAAAGTATTTGTTCTTTCCATCATTGAAAACTAACACATGCGAATTTGCAATGAGGAACTTCACTTCACCATTCCTTGATCATTTGTGTCTATAAATGACAGATGCTGTAGCATGTATTCCTCCTTGTCTAAACTGGTTGGTCAGATCATTTGACTCGAAGCACAGCTAACCACAGATCCAGCGCTATTCTTTCAGGTCGTCTGTTTGACTTACGTTCGCACCAGAGATAAGGTATTATGCTAGGCCTACATTGAACAACGAACCTTCAATGGTTTCCATAGGTGGCCATAAAATATAAATATGTTATAATGTAAAATTAATTAATTTATAATGAAATAATGGGAGTATAGGCCTACATAATGTATTATTAGGATATTATAATGATTATTGTATTGATGGATTTATTGTGTATTGTGTATTTGTGATTATTTTGTCAAATAATTCAGCATTAGTGTCTATTGATACCATGTAATGAAATAAACCATTCTCTCGACCTATCTACCAATGGAGACAACCTGGTCTCAGCGGATTTAGTATTATTCTGTACATAAATTGGAAACACAATCTCCATTTCACTCCACACTGCCCTCTCTTACCTGGACAAGAGGAACACATATGTGAGAATGCTGTTCATTGACTACAGCTCAGCATTCAACACCATAGTGGCCTACAAGCTCATAACTAAGAAAAGGACCCTGGGACTGAACACCTCCCTCTGCAACTGTATCCTGGACTTCCTGACAATGACCTTTCCCCCTCAGGAGGCTGAAAATATTTGGCATGTGCCTTCAGATCCTCAAAATGTTCTACAGCTGCACCATTGAGAGCATCTTGACTGGCTGCATCCCCGCTTGGTTTGGCAACTGCTTGGCATCCAGCCGGAAGGCGCTACAAAGGGTAGTGCGTACGGCCTAGTCCATCACCGGGGCCGCGTTCTCTGCCATCCAGGACCACTATACCAGTTGGTGTCAGAGGAAGTTGTCAAAGACTCCAGCAGCCCAAGTTATAGACTGTTCTCTCTGCTACCACACAGCAAGCGGTACTGATGCACTGGAACCAATAGGACCCTGAACAGTTTATACCCCGAAGCCATAAGACTGCTAAATGGTTATTCTGGGTAGCTATTTGCTTAACTATTTAACTATCTGCATTGACCCTTTTTGCACAAACTTTTGAGACTCATCACATACGCTGCTGCTACTGTTTCTTATCTATCATTTTGGCTAGTAACACTATTCCTAGTTATTTGTTCATATCTAACTCAATTACCTCGTACCCTTGCACATCGTCTCGGTACTTGTAACCCATGTACTGTATATAGTCAAGTTATCGTTACTCATTATGTATTTATTATTACGTGTTATTAGTTTTCTATTATTTCTCTAATTTCTTTCTCTCTGTGTTGGGAAGGGTCTGTAAGTAAGCATCACTGTTAGTCTACACTTGTTGCTTACGAAGAGTGTGATTTGAAATAATATTTATTAACCATTCAAATGTATTTGCTTGAGCCTGTCTGGGGTGACAGATGAGCATGTAAGGGATTACAAAAACGATAACTGTAATCCGTTCAATACCAGCAAAAATATTGTAATCAGATTACAGATACTTTTGAAAAACTAGATGACTACTTCGAGGATAACTTTTCAATTAAGAAAGGATGTTTTCTGAAAAAATGTTTGACACTTCTCTGTTTTTTTTTATGTCATTCAAATCAGTACTGGAAAATGGCGGAAGTTTCTTTTCTGCCTGAGCGAGTCTGACCACAAGTCCGAGACCACTATGACGACACACCAAACAAATGTGCTTGATGGATCGCGGAAAAAGAGCAGGAATAGATTTTTGTAGTCTACAGTCCAAGTTATGTCTTCCAAAAGTGTGAATGCTGTCGGGATCCAAAGATTATTCAACTTGAATTAAACAATGATTTCAGTTAAACACATTTTCTTTGCAGGTAGTTATGCATCCGATGTGGCAGCGGATATCAATGTTTTGTGGCATGATTTGGGTGACGGCCTCGTGTTTCTCTCTACCTCATGCCATTTATCAGAAGCTGCTGTGGTTTGACTTTGGGTAAGGGAGCAATATTATCTATTTATGTAAATTACATATTTTCTCCAGACAATCAGTACCATACAGTAATATTTATGCTTCCTTTTAGACACTAATAAATGGCTCCTGTTTCCAGAGTTTAGTCAAACCCAATTACAGTCATTCTTAGCCAACACAGCCTCTGATTTTGAATGTACCTTTTACCTTTAATAGCTTCTATAATAACTATTATAAGCCTCTATAAACCCATAACTACTTACTTCCAAAAGTAGAGACTAAGCAAACATTCTGTTTTTCCCTAATCACAGAAAGGTTCGAATGGTGTGTCTGCCCAGCTTTCCATAGCCGTCAGATGTGTTTTGGAAATACTTGGACCTGGCCACGTTTTTTCCTCCTCTTCTTGTTGCCACTTTCTATCATCTCCATAGCTTACATTATCGTTGCTAAGAAGCTATGGATGCGTAATGCTATAGGGAATGTGACTCTGGCGCAATATGTCGCCCACAGACAAAGGAAGAAGATGACTCTGGAGATGCTGATGTTGGTGGTGGCTGTTTTTGCTATTTGCTGGTTCCCTTTAAACTGTTATGTGATTTTGGTGTCCAGCCAGGCCATTAACACTAACAATGCTATCTACTTCACCTTCCATAGGTTTGCCATGAGTAGCACCTGTTACAATCCTTTTATCTACTGCTGGCTGAACAGAAGCTTCAGGACTGAGCTCAAGTCCCTGCCTTTCATTTGGCGTTCCAAGAAGGCAGTACATCCATGATGAGGTTGTCATCTCTATAACTACATAGATTATGTATAAAGATATAGAGGTTAATGCAGAGGTTAACATCTTTCCATAAGATTCTGTCAAGGTTGCACCTCTCTCCATTCGGTTGATGTAATTTATAATTAGATCTAGGTCGACCTATAATATGAAATATTAGAGAATAACGGAAGTCTATTTCTTTAAGGGGAGGTAAAAAATAAATAATAAAATGGTGAAGTAGTTTGTAAAATATTTTGTAAATAATCGTGAAAGAAAATATTAGTGAAACACTGGATACTGTAATGGTAAATAAAACTAATGTGATTTAGCATGTCATGTGTTTTTTCAAAACATGATAGCCTACGGCTACACAATTCAAGTAAAAAAATATTTGTTTCAGTGTCTATCGTTCTTTTATAGTATGTTTGTAAATGTGTAACTGTGCACAGAGTAAACTCGAAACATTCACAATCATTCATTAGTGCACACTATTGCATAGGGCTATTCAATTCTGTCCCTCAAGAGATGTACAGTAGTACTGCTGTTTTTCTTTACTCCCTGGTAGTTAGTTGATCAGTGTATGTCATTGACCTTAGACTTGACCCACAATGTATTCTCAGGGCTGATTCATTCAGTCCCTGATCAGATGGAGGAAGTAAAACCACCAGTTATGTGTGTGGCCCTCAAGGATTTTTCCTGGCCCTGACATAGCATTATGCAATTAGTCAGATCTGATGAGGCAAGATTAAGCAAGTGTGAATACTTTTCACTGAATTACCTTTAAAGGAGTACCCATAATGTCATGTCATGATACTTGAAATCATTCAAATAATCTGAGCAGAACTATCTACCAATATAATTGCTTTCCCATAAAAAAAATATTATAATTGCTTAATTCGATCATTTCATGAAATTATATAATTAGATATATAGATGATCATTAAAAATCACAAAGTTATTGAATGGCTTGGATTGACCAATCAGCATGCCAGACAGAAAAAATTATTTTTCTCACGACACCATCTGCTGGTTGAATCATAGACAATCTTCATGTATAAAATTGGTTCAGTGCCAGGGGAATCAGATGTGCTTATGTGTGAGTATTTCATTTGTATTTAAACTAAATGTATTTGTATTTGAGTGTTAACCAGCATTTGTAACTTGAGTCCGATAATTATCTGTACAAAACAGTTAATCTGATAATACTTGTGGAATATAAAAGTACTTGCTTGTTTTCCAGTTTCTTGAAATACTTTGCAAATACAACGTATTTCTATTTGAAAACTGAAATGGTCTATTCATTCCTTCTACAATTTAGCAGATGCTCTTATCCAGAGCAATTTACAGTAGTGAGTGCATACAACCCTAGTGTTGTAAGTGCCATGCTCTACCAACTGAGCTACATCATCACAAACCACTCGATGTCTCAATGTAATCAATTACTGTATTGTGCATTGTTTTTCTTCATGGTGATGGAAAGTCTACAGGTACAAACCTGGATGACTAGGCTATATACAATACAGTAATGAATATTGACATTAAGTGGTTTGTAAGGATGGTAAATTAATACTGCACAGAAAGTGGTTGTTTTCAATGTTATTTGATCTAGAAAAATAAAGCAAGGTATGACATCAATCCATACTTGTCACGCCCTGGTCTTAGTATTTTGTGTTTTCTTTCTTTATTTGGTCAGTCCAGGGTGTGAGATGGGTTTTGGTATGTGGTGTGTTTTGTCTTGGGGTTTTTCGTAGGTATTGGGATTGTGGCTTAGTGGGGTTTTCTAGCATAGTCTATGGCTGTCTGAAGTGGTTCTCAATCAGAGGCAGGTGTTTATCGTTGTCTCTGATTGGGAACCATATTTAGGCAGCCATATTCTTTGAGTGTGTGGTGGGTGATTGTCCCTGTCCCTGTCCCTGTCCCTGTCCCTGTCCCTGTCCCTGTCCCTGTCCCTGTCCCTGTCCCTGTCCCTGTCCCTGTCCCTGTCCCTGTCCCTGTCCCTGTCCCTGTCCCTGTCCCTGTCCCTGTGTTAGTTTGCACCAGTTTAGGCTGTTTCGGTTTTCACGTTAGGTTTATTGTTTTTGTATTGATTCTTGTTTCCTTTGTTTTATTAAACATGAATCTAAATAGCCACACCGCATTTTGGTCCGACTCTCCTTCACATAAAGAAAGCCGTTACAATACTTTGGTTTAGTTTCCATGGCACTGTTTCCACATACTAACGTTTTAACATTTGTGGCAGAAATCCCATTCAAGTCATTGGACCGATATTTGCATTTTTCACGTATCATGTAAAATCATCCAAAACTATCTAAAATGTATTGTGAAGCTCAACAAAGTAATTTATAGATGATTTGAACATGATGCGGGAAAAATGCTAATATCGTTCCGATTACAGAAAAATGCTAATATTGGTCCAATGCATGTATTGCTGTCATACCTTGTCAATAGACTGATGGTTAGGAAACCAATATGTAATTTTGTTATTTGGGTGATCTATACCTTTAACGCCAACAAGCCAGAGACCCTGCCGTGTGGTGCCAGGATAACAACCTCTCCCTCAATGTAAGCAAGACAAAGGAGATGATTGTGGACTACAGGATAAGGAGGACCGAGCACACCCCCATTCTCATTGACGGGGCTGTAGTGGAGCAGGTTGAGAGCTTCAAGTTCCTTGGTGTCCACATAACCAACAAACTATCATGGTCCAAACACACCAAGACAGTCATGAAGAGGGCACGACAAAACCTATTCCCCCTCAGGAAACTGAAAAGATTTGATGTACGACATAGTACATCACTGGGGCCCAGCTTCCTGCAATCCTAGACCTTTAAACCAGGCGGTATCAGAGGAAGGCACTATAAAGATTGTGAAAAACTCCAGCCACCCTAGTCAAAGACTGTTCTCTCTGTTACTGCATGACAAGCGGTACTGTAGCATCAAATCTAGGTTCAAAAGGCTTAACAGCTTCTACCTCCAAGCCATGACTCCTGAACAGTTAATCAAATGGCTACCCAGACTATTTGCATTGCCCCCCCCCTTTTACGCTGCTGCTACTCTCTATTTATTATCTATGCAGTCACTTTAACTCTACCTACATGTACATATTACCTCAATTACCTTGACTAATCGGTGTCGCCGCAAATTGACTCTGTACCGGTACCCCTGTATATAGACTCACTACTGTTATTTTACTGCTGCTCTTTAATTATTTATTACTTATACTTTTTTTTTTAAATCTATTTTTTACTTAATACTTATTTTTCTTAAAACTGCATTGTTGGTTAAGGGCTTGTAAGTAAGCATTTCACTGTAATACAACACCTGTTGTATTTGGAGCATGTGAATACAACAATTTTGGACCTAGACTTGGCGCTCCGGACAAATAAAATTGGATTTGATTTAAAAGCCTATAAGAAAATATTTCATCGCAGTAGATCATCCTACTCATGCCACCTGGTGTAAAATATTGTGAACTACCTCACATTTGAATTGCCACCATATTTTCATCATATTATGGATTAAAGTGTCTGAATTATATTGTTATTTTCAATAGATCACCAACTACAAATGTCATATCACAAAATAAGACACACATTTTCTTTTACATATGGCATGTTTGTCAATCTCAAATGAGATGGTCTTTCTGGGAAGTCAGCTTTGTAACAGTTTACAGTTTTACCACACAAGAAAACACAATAAGGTATAAGCAATTAATATTGGTATGGTTGTAAACAATACATTATGATTTTGGTTGCTAATACAAATTGGTTGTCTCATTGATGTCACTGAAATCATGATATCTACTGTAATACACATAGAGAACATCAGAGGGCTCCATCAGCTTGTTTATGACTGTAAAACAGTAAAATCACTTAATTTGACTATACAAAATGGGGCGGCAGGGTAGCCTAATGGTTAGAGTTAGTAATAACCAAAAGGTTGCAAGTTCAAATCCCTGAGCTGACAAGGTACAAATCTGTTGTTCTGCCCCTGAACAGGCAGTTAACACACTGTTCCTAGGCATTGTCATTGAAAATAAGAATTTGTTCTTAACTGACTTGCCTAGTTAAATAAAAGTAATAATATCCAGTCTCCTACAGATGTATAGTTATTGTACTTTTTCTTATTTTTGACTGTGGATTGTGATGTCTTCGTGGATATTTCTTGTGATTCTATTGTTTGGAAAAGTACATGAACAATGCTGAGAAAAACTCAAGTTTAATTTCATAACAAAATAATTTGTGTTGTTACACAATGTAAAATCCTTGCTAAAATCCTTGCTAAAGGGTAGCTTAGTAGAAATGTCAGTAGTGTGGCCTTAGTTCTGCAAATCTTAATTTTAAGTCTGCTTTTCAATTATGTGTTGCAGAAATACAGCAACTGGCCATGTTTTCTGTTCAAATTTGTCTATGACTATATACTTTATTAAGTAAGGTTTATAACAAATTACATCACAACATAATTTCCATGAATAGGAATGTAATTTTAGTTTTGTTTACAAAAGTCCAAAACATGTATAAAAAGGAATACTAATACAAAATGAAATACTTTTTCTTCATTCATTCAGTACAGCCATTAACATAGTTTGTACAGTATGCATTTAAAAGAATGTATCTTCTGACAAACTTTTCAAATATGAATGCATCATTTTCATGGATAGCTTTTGATGCATGACAAAATATCTGAAACATAGAGTAAATTATGTCACATTAGCATTCACATACGTTACATGTGAAACCAGGTAAAAAATAAAATTTGATCTATTCCGAATAAAAAATACAAATATAGCTGACCAGGCTCGATGACAGAAAGGACTCAAGATTAATAGGATAAAAAAATCAAGCACCCTATCATGTAGGAACTATCTTCCTTCATGTGGAATCAGTGAAAGCATTACCATGTTTATCTCTCAATACCACAAGGACATCCATGATAGCGATGATGAAGTTTCAAGTTGATAGGCCACTATGTAGTGGATTTACAGTGGTTTAAATGGACAAGTGAAATCACAGATTTTTGATTTGTCAATAACTCAGCCATCTTTCGACCAATACGTTAGCTGAAACTAAGTTAAGACATGCACCATGGGTCTACATTCCAAAGTTGGTGTCATTTGGTCCTATGGTTAATGAGATTTAGATTTCAAATATGAATCTACTGGTATAGTGCGGCCATCTTTGAACCAACATTATTTTCTCAAATGCTTTATGGACTACTGTCCAAAGACAACATTTGGAGTGAATCTGACTTTTAGTCCATGAGAAGTTTTTAAAAATTATTTTAAGTTTAGCGTTACATAGTCAAAAAAGGTCATTGTTAACAGTGTCCATATTTTTAACATATCAATTCCAAGCATGGCTCATTGTGGTAATATATTTGATTATTCTAAAAAGATTCAAGTTGATAGGCCATTGTGGGGTGGATTTACAAAGGATTTAAATGGACACGTAAAATCTGATTTCCTGATTTAACAATAACTCAGCCATCTCTTAACCAATCGCTTAGCTTTTCTCAAACTAAGTTATGAAATGTACCATGCGCCTACATACCAAATTTCATGAGAAGAAGTTACCTATGGTTCATGAGAAATTTTTCAAAGGTTTTCCAAAATTTACAAGATGGAGGAAAATCTGTCCTGACAGATCTTATGGGTCCTTGAGGCAAATTTGTTCAGTATGAAGAACAACACCTAGATACAACGTTTCACGCCTCTAGGTCAAACGAGACGGCAGATATGAGGGTTTAAGTGAGACTGCTTATAACAGTGCCACATATAGGCCATTCAGTGCCATTATTTTTGACCAAGTTATTCAGGTCTCTAGTTTCTGTGTGTAAAATTAGAGAAAAGTTACCAATCTATGCTTGCGTTATTTGACCATGTCAAGGAAAACAAATAATCGAATAACAATAGGTTTTACAGCTTTGCTGTGAACCCCTAAATGTTTACACATCCACATCTGAGTTTGAGCAGTTATGTTGTTTCAGGTAGGTTCTAGTTCAGTAGTACGCATACGGATCATATTATAACCTGTTGATGTCAGCCTTCTAGGTTGTGTTGGCAGAAGTGTTGTTAGCATCATCAGTTAGTATGTGCATCCTGTGACATAGCGCTGCAGGGCATATTCACACAGCAGGAGGAGGGTGTCAAGCCTTTGCAGGAGATAGAAGGTGTGGAGCAGTGTAGGTACTGTCAGCAGAGTGCAGGAGGAAAGGTACCAAAAGACCTGTTCAAACCCGCGCAGGTCTTTCAGCAACTCGTGAGATATGCCCATCTTCAGCGCCACCTGCTGGTAGTTCTGTACTCCTGGGAACGTTGGGTCCAGCTTCAGAGCCAGAGAATCCACCAAGGCCTGCAGCAGCCTGCCTAGACGGACCCCTGGACAGAAGATACACAGGCCAATGGGGAAATGAGCACAGATCCCCCTGTCCACCTACCACAAGAGGTTAACTATTCAGCTATTACTAGATGTTACTGTTTCTACATTCAACATTTGAGAATGTCACATGGACAGTGACAGTGTGCAAATAACTTCATCCTCTGCGGATCACACACCAGGTCAGTTGGTGTGTTGCTTCACCAGGAAGCCTACAGAAAGCAAATTCTAACAATTGTAGCATGCTGTCATCATTACTATCTCAGGACTAGCCCATGCTGTAAAGGGAAAACATTTATCCTCTTCTTGAATATTTAGCCAGTGGTGCCAAGTATGCAGCTAAGTCTCTTGGCACAACAATTGTCTGTTTCTCCATGTGGCCTGTAGAACAGTAAGACATTATATATTTGACTATTCCTCTTGGCCAAGATAAAGAAATGTTTTAAAACCATTAAGACACAACGAAAAACAACTTTAAAAACTACTGGTATAAACTGCTGCATTAACTTTGAAATCCAGAACCATCAAGAACAAGATTAGATTCTGTGAATACGTAGCTCAACTAAATCCCTAGCCACAACAGCAACAGAACCTCACCTCATCAGTCACATATACTGTGTATTGTGGTTCTTTGAGAGTTGCAATGTTTCATTTGGTTTCTGTTGAATGTGCTCCAGCATTAAAATAAGCTTTAGATATCAAGTAAACTGAAGAATAACCCACCTTGCATGATTTGGATACACTTCTTCAGCAGGCTCACTGTTTCCATCTACAAATATAAATATTAATGAATGAATACTTTATTTTGCTCCGTCCAGGGAAACATTCTCTACTAAATGAGTGAAGCTGTAAACTTAGTTTGTCATATCTAGCTAATTATGTCTTAAATGACAAGTGGGAAACACAAAACAAATTATCTATGGGCATCCAGTCTCTTGCCTATAATGGGAGGGTATCACAACTTATGACATCAGCCTGTGTGTGTGTGTGTGTGTGTGTGTGTGTGTGTGTGTGTGTGTGTGTGTGTGTGTGTGTGTGTGTGTGTGTGTGTGTGTGTTTACATTGCATTACTGCCTCCCAGACTACTGTCGCAGGGTTGTTGATGGCTGCTACAACAGCTGTCAGTTTGCTCCTCTGGGCAGTCAGATGGACTCCTCCTCAGTTGTCTTCCTCCTAACCTGTCTCCGGAGGAGCCGTCCCTAATCTCAGATATCTCAGTAATCCCCAGGCTCACAGAGCTACAGTCTGGGTCTGTAGTACTCTCAAGGTCCAGTGCTGAGGCTGCAGTGGTGTGGAAGTCTAGCTCAGTGCACTCCACTGGGACATGCTGATGGAGAGGGCTCTCCAGCAGCTCAGAGGCACAGTATCCCTCACTGCTCTGCAGGAACAAGGACCCTGCCACATACTCCCCACTGTCTATTGGACCCACAGGGATCTCCATTGTGAGTGGGACGTCCCCACTGACTGAGGGCGGCTCAGAGGATATCTGAGAGACAAACCCAGAGGAGCAGTTACTGCAGGTGGAGTTCTGCACCAGCGGCTGGGTCTCCAGGAGGTATCTGTGGTCCTGAGTTTTAAGGTCAGGGCTTAGTACAATGGACCCCAGAGGGACAATCATGTCCACTTTGGACTGCAGTCTGGCCAATGTTTCTGCAGTAGTGGTAGAGTTAGCACATGCACCTGTAGGAAGACAGGTCATCAGAGGGTTACATTAGTACCCTAACAAACCCCTTATGAACCATGCATTCACAAATTGACTAGAATATGAGTCAATTAGGGGATGTTTAAGGCGTGGTGGGTGCTGTTTTACTCTGATAATTACCTGAGCCTTGGCCTTCCTGCTCCAGGTTCAGTGTGACCCTGTTCACTGGGTATGCTGCACACTCCATGTCATTCTGACTTGTGCTTTGAGGAGCCAGGCATCCTTTCAGAGAGAGAAGATAATTAATGAGCCAGAGGAGGCACAGTTTGAGGAGGATTACTTGTACCCTGCGTGTTACTATAAAAGAGATTTCAACAAACACACTGACAGAATCCACATTATTACAGTTTCATCAGTGGTTGTGTGAACATCTCATGCAACAAAAACTTCATTAGAGGAGAGATTTGCGTGTGGATAATGAGATAATGAGACCTTTAAATATTTTCTTTAGTAAGGTATGTCTGAAGTATATAAACAAGGCAGCAGCTAGGATTGCCATGGTAACCAGGGCTACAGAAATTGTGGCGGTAACAGCAGCGTTATGGGCTGGGCCTTCTGGGCTCCAGACTTTTTCCACATCAACTTCTCTGCTTCCTGCAAAACAAAAGAATTGAGGTTGGTGCTGAGCAAATGGCTGAGCAAATGCTTACACACAACATTTATTTGATGTTTTCAATTTCTGACTTTGATCCTTTGTCAAATACAATTATTATAACACTATTCTATTAATAAAGAACAGTGTTATAATTCTTAAATATCTCATAACCCAAACAATTAATTATCTACGTCAACAATTGCACATAGAAAATTAGGCTAATAAAAACATGGGTAATTAAGTTTCCAGCATATGGAGATAATTTTCCAATATAACAGTCGGCTACACAATTGACTTCAATAATGAAGTTGTTTTCCTTTCTCAGAGTCCCGTCCAAGCTTTACTGAGACTTACGGCTGCACTGCTGCTCAGTGGTGGAGGAGGGACCACATGGCATGCACTCCAAGTCCTGCAAGCCATTTATCCGTGTCTTACTGTAAGAGCTGAAATCAGATCAAATTAAAGCAGAAAAAAAAGTCTGAAATAGTGGTATTTCAAGTAAACAAGCTAGTAAAACTAAGTCCACATGTTCTGGTCTGGATGAAGAGCTTTTATGACTTAAAAGCACAGCTATGTCTTAACTATAAAGATCTGTAGATACTATATGGAAGAAAGCGATGAGATAATGCACAGTACAAACCCTGGTAAACACTCCCCACAGACAGCATTGCTTTTAGAGGTGCACAGTGACTTCTGGTGCCTGTTTATGTGTTTACATGACTGGCAGAATCTGCAGAAGTGGTAACCCCAACCCTCTTTATAAGTCTTGACATTACAGGGGATGCAATAAGCCGACCGTCCACTTCCATAACCACAGTCCTGCCGGGAAAGAAGAATCAAAATATACAGTGCAGATCTGTTTACAGCTAAGGATTTCACTAAAGTTCATCTCTGAAGCAGACGTTTGCAAAACAGAAATGAATATGATGATTAGAGGTCTAGATTACAAAATACATTACTGTTTCCCCTTCCAATGAGCACTGGGGTTATTTTAGGTCATGGGTAAACCCAAATGTGAAGATCCTTAGCATGCCTGCCAAGTGGACTTGTGTGAACTTAGAACAAGGTTCTCTGCCAGTGGGATTATGTTAGAGTGAGATCACCACAGACAGTCAAACCAAGCTTTTTGTGGTTTCATAAAATTGTAGGATGTTCATTTGAACCAGTTTGCTACAGCAACAGGAAATGTGAATTATTATGTGGATAACCAATGGACATTTCTGTAGTGGTTGATAGGCTATATTTTTCTAAAGAGAAAATCAAGGCGGACATTTCTCAATGGAAATTCCACATTTCATAAGCTTTTTTAAACCTAAAATACACTACACTTTTCCTGCATTGCAGGAAAGTTATCCTGCAAATTAAGGATACAATTAAGATCCTACACCTGTAATGACAAATCCTGGTTCTGCAGTAAAGGGTGTGAACATTTAAACCTTAAAACGTTTAAAGGAAATTGGGACCCTAAACGTTAAGAAAAATCCCTAACCGAGTTATCGTAAGCACCAAAGCTAATCAGTCTCCTCCGTTCCTAGAGGAGTCGAATCTTGACAATCAGGAATGGGGAAATGGGAGTCGACACCGGGAGTTGATGTGCAAGGAGTCGATTAATCAATTATTTTGAAGTCAGTTGAAAAAATGGCAGAGAAAGGCAAGCGACAACTGTGAAATCCTGTTTGGCAATACTTTGAGAACTTCGATGAGAAGTTAATGCAAGGTGGAATTGAGTTACAGTAATGGTAGTACAGGTGTAATGCTTAATCATTTGAAAGGGATGCACCGTGTGACCCAAACCTGAGACCCAAACCGTTGCAGGCAGCAGTACAGCTGCATTGTGAATTCATGTGGAATTTTAAATATTTGTATTTTCCTTATTATTAACTTGAAACCCATAACAAAATGCCCGTTTAAACGTTAAGAAATGTTTTCCATTCGTCACACAATTACTGCTCAGCTGAGTGGATAGGCTACTAGACATGGCCTATCTGTTTGTTGTCCTTAGTGAAAATACAGTAAATTCTCTTCCAAAACAAAAATATTCCTCTATAATGTAATTGTTATGTTCTGTTACCTCTGACAGCTCTTGTCCTGGTCCACATTGCAGACAAGGGTGGCAGTTCCCATGCAAGTAGTACTGGGTTTCAGAACAATCCATGACAGCAATGTAGCTCCTAGGAAAATGTAATATGTATGATAGTTTATAGCTCAGTAGTTAGCTCCTGTTTTATCTTTATAATTAACACGGAGTGAAATGGAAACAAAATGCATAGAGATTGATGTATCTTAACCATTGCACTGAATATTGTATTTTTTATTTTATTTATTGAACCTTTATTTAACTAAGCAAGTCAGTTAAGAACAAATTATTATTTACAATGACGGCCAACAAAAAGGCAAAAGTCCTCCTGCCGGGCTGGGATTAAAAATACAAATAAACAAAACACACATCACGACACGCGAGACAACACAACACTACATAAAGAGAGACCTAAAACAACAACATAGCATGGCAGCAACACATGACAACACAGCATGGTAGTAATACAACATGGCTGCAGCTCAACATGGTAGCAGCACAAAACAGGGTACAAACATTATTGGGCACAAACAGCACAAAGGGCAACAAGGTACAGACAATACATCACGCAAAGCAGCCACAACTGTCTGTCTATGATTGAGTCTTTGAATGAAGCGATTGAGATAAAACTGTCCAGTTTGAATGTTTGTTGCTGCTCGTTCCAGTCGCTAGCTGCAGCGAACTGAAAAGACGAGCGACCCAGGGATGTGTGAGCGTTGTGGACCTTTAACAGAATGTGACTGGCAGAACGGGTGGTGTATGTGGAGGATGTGGGCTGCAGTAGATATCTCAGATAGGGAGGAGTATTGAACACATTGAATTAAAAGTTTTGCATGTGTGCATGTTGAATAATTTTCAATATCCTATAACTGGATGTCACTGAATGAGAGTAAAAATGCAAAACACAAACAAGAGTATTTAGAATTACAGGCAAATAATGTCTAAAGCTGAAATCAGCTAGGCTCCATCGTCATCTCTATGTGTTGTGTTGAGGGGTGAAAAGCAAGAGAACACTATTGAGAAAGAATACATGCAGAGGTTTTAGCATACTGTATCCTCTACTTTAAATTACAACCCTGATATACTAACATTGATTGGTGAGATTATTTAACAGTTTTATGAAATGCCACAAAGCAAAAGCAGTAAGATTGAACAGATCATTCATTACCAGCGGTGCGTATCTGATACATCCATCACTTAGGCTACAAGCTAATAAATTACACCTCCCACCCTTAGTATCACAACATATTTAAATATATTTCACTGTCACATTACCTTGATCCATACGTTTTACGAAGATACATAAGCACACTTTTTAAAATCGTTTTCACGAGCCTATACTTTAGCACGCTATCGATAGACAGTGCCACTTCATCCAATCTGGACATGCCCTGACATGCCTTACAGACTGCACGTCGGGCGGCCAAAACCATCCTCAATGCGTACTAATTGGGAAACGTCTGAAGTTCTGCGTAAAATTATATATAGAGAATATGCAGCCGCATTTTTGTTAGAGCAGTGCTGGAATATTGGCTAATAACAGAGAATAAACAAACGGTAGAA
The DNA here is from genome assembly GCF_036934945.1 of Oncorhynchus masou masou. Taxonomy (NCBI): domain Eukaryota; kingdom Metazoa; phylum Chordata; class Actinopteri; order Salmoniformes; family Salmonidae; genus Oncorhynchus; species Oncorhynchus masou. The sequence continues at coordinate 28,176,255 of NC_088222.1, read as the reverse complement.
GACTGCCTGTCTGTCTGTGTAATAGTAGAGCTACTCTATGCAATATAGTAGACCTATAATAGCATGTGTACAGTATGTAATAGATAAGGACTGTGTGGGCTAATAGTATGTCTGTGAAATTTAAATGATCAAAAATCATATTAATTAAATAAAATTGTTTTTGTGACAACAATGAAAACATTTTAATGTTTCTCTCTGCTCGAGAATTATGGCTAATTTGAGTTAATTAGAAATTTTTGTCATAGTATGAAAAGTACAAATCAAATTGCTTCAATTGGGGTTTTAATATGTGCTTGTCAGTAGGATCCAAACTGCGATAACATAATAATCTTTCCTCATAATTTCACAACATAACACACCAGCATGTTGGCTAATGTTGGACAATGCATTTTCCCTTCATCCAGGGTAGACTAAATCTCTGTCAAGTTTTGATACTTCTCTCAATAGTGTACTTTCAATTTGTGCCATCTCCATTGTCTACGACTAAATTCCATCCACTAAATCCCATCGCTGACCTGGTTACTGCTTGAAACAAGTTATCTTTTTCCAAGCCAAGCATTGTTCAGTCTACATAGGCCCACTTACTTATCATCTTTCACAAAGGACAGGGAGTAATCCAAGTGTGGGATGACTTTCACACAGTCTGCATAACCCCCTAAAACAAACCTTTGGGGTAGGCCACAGAGAATCAATATCCTCGCATTGTAAGAGGACATCAAAATGCTCAATCCTCTCATTTGAACTGTAGACTAAATCCTTTATTTTAAAACAGCCAAACAATGTAGATGTGACTCCGTTCATATAGCCCAGCTGATGTTTATCATTTGCAGAGGGTGATGTGGAGAGGATCAGGTCAGAGTGGACCATTGGTAATGGAGGTGAACTGTACTTATGTGATGAGTGATGTTTCCTTTAGACCTGAAGACTCCTGTCATCTCCTTAGAGCCAGAAACTATGCAGGGCAGTGGGATAACGCAGCATTATGTATGTCAAGAGAACAACCTTCTTTCAATATCGGGTCAGTTACACCACAGCTGCTATATTATAGGGTATGTATGGATTCAATAGACATGACATAATGTTCTTCTGAAAAGCCTCCAAATTCCATTGTTTGATATAGATGACATAGAGATGTCTGATTGTTGAATGTGCCTTGCATAATCTTTTTGAGAAAGTTAAGGGAAGCTAAGTATTGTTTGTCGCCAATATGTATGTTGTAGCTGTTGGACAGTTGTTATGTTTTGTGAGAACTAGAGAATTCCATTGGATGAGGAAACAGAGGTCATGCACAGTCTACGTCAGACTTAAATGCCATTGTTACAGGTGGAGGAGCCTTCTGTAATTCTGGTAGACTACAAACAAGAAGATAGTGAATTCTCATATTCATAATCTCAACTATTTGCAGTGAATGATGTGACCTTGGTATTACACGGTTGTGCTTACTGTCTTTGTCATTGCAACATAATTTTCTTAATATCAAATGTAGTCCTCTAAGAATGCAAACATCATTATGATTAAAAAAATAACAATAGGCTGATGGCAATTTATTGTGTGAATGTATGCAAACAGTTTGATTACCAGTAATGTTACTTTCTACAACTGTACTCTACTATGGAAAGAAGCTCCGCCCACTGTCTCAGAGTGCCTGCAATGTCTCCCTTTGACCCAGCAGGGAGACTGGCTCATTCACTGTGCTTCTCTTATTCAGAAGAAGCACTCAGACCACCTAAGAAAGTGGAGTGCTGACTTTGTATAGTGTGGAATGTTATTTTGTAGCTAATTAGTTTTTTTTCTCAATTTTCAAATATTGCAGTTAAAGCATTTTCTTCCCATCTCTTTAACAATGTTTAAAATAGCTAAACTCAAGATTTAACACAATCATTTCCTTTTGGTATACTTTTCAAGATGTTTATTTCTCAAACTCAAAAAGGAACTGTCACCCAGTGCTCACCAATAGGTTTATGTTTAGTTTACTGTCATGTGGTGTTAACCATGGATTTATTTACTTTGTTTACCACCAAAGGTCAGTCATTATTTTTTAAATACATAAATAAGGCAATGTCAAAGCGTTATTCAAACATGTAGCCTTATTTTGCTAGGTCAACAAAGAGGCTTCTGTACCTAACCATAAACATAAGCAAATACAGCATTAATGTGACCATTTTAACAATGCATCATAATGCTGTCTTAGCTGCTTTGGAAGGAATCTCGAGTGCTGACAGAAAGCAGCCTGTGGTCTTTTACCTAGTGTTGTGTAGCCTACTTGAAGGACTGTTTTTTAATCCAGTGGGAGCTGGTCCTCCGAAGGCCACGAAGGACTGCCAAACACAGACAGGCGGACACAGAAATGTTTAAGATAAGAACCCTGACGGAAACATTTAACACCTGCAGCCAAAGGGAAAAAGTTATATTTTTGTCAAACACATTTGTTGCTTGCTCAAGTAACCTCGCCAGCTCCCTAAAGAGACTATCACCAGTTTATCCTTAGCTCCTCATCACCATGGGAAATAGGAATTTTCCAGTGTCCTGATGATATTATAACCTGGAACATGCTTTGTCTTAAGTGGTTTCAAGGGTATAAAACAGAGCATTACAGTAATCATCCCTTCCATTCTGAAGCCTAAACATCCTTCAAAAGATTACCGACAAAAGGACAGCATTTTATGAAAGTAAGATATGATGTAGGCTGTGCTATTGTCTGATATACTTGTCCATATTACTTTATCAAAGACAAAGATGCCGATGTCATTTTGGTCTAATAAATTTTACTGACTGGACAGTCAGCAGACTTTGACTGGACAGTCAGCAGACACAGTCAGTGTCTTTCAAATGTAGTATATATAACAAGACATAGAGTAATTTAATGTTACACCTGGGAGGATTTATACGGTTTTGTCACAGTGTGCCTGTCACTTCAGAGTTAGTTGTGACTTGAATCCATAAAAAATATGAACTACTTTCTACTTTTACCACATCAAATTTCTGAGCTACTGTATGTGATTTTAGATCATCCAATGGCACAGTGAACACTGACCAGATGACATTGATAAATCTTAGTGAGTTCCATCTGGCTGCTTCTCCTTTATTCTCATAGGCTCATTGCAGGCAATGGTTGTTGGCACAAGTGTATTGGTCCACATCTCTTACACACCAGACATGTTGGATGTGACTAGGCAGGAAGAGACCAAAATTCAATTGGAATATCAGACTTCTCTTTTGAAAGGATGGTTACGGTACCGATGATGTTAATATTTACTCTGTGGGTAGCCTCAGAGTACAGCACAACACAACCACAGCAGAGCCTTGTAGAAGTGGTTCCAAACTTTTACTCGACACGACCCCAAATTGACACTAGAAAATGCAGGGAACCATACATGGACAAATTATATTCCCTAGTTAACGCTGAGTGTTCATTTTCATTCAATTGTATGTCCTACACGCTGTCTCAACATATAATAATAACATGAAAGTGAATTCTAATAGTGTAAGTTATTAGTTGATGTTAAAAGGTTATATTCTATACCGATTTGAAGAGAAAACATTTCTTATTTTGTTTGATAAGATTACAGATTTTTTTTCAGGGGACCCCATTTAAATTTCAAGGGACCCCACGTTTGGGAACCCAAGTTTGGGAACCACTGCCTTACAGGAAGAGTGGCTGTAGGCCACTAGTCACTAATAACTCAATGCACTGCAAGTCACCTCCGTTGCTGGCGCTCATGACCTGCAATACCAAAATCTAACTGAGGAGCTCTACTATCCTCAGAAGCCTTCATCATGGCTTGGAGAATGTATTGCCTATAACTACGTAATTAATTACACTGTACCTGCTTATGACAGGTTGAACTGAGCAAACTTGCTGACATTCAGCAGAATCCTGCTTATCTTTTAAGATGTTTATAAAGCCAAGCTTTAAATGATATCAGACAATAGACAGAATCTACTGCACACCCAGAGGTGATTAGGGAAGGTGCTGGAGACAAAAGGCAAAAATGGAGAAACAGGAACAAGTCTCTGCAGACTGCCAGTCAGATGCACTTTTCTTTAATAGTGAATGAGCTTTCGGTCAATGATATTAAACAACAAATCCCTTATGGTTCAAGAGTCCTAAACAAGAGGTTACTTTGCCAAAACGTACCTGCCAGGCGTTATGCAATATACAATGACAATCCTTTATAAGAGCTTCACATATTTCAAGTAACAGACACATCTCAACATCAACTGTTCAGAGGAGACTGTGCGAATCAGGCCTTCATGGTTGAATTGCTGCAAAGAAACCACCACTAATGACACCAACAATTAGAAGAGACTTTCTTGGGCCAAGAAACACGAGCAATGGACATTAGATCAGTGGAAATCTGTCCTTTGGTCTGATGAGTACAATCGCCGTGTCATTGTGAGACGCAGAGTAGGTGAATGGAGGATCTCATGTGTGGTTCCCACCACTAAGCACAGAGGAGGAGTTGTGATGGTGTGGGGGTGCTTTGCTGGTTACACTGTCAGCGATTTATTCAAGGCACACTTAACCAGCATGCCTACCACAGCATTATACAGCTATATGCCATCCCATCTGGTTTGTGCTTAGTGGGACTATCATTTGTCTTTCAAAAGGACAATGACCCAACACACCTCCAGGCTGTGCAAGGGCTATTTGATCAAGAAAGAGAGTGATGGAGCTGTTCCTCCACAGGGACCCAGCATCTCTCCTCCGGACCATACCCCTCCCAGTCCACGAGGTACTGAAGGCCCCTCGCCTGACGTCTCGAATCTAGTATGGAACGAATGGAGTACGCCGGGGCCCCCTTGATGTCCAGAGGGGGCGGAGGAACCTCCCGCACCTCAGACTCCTGGAGCGGGCCAGGTTTCGGGTCGAGAGCCAGACCCGGTCCCCCGGTGTGAACACCGGGGCCTCACTGCGGTGGCGGTCATGGCGCGCTGGAGGTGGACATGGGCGGCGTCCCATGTTTCCTTCACGCGCCGTAACCAGTCGTCCACCGCAGGAGCCTCGGTCTGCCTCTGATGCCAAGGAGCCAGAACCGGCTGATACCCCAGTACACACTGGAAGGGAGAGAGATTAGTTGGGGAGTGGTGGAGCGGGTTCTGGACCATCTCTGCCCAGGGCACGAACGCTGCCCACCCCCCTGGCCGGTCCTAGCAATAAGACCTCAGAAACCTACCCACATCCTAGTTAACTCTCTCCACCTGCCCGTTACTCTCGGGGTGAAAACCTGAGGTAAGACTGACCGAGACCCCCAGCCATTCCATGAACGCCCTCCAGACCCTCGACGTGAACTGGGGACCCCGATCAGACACTATATCCTCAGGCACCCCGTAGTGTCGGAAGACGTGTGTAAACAGGGCCTCCGCAGTCTGTAGGGCCGTATGGAGACCGTGCAAAGGGAGGAGATGACAGGACTTAGAAAAACGATCCACCATGACCAGGATCGTGGTGTTACCCTGTGAAGGAGGAAGATCAGTCAGGAAATCTACAGACAGGTGCGACCACAGCCGTTGTTGAACGGGTAAGGGTTGTAACTTACCTCTGGGCAGGTGCCTAGGAGCCTTACACTGAGTGCACACCGAGCAGGAGGAAACATAAACCCTCACATCCTTAGCCAAAGTGGGCCACCAGTACTTCCCACTAAGACAGCCCACCGTCTGACCGACTAAACACGGCTGGTGGGTGGGAGTCGGCCAATTACACACGGCTGCAATGCGGTCACTCTCCATCTCCACCCCTGAAGTGGAAATGCGATACCCTAGGAAAGAGACGGACTTTTGGAAGAACAGGCATTTCTCAGCCTTGACGTACAAGTCATGCTACAACAGGCAACAAAGCACTCTGCGCACCAGGGACACATGCTCAGCGCGTGTAGTGGAGTATATCAAAATGTCATCAATATACACCACTACACCCGCCCCATGCAGGTCCCTGAAAATCTTGTCTGCAAAGGCTTGGAAGACTGATGGCGTATTCATCAATCCGTACGGCATGACGAGATACTCATAGTGCCCAGAAGTGGTACTGAAAGCAGTCTTCCACTCGTCTCCCTCTCGGATTCGCACCAGGTTGTAAGCGCTCCTGAGATCTAGTTTGGTGAAGAAGCGCACCCCGTACATTGACTCTATCGCTGTGGCTATGAGCGGTAGCGGGTAACTATACCCCACAGTGATCTGATTCAGACCCCGATAGTCAATACACGGGCGCAGACCCCCTCCTTTTTCTTCACAAAAAATAAACTTGAGGAGGCGGGTGAAGTGAAGGACCGAATGTACCTCTGACGCAGGGATTCGGAGACATGTTTCCATAGCTTCCATCTCCGCCTGTGACAGAGGATACACGTGACTCCTGGGAAGTGCAGCGTCTACCAGGAGATCTATTGCACAATCGCCCCGTCGATGAGGTGGTAATTGAGTCGCCTTCTTTTTGGAGAAGGCGAGAGCCAAATCGGCATATTCAGGGGGAATGCACACGGTGGAGACCTCGTCTGGACTCTCCACCATAGTAGCACCAACGGAAACCCCTAAACACCTACCTGAGCACTCTCACGACCACCCCGTGAGAGCCCTCTGTGGCCAAAAAACGGTGAGGTTATGACAAGCTAACCAGGGTAGGCCCAGCACCACGGGAAATGCAGGATAGTCAATGAGGAAGAGACTAATTCTCTCTGTAAGACACCCCCTGCATCACCATGCCCAAAGGCGTGGTGACCTCCCTAATCAACCCTGACCCTAAAGGTTGACTATCGAAGGCGTGAACGGGGAAGGGCACATCCACGGGAACGATGGGGATCCCTAAACTATAGGCTAAAGCTCTATCAATAAAATTCCCAGCCTGAATTTACGAGAGCCTTATGCCGGGGGTCTGGGGGTCTCGGTCAGCCAAAACATAACTTGCACATAACATACAATCAAACAATCTCCGACAAGGACATGAGGGGAAACAGAGGGTGAAATAAACAACATGTGGGATGGGATTGGAACCAGGTGTGAAGGAAGACAAGACAAAACCAATGTAAAATGAAAAATGGATCAGTGATGGCTAGAAGGTCGTAACGTCGACCGCCGAAAACCGCCCGAACAAGGAGAGGGACCGACTTCGGTAGAAGTCGTGACAAGACTTTTACAAAGGGAATTGTTTATTCTGGATAACATTTTCTTCAGAAAAATGTGCCAAAAATGCTTTTCATGTACACGTCTTCAGTATTTTACAGATAGAAATGTAAATGTCTGGTCCTGTAGCTTCTCAAAAAAAGGAAACCAACATTTTAAGGCTCACTTCACAGAAACCAAAAAAATGGATTTGCAGGATATGCAAATATGTGCATATGTAATGAGATATCACCTCATTTAGCTTGTGGAAGGCTAGCCAAAACGTTTGACCCAAGTTAAACAATTTAAAGGCAATGCTACCAAATACCTATTAAAGTGGTAATACTGTATCAATCGGCCAAAACTGCAGTGGGTTAAAATCCCAGCCATAGGTGGAAAAACTATTTATTACTCTGTTCACTGTTTGTAACCTTTAATTTAAAAAAAATGCTTTAGCCTTGGCATTTCCTCTCTTGGAAACCTTGCCTTTTTCCTCTTTCCCTCTCCCACACATTCACTCCTCTCCCTTCACCCTGTTTCAGCTGGCCAGCCTTACATTAAAGAATGAAAATCACAGACTCGCATGAACAAAGCACATTACTATTTTTTTCACAAATCTTGTCTCATATCTCATTTTGAGCTAAATTGGGAGTCGTAAGTTGAATCCCTAAGATAAATTCAGAGGGTACAGAGAGACAAGTAATTTCAGCTGAGACACTGTTTTTGATCAAATGTATGAATAACAATGTCACTATTGCTTATTACTGTAGGGGTACCCAGAAATCCACCTCGCTGGAGCTGACATCCTAACTAGTGCATAAGTATGCCTTTGGAGCAAGACAAAGTGCAATTTAAATTAACTTTTTTACTACAGCAATCTGGGACAGTAATTTATTTTGTATTTTCTTTTGAAGTCAATGAATTAATTAATCACATAATACATTGGGACTTATAGTACATACATTGTAGATGGTTCTATTGTGTATGTTTCAGGGTGGTCTGGATAGTCCATGGACAACATCTCTATCTCAGCAGGAACCACAAAAGATGACTATTTTCATAGTTTTTCAATCATGTAATTGTAATTCATAGATGAAAGCCCTTCTTGATTCAATGATTTCAACAGTACTCCCCATCAAGTTATTTTTTGTATTTTGCACATAATAGAACTCCCTGTTCTTACTCTCCTTCAAAATTGAGGACTATGCATATTCTAACAGTCAGTTTAGGTATAGACTGAAGTGATGTTAATGAATCTCATCTACTATATCCTATGGCAACTATTTAGCTTACTGTAAGCCCAATTCTGAAAAGACAAGGATATGGTAAAGACCGAAGCTGAAAAGTGTTTCTTGTTATGTCTGACAACTAGGACCCAGAGGTTACTTGGTCAAGTCAAGTGATCCGGAAAACTCCTGTCCCTACTGATGATACATAATAAAATACATTATATGGATATGCTGTTGGTTTGTAGCCTACAGTTTGTAACCAGGAAGCAACAAGGGGGTTGGGATCAGGAGGATATTGTTTCAGAGAGATCTTGAAGACCAGATGCCCCAGTGGTTCACAGTGATATTGCATTGATATCTGATCGGACATGTTGCCCATATTGAACCCCATAGCTATTATACCATTGTCACTTACGCTGTCCAAACCAAGCTGTTTTTGAACACAACTCTTGGTTAAAACATTGCCTCTATTATACCAGTTATTTGTGCTGCAACCAATTATTTTGTCTCCTCACCAGATTGGCATAATGATGACAGAAGGTGTTTTGTTTTATGGATTATTATATGCTATTTGTCTATACATTAAAATATTGAAATAGTTCCACAAAAAAACATCACTAATTCCTAACCTGGCATGTATAGAATGGGATGGCCTTACTGAGCCTGCAGACAGCCTTGAGTTTACCCTCTTATATACAATGTTCTGTTTCAAGGTTGACTTTCATTAGAGATTTTGACCCAGCCTACAATTATGTTTGTTAATTAATATACAAAAGTTCATGGTGTTGATAAATATGAAACTACATATATACATTTAGTACTAGTTTCCGCCAATTCAAAAATACCCTACATGTGGTATATCCTTTTTTGTGTTTTCTATGGGCAGAATATGAATATAATTTACTACCAAACCATCCTTGCTTGCCTGTAGGTGCTGCATTTTGTATCTATTAGGTCTACACTGTGCAAGAATGTTATTTTAATATTTGTTGTGTGTAATTTTTGGGATTTTAATTTTACATATGTTTTTTGGACACATTAGATTTGGATAGTTATTACTTTACAGCGGGTGTTCAAAGAGTGTTGGAATTATAACTTCTTTTTTTTTACAAGGAATTATTTAAAATGTTGTTATATAACAACCTGTGTTTTTAGGAAAGACAGATCTTTGCCCATGTACTCTGCATTAATGTTTGATGATTCTAAGTACATGCTCTTGTGAAGGAAACTTTACCTGGTACTGCCTAGACTCTAAAGTGAATGAAGGTTGTTTAGGATAACTGTGTCAGCAATGTAAGCCTGTTGTGGTGAAACAGATACGTATTTCTAGTAGCTACAAGCAATGTATGATGAGCAGAGATGTGTCATCATCCTACATAATGATATAATTAGACCTGTACTCTGCCATTACACAGCAAATTGGCCAGCGTTACCTAGTGTTGATTTTTCAGTGCTCCACTGCAGGTTGATTTTTAAAAATGATTTGTTTCAATACCTATGTTTTTGCATGTACATTGATTAATTAATCTTTTGCTAATCAAATATAAATTACATACATGTTTTTTCACGAATACAATCTGTTACTTGGACTTATTGCACGTTACTGAAATGTTTTTTCCAGTTTAGTTTAGATGGTTTAGGTAGTCTCATATCTTAGTCTTTCCAACCTAGAAGTCATTCTGAATGCAGGTTGCAGGTGTGTAAAAATTCAAAATGTTGGGTATCCCCACTCTGGCTGGATTCCAATAGGAATTACACATACAGTGCCTTGCAAAAGTATTCATTCCTGTCACACCCTGGCCATAGAGAGGCTTTTATTCTCTATTTTGGGTAGGCCAAGGTGTAACTAGGGTGGGCATTCTAGTTTCTATATTTCTATGTTTTGGCTGGGTATGGTTCTCAATCAGGGACAGCTGTCTATCGTTGTCTCTGATTGGGAATCATACTTAGGCAGCCTTTTTTCCCTTGTATTTTGTGGGTAGTTTACTTTGTTAGTGGCACTATAGCCCTAGTAAGCTTCACGGTTGTTTCTTTGGTTCTTGTTTTGTTGGCGACATTTATATAAATAAAGGAAAATGTATGCTCACCACACTGCACCTTGGTCCAGTCATTTCCACAACGACGTCCGTGACAATTCCACTTGGCGTTTTTTCCTATTTTGTTTTGGATTTTATGGAATGGACATACAAAAAATAATTCAAAAAATAACTTTTTTTATTCTAAAAAATAAAAAGCGTAAAAGTGGTGCATGCATATGTATTCAACCCCTTTGCTATGAAGCCCCTAAATGTTATTAGTATTTTTTATTTATTTCACCTTCATTTAACCAGGTAGGCCAGTTAAGAACAAGTTTTCATTTACATTTGCTACTTGGCCAAGATAAAGCAAAGCATTGTGACAAAAACAACAACACTAAGATCTGGTGCGAATAAGATCTGGTGCAACCAATTACTGTCAGGAGTCACATAATGAGTTAAATAAAGTCCACCTGTGTGCAATCTTAGTTTCTCAATATCTGTCACATGATCTCAGTATACACTATACACCTGTTCTGAAAAGCCCCAGAGTCTGCAACACCACTGAGCAAGGGGCACCACCAAGCAAGCAACACCGTGAAGTCCAAGGAGCTCTCTAAACAGGTCAAGTTGTGGAGAAGTACAGATCAGGTTAGGTTATAAAAGAATATCAGAAACTTTGAACATCCCACGGAGCACCATTAAATCCATTATTAAAAAATTTAAAGATTATGGCACCACAGCAAACCTGCCAAAAGTGGACCGCCCACCAAAACTCATGGACCAGGCAAGGAGGGCATTAATCAGAGGCAACAAAGAGACCAAAGATAACCCTGAACGAGCTGCAAAGCTCCACAGCTGAGAATGGAGTATCTGTCCATAGTATGGAAGAGTGGCCAGAAAAAAATATTGCTGAAAGAAAAAAATTTGCAAACACGTTTGGTGTTCGCCATAAGGCATGTGGGAGACTCCCCAAACACATGGAAGAATGTACTCTGGTCAGATAAGACTAAAATTGAGCTTTTTGGCCATCAAGGAAAACACTATGTCTGGCGCAAACCCAACACCTACATCACCCCGAGACTACCATCCCACAGCAAAGCATGGTGGTGGCAGCATCAGGCTGTGGGGATGTTTTTTATTGTCAGGGACTGGGAAACTGGTCAGAATTGAAGGAATGATGGATGGCGCAAAATACAGGGAATTTCTCGAGGGAAACCTGTTTCAGTCTTCCAGAGATTTGAGACTGGGAAGGAGGTTCACCTTTCAGCAAGACAATGACCCTAACCATACTGCTATAGCAACACTCGAGTGGTTTAAGGGGAAACATTTAAATGTCTTGGAATGGCCTAGTCAAAGCCCAGACCTCAATCCAATTGAGAATCTGTGGTATGACTTAAAGATGGCATTACATCAGTGGAACCCATCCAACTTTAAGGAGCTGGAGCAGTTTTGCCTTAAAGAATGGGCAAAAATCCTAGTGGCTTGATGTGCCAAGCTTATAGAGACATCCCCCAAGAGACTTGCAGCTGTAATTTCTGCAAAAGGTGGCTCTACAAAGTATTGACTTTGGGGGGGGGTGAATAGTTTTGCATGCTCAAATTTTCCTTTTTTTTGTCTTATTTCTTGTTTGTTTCACAATAAAATATATTTTGCATCTTCAAAGTGGTAGGCATATTGTGTAAATCAAATGAACCCCCCCCCCCCTAAATAATTTTTAGTTCCAGGTTGTAAGGCAACAAAATGGGAAAAATTCCAAGAGGGGTTAATACTTTTGCATGCCACTGTAACTTTGAAGCCATCATAATGTGACTTGAGTCCTAAAATCCTTGAGTTTCTGGCCACTGTATTAGGGTAAATACTTGTTGTATTGTGTAAAATAATGTAATTTTAATGGTAATATATTCACTTAGGATTTCACTTGGTGAAGATCACAGGACTGAAGGTGAATGACTGCAACAACCATGTCACTAACAAATACTGTCATGGGTGGTAACGCTACAATTCACTTGAAAGGCAACGTACTCTGGGAAATATGCAAATAAGGCTTTACACTAAGCAGTGTGCTAATTTAACACTAAAAGGTGTAGACCCCTATAGACACTGGACCAGTGTTAAATTTAACACTATTAGTGTTGATTTAACTTTGGAGAATTTGCTGTGTGCATGTCCAATACACTCAGCCAACTCTAACATTTTTATTATAGGCTACGTATAGGTCCTCATTTCAACCCAATCTTATCTAAGTAAGACATTTCATGATTTTCATATTTAATATTCACATTGAACTATGTTTGACTGTCTAGCCTACTTGTATCAATAGGATATTTATATATACACTACCGTTCAAAATTTTGGGGTCACTTAGAAATGTCCTTGTTTTTGCAAATTTTACATCCATTAAAATAACATTAAATTTATCAGAAATACAGTGTAGACATTGTTAACTTTGTAAATGACTATTGTTGCTGGAAACGGATGATTTTTAATGGAATATCTACATAGGCTTACAGAGGCCCATTATCAGCAACCATCACCCCTGTGTTCCAATGGCACGTTGTGTTAGCTAATCCAAGTTTATCACTTTAAAAGGCTAATTGATCATTAGAAAACCCTTTTGCAATTATGTTAGCAAGGCTGAAAACTGTTGTCCTGATTAAAGAAGCAATAAAACTGTCCTTCTTTAGACTAGTTGAATATCTGGAGCATCAGCATTTATGGGTTCGGTTACGGGCTCAAAATGTCCATAAACAAAGAACTTTCTTCTGAAACTCGTCAGTCTATTCTTGAACTGAGAAATGACTGCAATTCCATGCGAGAAATTGCCAAGAAACTGAAGATCTATTACATCGGTGTGTACTACTCCCTTCACAGAACAGCGCAAACTGGCTCTAACCAGAATAGAAAGAGTAGCGGGAGACCTCAGTGCACAACTGAGCAAGAGGACAAGTACATTAGTGTCTAGTTTGAGAAACAGATGCCTCACAAGTCCTCAACTGACAGCTTCATTAAATAGCACCCGCAAAACTACTTTGAAGAATCTAAAATATATTTTGATTTGTTTTAACAGTTTTTTGCTTATTACATGCTTCCATATGTGTTATTTCATAGTTTGATGTATTCAATATTATTATAAAATGTAGAAAATAGTATAAATAAAGAAAAACCCTTGAATGAGTAAGTGTATCTAAACTTTTGACTGGTACTGTATATATATACATGTATTTTGAATTAAGTTCTGTAGGCCAACTGGCCTTAATCCAAATATATTTATTTGGTCATTAAGAATGCTGCCAAACTGACGGCAAAAAGCGAAAAGCGCAAAAAGCGCTCAAGGACATTTGAAGATAACTTTGTCCCTGCGCAAACTTGCAGCAATCCAAACATTCTTAAAAACCAAGCATTAATTGCTGTTCTACCGGGGTGTGTTCAGTTGTCTGACGAGTTTTTTGGATGCATCACTCTTTTGTTGGCTTGCACCTTTATGGATACTAAACGTTAGCCTACTAGAGGAGTTTCATGATTGAAACAGGCACCGCTTCCCTCCGGTTACGCATTTTTGCCAGATTGGACACAGACAACAGGGAAAAATAGCCACGATTATAGTCCATCGACTTCAGAACATCACTTCAGTCAGGACAATTTTCATTTTCGCCTTCATGGATGGTGAGCGCAAATCTGACATGTAGGATACTTCTGTTGGCTTTGTAATGTCAAAATGCATGCATAAACTTTTTTTTAAATATCTGAATCCGTAAGCATTTTATGAAATAACGACATATTTGTCTTCAACCCTTTTTATATTACCTGGGCAAATCATTTTTGGTTTAGGCTAAATATTTCGGACAAAAAATCTATTAAATTACACAATAGGCCTATCCTCCTATTTTTTTTAAAGATAGGTCTAATTAGCTGACTCATTGTTTTGTTAAACGCCAATGGGCCGATGACTTTACATTCTTGTCAATGAACTTGGTCAATAAATTTATGTTTTCACAAACCTCATTTTTACAACTCAGACGTTTTTTTGGACTATGGAGATTCCGGTTGGATTAGGGGGAGTTTGTGACTCCACAAACCTAGTTTTTCGCGGACCTTTCCAAAACGTTTTCCACAACGTGCAAGCACTGCCGAGTAACACGAATGTCACTGAAAGCTTGGACTTTTGTAGTTCAAAGTACAGTTTCTTGCAGAATAAACAACCCTGGGAGATGCGCCAAACGAGCCGGCAATCACCCCGAAAAGAAATATGGTCAGGAACGGCTCGCAATTCTGATATTGAAGTGAGGGAAGATGACAGCGTTTGTTTTTCCAGAACACTCGAATCAGTGGCATGTCGTATTCATTTTGCCAAAAGCTCAAAAGGGAACAAAGCCGGGTTTTCCTCTTTGAACGAATCAGACAATCCAAACGCGAATGAATACGGATCGTGTCGCTCTGGACAGCAAGTCTCCAACACCGAACAACAGTCCTGTCAACCCTCTGTGTCCCATCACGGAAATGAGTTAAATCATAACAGTGAGGCCTGTGTGGCGAGCAGTTGCTCCAGTTCTGCCTGCAGCACCATCTCAAAAACGGCGAGGGAGCTCTGCAACGCTGTCTCTGTGTCACTGGGATTGACCATGGACGCAAATGAGATGACTGACCTGGGACCTAATCACGCACCATCCAGCGTAAATCACCAAAGTCAAGAAAACTATTTGTTTGAGGTGCCTCTATTGAAATGTTCTGGAGCTGGAGAAAACGTCTCCATAACAGAATACACATGCCCCAGTGAGAGCTATGCCAAGCCACTACAAAGTGATAAACAACTAGTTGAGATGTTTCAAAGTTCCCCTGCAAACAACCTTACAGAAAAAGTGGCGACCATACAGCACTTTAGCTCCGGACATCCATCCACAGATGAACAGGAGTTTAGACTGAATGAAAACAAGGATGACCCGACTTCAAAAGAAACAGATCATTTTATGAATACAGGAGCTCGCTCAGCGTCTTATCATTTTGACCAACTGTTGCCAGTACACTTGGCACACTTCAGTCAAACCGAAACAGACAGAAACTCTTCTCGTGTGTTCTACAAACCCCCAGCACATGTCGGTGAAACTGGAGAGACTATGGAGGACAAATATGCTGACTACTTACAACAACAGTACAGTGTCAAGATAAAATCTGAGGCCTTTAATAGGCATAATGCACCTGCCGGAACGTCATGGGACTTTCAGTACAGGTATAATGACAATGACAATACACAATATGGACTGAATTCATACATTGCGGGACCGGACACTGCGTTAATTTGTAACCCTCATGAATATGAGAGGGGTGGTGGACTCGTGCGCAGAGAGCGGCCAACTCCTGAGCAGTGGTACCCGGGCGAGATGCCAGGGAGGATGCCCTATACCAACTCCCCATGCATAAAGAATGAGGTTGGTGACAGTCTGGATGTCTCTTATACAGATGCCAGGTAAGAACTTTATTGACATGCACAAATGCCCAAATACACAGAAACACTTTACATTAAAGTGCCCTTACTATGGTGTAATTAACCTACATTTGTAAATTCAGTGTAACAAAGCAATCTGTCACCTGTCATATTTTACAATGTTATGGGCTGCATAATTCCAATTCTTAATTCCCTCTTCCTACGGTTATATTGATCATATGTATTTGATGAAAAAAAAACAACTACCCCATTGCCAAATGGTAATATTGCAAATTGTATAGTGTTGCGTTTATTTTATTATCTTTAATAAATGTAGTCCTCTTAGTATTACTCTATGCAGTGGTTACTGCAGTATTAACATAGAATGAGAATGAATTCTGCATAGGTTAGGCCACTACTGATCCTGTAAATAATAGCTGTGAATAGTGTTGAAGGAACAGAAAAAAACATCACATTTTAACAGTTCAGATTTGTACATCGTAGAGGAATTGCAAAGTTGCACCTCCATATCATTGTCATTACAGCAAATAAAGGTGTTATGAGCCTACTTTGCAGACCACTTTGAGCATCTACAGTTCTAAGCTCTGAATAGTGTATATCCATAGTGCTTGTCTCTTTTTGCTTTTTTAAAGAAATGAGACCTTCTAGGATTCATTAGAACTTATTTTATTATTATGTTGTCTGTATAACGTTTCCCTATAGTTTGATTGGACACACAGCCACATGCCGCATGATTTACATATCTGTTGTGTAGAGAGCCATGGAACATTTCTCGATCGCAAAATAAAAAATGTGTTGTTGAATTGATTAACAATGCTTTTCATAGGCTACTATGAAAATGAACAGTTGTCCAACATAAATCCTGCTTGTGGAATGTGCAACTAATATCATGCAAAAAAGCAAGTGTCACATTTGTAGTGTCTGTATTACACTGAGTACGTCTTTAATGTTTTACTCAGTGATTTGGTGTTTGGTGTAGAAGGATGGATGGACACAAAATAGAGCCCTTATTGGACCACACAGTGTATATGCTGTACATTATTTTCATTCAAAGGTAGTCAAATCAATGTCTCAACCTTAAAGTGAACCTGTAATTTTTCAAGAGCTTGTCATGTAGCCCATATAATAAGGTAAATACATTATATATACAGACTACACTCTTAGAAAAAAAGAGTTCCAAAGAGTTCTTCAGCTGTCCCCATAGGATAACCCTTTTTGTTCCAGGTATAATAACTCTTTTGGGTTCCATGCAGAACCCTCTGTGGAAAGGGTTATACATGGAACCCAAAAGGATTCTTCAAAGGGTTCTCCTATGGGGACAACCAAAGAACCCTTTTTGGTTGTAGATAGCATCTTTTTTCCTAAGAGCAGGGTTCACCAACTGGTAGATCGCCGGCCAAATTTTTAGAACGTTTTCTGAGATTTTTTTTTATAACCTCAAAAAATACCAGCAAATCAGCTCCAAGTGCTTTTAATTTAGAAAATCTGGTCCAAAGTATTTCCACACATAATAGAGAGACATGATTGTATACAAATGTAAGCAGGTGTGAAATTATTATGTTTTAGTCAAATGTATCTATTTGGGCTTCTTGCTGTCAATTTGCGATCTACAAATTATTTGTAATTATGTTAAGGCCCCCTGAACAACCACTCAAAGAAAAATCAGCCCGCAGTTGACTCTAGTTGATGATCCCTGATGTACAGGCTCTGTGAAGATAGGCGTTTGATGGGCTGTAAGAATTCAATGAGCAGACTTTCTTATCTTACACACAAGACACTGCATACCCTAAAACTGAGTGGAGGGAGAAGGTTGTTATCGGTCCAGTCACATTTTTTTTACTCCAAAAATGACTACTGATGATCTCAATTCCCATATATTCAGAACAAGAAATGCTATAAAATCTTGTTTACAGTCTAAACCATTTACTAACATGATCATATGAGACGTGGCCCCTTCATTTAAATTTAGTTACAAGAGATTTATAAACAACATTCTTCCTTCCTGCCCATGAGAAAGCATTTTTGAATCTCAAACATGTTTGAATTTGTAGCTCAATTATTCCCAACCAGAAGACAAAGACAATACGCATCTCTATAATATCTGTTACAGGGAGTAATATTTCTCCAACTCAGGATAATAGTGCATCATTGATGCCCTTACCTGTTGATTAATTTTGCCCTGTAGTTTTGAATTTTGGTGTTTGCATTTACAAGATGTTTCTAAGATATTGAAGTGGTATGGAATTTATATCAAACAGTTGCATGTATTGTAATGGGTAGCAATAACGCTAGATTTGCATGCTTGTGTGTACCGTATTCCTCGTTTCCACATTATCAGAAGTCTTTACATTTAGCACTACTTTGATTAATGTCATGAGATAGAGATCTAGTTTTACATGAGTTAACTGGTGACCTACTTTACTGGCCGTTTGACAGCAGCCCCACATTATTCATACACATGGCCATATTTTAGAATATCTTTCTCTGACTTGGAGAGCTCATCTATATACATTTTTAAATGGTCTGATAGGCCCACTATAACTGAGCCCTAGCTTGAGTTCCTATGTGAATTTGATTGTTTATTCAATTACCCCGTAGACAAAGTAATATTGTCAGAAAATGTTTCACATTGTGGCATTAACACGTACATTGTTCTGATCTGCAAAAATAACAGCAGCAACTACAATTATACCAAACATAGACCTATTACATCACATTGAATGCTTTTAAGATTTGTATCTTAGTCAACATAAACAGTAACCCCTCTGGTTTGTTCACAGTTCTAGAAGTATCCCAATATAACTGCGAAGGGACATCCAGACCATGCCTTTTCAATTACACATGAGTGCTAATTGTTATAGCTTCCTCTATAGCCCTCAAACTCAACCCTGGACCTCGAAGCCAGTTCCACTGCATTCCCCTCTAATCATAGACTGATTTAGACCAAGGACACTCATTTTTTCCCTTTCAATTAAGACCAAGACAACCAGGTGAGGTTGAATACCCCTGCTCTATAGGATGCTTTTATAAGCAATGCATTATCTAATGGTGTATTTTTTTTTACGGACTGGAACTATAACAAAGCATGTCTGATCAGGCTTCATCCAACGATGGAAGTAAATTACAAACATCAGAGATAATTCACCAACCATGGGATGTTACAGTGTACTATGGATACATGTTAAAATTGGTCAGTAATAATATATTATCTATACTCTGGCTCCAAAAAGCTCAGCACAGTGACTGAATGGAATATGGAAGTGTGGAAGAACAAGATAGACCTATAAAAGGCTTGTTAGACAAAGGGTCAATTATGTTGTCAATTTCTGCTGCAGCAATTATGCTCTGTTTGGTGTGAAAACAGATTTGTGTCTTACTAAGCAGAGTCACTGGCACCGAACACTTCTTTTGGGACTGTTCCTTACCTTTAGCTGTCATCACCATGTCATGAGAGGCATACAGTGCCTTGCGAAAGCATTCGGCCCCTTTGAACTTTGCAACCTTTTGCCACATTTCAGGCTTCAAACATAAAGATATAAAACTGTATTTTTTTGTGAAGAATCAACAACAAGTGGGACACAATCATGAAGTGTAACGACATTTATTGGATATTTCAAACTTTTTTAACAAATCAAAAACTGAAAAATTGGGTGTGCAAAATTATTCAGCCCCCTTAAGTTAATACTTTGTAGCGCCACCTTTTTCTGCGATTACAGCTGTAAATCGCTTGGGGTATGTCTCTATCAGTTTTGCACATCGAGAGACTGACATTTTTTCCCAATACTCCTTGCAAAACAGCTCGAGCTCAGTGAGGTTGGATGGAGAGCATTTGTGAACAGCAGTTTTCAGTTCTTTCCACAGATTCTCGATTGGATTCAGGTCTGGACTTTGACTTGGCCATTCCAACACCTGGATATGTTTATTTGTTAACCATTCCATTGTAGATTTTGCTTTATGTTTTGGATCATTGTCTTGTTGGAAAACAAATCTCCGTCCCAGTCTCAGGTCTTTTGCAGACTCCATCAGGTTTTCTTCCAGAATGGTCCTGTATTTGGCTCCATCCATCTTCCCATCAATTTTAACCATCTTCCCTGTCCCTGCTGAAGAAAAGCAGGCCCAAACCATGATGCTGCCACCACCATGTTTGACAGTGGGTATGTTGTGTTCAGGATGATGAGCTGTGTTGCTTTTACGCCAAACATAACGCTTTGCATTGTTGCCAAAAAGTTCAATTTTGGTTTCATCTGACCAGAGCACCTTCTTCCACATGTTTGGTGTGTCTCCCAGGTGGCTTGTGGCAAACTTTAAACAACACTTTTTATAGATATCTTTAAGAAATGGCTTTCTTCTTGCCACTCTTCCATAAAGGCCAGATTTGTGCAATATACGACTGGTTGTTGTCCTATGGACAGAGTCTCCCACCTCAGCTGTAGATCTCTGCAGTTCATCCAGAGTGATCATGGGCCTCTTGGCTGCATCTCTGATCAGTCTTCTCCTTGTATGAGCTGAAAGTTTAGAGGGACGGCCAGGTCTTGGTAGATTTGCAGTGGTCTGATACTCCTTCCATTTCAATATTATCGCTTGCACAGTGCTCCTTGGGATGTTTAAAGCTTGGGAAATCTTTTTGTATCCAAATCCGGCTTTAAACTTCTTCACAACAGTATCTCGGACCTGCCTGGTGTGTTCCTTGTTCTTCATGATGCTCTCTGCGCTTTTAACGGACCTCTGAGACTATCACAGTGCAGGTGCATTTATACGGAGACTTGATTACACACAGGTGGATTGTATTTATCATCATTAGTCATTTAGGTCAACATTGGATCATTCAGAGATCCTCATTGAACTTCTGGAGAGAGTTTTCTGCACTGAAAGTAAAGGGGCTGAATAATTTTGCACGCCCAATTTTTCAGTTTTTGATTTGTTAAAAAAGTTTGAAATATCCAATAAATGTCGTTCCACTACATGATTTTGTCCCACTTGTTGGTGATTCTTCTCAAAAAAATACAGTTTTATATCTTTATGTTTTAAGCCTGAAATGTGGCAAAAGGTCGCAAAGTTCAAGGGGGCCGAATACTTTCGCAAGACACTGTATTTGCATATTTGTAACTATTAATGAAGATGACGTTCTATTGTTTCCACATTATAGCAGCTGGACGGATTTCCAACCAATATCACACAGGCAGTATAGTTCTTTACACTGTAAGTTTCATTTTTAAAAACACAACAACTATTAGTTACCACCACATTGAGCATATTTACTTAACATTTCAAGGTGATGGTTTGAGTTTGTAGTTACATTGAAAAACAAAACAATAAAATGTATATTCCTGCATTCGCTATTCAAAACTATATAAAATTGGCTTTAAAACTAACTCTATCCATGAAATGCTGGTGTTTTTAATGAGTTTTCTCTAGAGTATGTCAATTGCGATGCTGTTAGTGCATTCAATGCACATTGTTTGCTCAGTACTGTTACTATATGTGTGTTTATTCCACCATAACTCCCAATCAGTGTAGGATTAATAATCCCTGTGGTATTTTATCAGAATTGTCTGGCTGTAAAGTTGAATCATCTTTACCAGAGGTGGCTTCCACCACTCCCTCTCTCAGATCACTCTCACTCCCCACTGGACTAAGAGTGGGCTTCATGCCTCAGATCCCTCTTGTCCTATTTGATGTAGCTTCCTTGGCCTCATGGCTCATTATGGCATTGTTTTTATACACTCACAACACAAGCAGGTGGCAGCCTGCAATACACTGGGCTTTATGACTGGGAAAGTTTGTTTTGAATTTGTTTCGTCATTTGAGGTGTATGTGTGCGTGTGTGTGTGTGGGGGGGGGGGGGGGGAACAACGACGACACACTTTTTGAGGTCAAATGGTCAGCACTCCACTGCTGCTGATTTTGATGACCTAACCATCTGATCCACTCACTAAATGAGACAATGAATTTACCTGATGTTCTAAATTACTCTCCAAATTGCACCACAAGCATGAAAGTGCTGTGCTAATGACAATTCGCATGTCAAAGTCACACACCATCTGCAGTGTAAAATATTATGTGGATTCCAAGGTCTAAAATGTCTAAGTGCTATTTGCGTCAGTTTTTGAACATACAAACCATATGGCTATTAGCTACAATTGGCTTATGGGCAGCATTCTTGATATCAGCCTCCTGTTATATCAAATTCAGATTAGCTTATTTTGCTCATGTGGAGTAGTCATTCACCTAGGCGACATTTATTTATTGAATGTGAATTTCATTTCAAACTGGTTAGATGGGGTGTGTAGGGTAAAATAGTTATTTAACTTTTATTTAACTAGGCGAGTCAGTTAAGAACAAATTCTTTATTTACAATTACGGCCTACCCTGGCCAAACCCGGACGACCCTGGGCCAATTGGGCGCCGCCCAATGGGACTCCCAATCACGGCCGGGGGTGATACAGCCTTAGACCGCTGCGCCACTTGGGAGACTAAATAGAGCTAGAGACACTGTATTGTATTACAAATAACATATATATCATATACCATTAGAAACTGTAAATACTTTTCTAGGGTAAAGTAGTTGAAATTAAATAGACAGAGAACAGAACTACCGCAATGTCAATTTTGTACCTGCCGGTGGAAGTAAAATAGCCTTGGGACAGAAGTAACATTTGGCGTGAAGTGCACAAAAGTCTTATCTTCATGTTTCTGGTTTGTTATGGTACAAATGTACTATCAGCCATCATTTCACGTTTGTGCTGATTTGAATAATTAATGCTATAGGTTAGAAATGTATGAAAATTAACCATCAACATAGCAATGCTGCACAACCACAATATTTTGCCTTACAATATTAATCAGATTAAAATGGATCACATAATAGCTACATTAACCATCATTTTCTCATCTCACTTTAATGGGAATGTAGTAGGATATGCTTTTCACCATTTTTAATGACTGTTCATGCTTAGATCTACCAATCAGGTGCACTCCAGCTGTCCTTGTCATGCACACTCCTCGTGTCTTGATAGAATAAACGTCTTAATTCTCTTTACAAACTGCAAACGTATCATGCTTATCACATTTCCATGGCTTGACATAAGGTAATTGACCCCCAGATTCATAAAGATATATATTTTA
This sequence comes from Oncorhynchus masou masou, assembly GCF_036934945.1. NCBI lineage: Eukaryota > Metazoa > Chordata > Actinopteri > Salmoniformes > Salmonidae > Oncorhynchus > Oncorhynchus masou. Next base: position 28,153,351 of record NC_088222.1, on the reverse strand, counting down.
ACCACTAACCTGTCGATAAAAGCTTATGTGAGAAGCTGAGCCATCAAGTCAATTGATTAAGGCATAATTCTAATGATGTCATATACAATTTTCAAACATTCAGTCAGTCAGTCAGTTAATGTTTTGCTAACCTTATAAAAGCAATATGAACTAGAGGAGACAATGGCCTGTGCTTGAACGTTTATTTGATTTTATTAAAAGTCATTAGTGTACAGTGTGTTAGTTTCTTTCCAACCGTCTCCCCTGTAGCTTCTCCCAGGCTAACACCCAAGACTTGAAGCCTATGCTGTCATTTAGTCACTAGATGGGTTAAGAAAATGACATATGTTTGGACCCTTAAATAACTCAACACAACTCTACAACCAAAAAACACTTCCTGGTCCGTTTTTTTTTTTTACATACATCGCTCATACCCACTTTTTGTTGATAACTCTGCGAAACATGGTGGGAATAGGCTGTTTCTTTGCAGTGAGCTCATCCTCCACATTAGGAACGTGCTGACTTGACTACATCATTCTAGCTTCTGTGTTATCTGAGAAAATGGGCGTGTTACTTTCGCCACGCGTTACTTTTGTCCCGGCTCTCCCTGACAAAGGACATCCGCTTTGATTCAGTAGAATTCTGTGGTTACAAGTCTTTGACAGTGAGGCTGAAGGGTAATTTCAGAGGAGTAAGATTCTTTCCAATATAAAATTACACTTTTTTAATCCTTGATGATTTTAACAATACAATTTAGAAGTGGAGATGTTTTGCCTAATAGAGTTTAATGAATAGTCAAGATGGTCAGAACCCGTCTGATAATTTCTGTTTACCCCTGCCTTGCCATGCCTGCCCTATACATTCACATTAATACGCCATGTTGACATCCATAGGATATGCCATCAACTTATTAATGTCCTGCAGTATTGCCACCTATCCTAAATGCACATCTCATTTTGGAATTCCAAGAATTCTAACTATTTCCCTGAAATGTTTATTGCAAAAGTGGATAAAGCCTACAATTTTTTTTCTGAGGTCTTTGCTGATTTCTTTTGATTTTCCCATGATGTCAAGCAAAGAGGCACTGAGTTTGAAGGTAGGCCTTGAAATACATCCACAGGTACACCTCCAATTAACTCAAATGATGTCAATTAGCCTATCAGAAGCTTCTAAAGCCATCATTTTCTGGAATTTTCCAAGCTGTTTAAAGGCACAGTCAACTTAGTGTATGTACACTTCTGACCCAAGGGAATTGTGATACAGTGGAATATAAGTGAAATAATCTGTCTGTAAACAATTGTTGGAAAGATTACTTGTGCCATTTACAAAGTAGATGTCCTAACCGTCTTGCCAAAACTATAGTTTGTTAACAAGAAATTTGTGGAGTGGTTGAAAAGTGAGTTTTAATGACTCCAACCTAAGTGTATGTAAACTTCCAACTTCAACTGTACATAGTCATGTCAAATTAAATATTAAGCCACTGATAGCTGTTCAGAGGTAACTATGACAAAACTGAGCCTTGTGCTTTGTTCCCTTGCAGCTGACCTCTCTTGCTCTAGATTCTGACCAAGTGGGCATTTAGCATACTGCAGATACTGTATAGATAGATGACTGTTTTGGTGATTGGTTATAAGCTTTGTCCTTGCATTTTTTATATAGAGCCTTGACATCTTACATTACGTGTCATTGAATTATAGTTATGTCTGTACACACTTTCCAATCTCTTCCTGTGCTCACAGCTGCAGTAGAGCACCCCTCTTGCCCCCCCTGGCCCCGGCACTGCTGTTCTCACCTTTCCCACACTCGCTCATCACACCCTCTGTCCAGCTCTAATGGGAGATCAGACAAATTCTCATCTCACTTAGAAACTGTGAATCAGAGGGAGAAAAGTCAAAATGATTAAATAAATCTAGATCTGTTCATAAAATACAATTTTGGTTCAATGCATTTGATTTAAATCAGCATCCCTTTTGATTTAAACACAACTTTAATGTAAGAAATGGTCAGAAAGGGAATGTTTGGACCTGAATGCCCAAATATTTAGGAGATAAAGATGCTCAAAGTTGAGCCACTTTGATACTTTACCATACCATGAGACATCCATGTCTTCATCCCTGGAAAATAAGTTTGATATCATTTAAAAGCTCACACAGTGTTGTCAATCAACTGTATTATTTAAAAAATATATGTATATAAAGGAATACAAATTGTAATTTACAAACCTTTAACATAAATGATTGAAAACACGTAAACTCAGATTTATTTTTTCTCCATATTTGCATATGTTGTAGCTTACACTCTATTTCACATCAGCTGAGGTTCTGTGTTGTGCCCACCATCTGTTAAGACACGACATGCTCTTGAATACAGATTGGGTGTCATTTCAATCATAGAAATATAATTCATATGTAATGGCTGTCGTTGGTGGAAGAAGGTGAGGACCAAGGTGCAGCGTGGTAAGTGTTCATGATGTTTAATAAAATAAACAGAACACTAAATGACCAAAAACAACAAAGAGCTTGACCGACACGAAACAGTTCTGTATGGTAAACACCGACACAGAAAACAACTACCCACAAAACATTGTGGCAAAACAGGCTACCTAAGTATGGTTCTCAATCAGAGACAACGATCGACAGCTGCCTCTGATTGGGAACCATACCAGGCCAAACATAGAAATACAAAACATAGAGCAAAAATATAGAATGCCCACCCCAACTCATGCCCTGACCATACTAAAACAGAGACGTAAAAAAGGAACTAAAGTCAGGATGTGACATCATAGAATGGACCTATCTCTTCAGACCATTGCAATGTAGCTGGTACACTATTGACATTTAAATTGAATTTACATTTTAACAACTAATTAATTACTATACCACAGATCCACCCGTTGTATGTCAACTTAAATGGTCATGTCTATTCTATTATCTATATTAGTATGATTTAAATAGGTTTCCTATGGAGGATTTATCAGCCAGAACATAGCACCCACCTTGTATTCAAGAGCATGTTATGTCAAAACCGATGGCAGGCACAACACCAAAACCTTAGATAATGTAAAGTAGGGTCTAAGCTACAACATGTGAATATGAATTTTATGCTTTTGTAGATAATTTAATTGTTAAAATGTCATTTTAAAAAGAAATAAATTCAATTCGCTAGAAATGATCTTATTGTTTGACAACCCTGTTTGTAAGCTTTTAAATGATATCAGTCTCAACCGTTTATCTTTTCCAGTGGTGAAGACATGGATGTTTCATGGTATGGTGGGGTAGGCAAAATGGGTCAACTTTGAGCACCTTTATCTCTTGAATGTTTTGGCATTCAGGTCCAAAAAGTCACTTTCTGGGCACTTCTACAATGGCAAGGTTTGTGGTCATATGCACATCCTTAAAAAACATAGGTGCTAATAAAGAATACTAGTAAATAACAAGGAGGTCTGCACACTCTTTAAGCTCCCAATTCACCACTTTATTGCCTATGTTTCGATTTGAAACTAATCTTCGCCAGGTCAAACAAAAAAAAACTGAAGAAGATCGGTTTCGGATGGAAACGTAGTCAATAAAGCAGTGAATTGGGAGCTTAAAGAGTGTGCAGACCTCCTTGAAATTTACAACACCTCTACAATGGGCGAATATGTATGGAAGGTTTTGTTCCAGGCAAAAGGGGTGATTCAATTCAAATGGATTTACCCTTTTCACTATTTCTATAGAACCACACGAATAGGTGATGCACTTGATGGTAGTAGTATTGCACCTGAGGCCTCAATGTGAGGAGTCCTATAGAATGCCAGCCAGAGGCAATCACGTTTCATTTTGATCATGGACTATGGTCCAGATTGGCAGTCAGCTTCTGTGTGAGGTGTTGGTAATTTTTCCCCTTCGAAGTCAGTGGCTTATAGCTAACCATGTTTATTTTTAGCAGAAGATCAACTTGCTTATGTGACGTGCCTTGCATAATGTTCATTTCATCTGAGCAATTGCTCTGTGTTTGTCAATTATCATGTGGACAATGAAGCTCTGCAGTTATACTATGATAGTTTTGATGCATTTGAATATTTTAGACAAGTCCACTCGTCCTTTCTCAATGGTTTAACCCCTATAGAAAAAAATACAGGCCTCAAGCATTAGGTTCATGGTCACCTCATTGTCCTGTATGGCTCAGTTGGGAGAACATTGCTCTTGCACTGCCAGGGTTGTGGGTTTGATTCCCGTGCCCACCCACATGTAAAATGTATGCACACATGACTGAAAAAGTGTAAGTCACTTTGGATAAAAGTGTTTGCTAAATAGCATATATTATATTACTTTTGTTAAAATGGCAGGAAACACCTTATCAGAGTGTATGTAGTGGCAATAGAGAGAGGCAGAAGATAATAGGAACTCAGATACTTATTGAATGATGCTGTTGACTAATTTTGTACTGTTTGTGTATATGATTTTGTTGTTTTCTAAAAGCCTTTACTATATTCCTAAAGGTTTGAGGGTGGCAGCGAACACATGTACCCCATGGGATTCTTCTTCCCGCCCCAGAGGACCTGTCTGATCTGTGCAGAAGAGGCATCCGGCTGCCACTATGGAGCACTCACCTGTGGCAGCTGCAAAGTGTTCTTCAAGAGAGCCGCAGAAGGTAAGAACATTAATGGTGGAAATGGGACCCATATGTCAGAGCCACCTCTCATGCTTTTTGGAAATAATGTCTTTATGTATTACACTGAACAAAAACATACAGTGCATTCAGAAAGTATTCAGATCCCTTTACTTTTTTCACATTTTGTTACATTACAGTCTTATTCTAAAGTTGATTTTAAAAAATGTAAAAAATCATCAATCTTAACACAATACCCCATAATGACAAAGCAAAAACAGGTTTAGAATATTTAGCAATTTTTTTTTATATATATATATATAAACTTAATTACTAAAGTATTTAGACTTTTTGATATGAGACTCAAAATTGAGCTCAGGTACATCCTGTTTCCATTGATCATCCTTGAGATTTTTCTACAACTTCATTGGAGTCCACCTGTGGTAAATGTAATTGATTAGACATGATTTGGAAAGGCACACACCTGTCTATATAAGGTCCCACATTTGACAGTGCATGTCAGAGCAAAAACAAAGTCATGAGGTCGAAAGAATTGTCCGTAGAGCTCAGAGACAGGATTTTTGTCAAGGCACAGATCTGAAGAAGGGTATCAAAACATTTCTGTGACATTGAAGGTCCCCAAGAACACAGTGGCCTCTGTTATTCTTAAAAGGAAGAAGTTTGGAACCGCCAAGACCCTTCCTAGAGCTGGCCGCCTGGCCAAACTGAGCAGTCAGGGGAGAAAGGCCTTGGTCAGGTAGATGACCAACAACCCGATGGTCACTCTGAAAGAGCTCCAGAGTTCCTCTGTGGAGATGGGAGAAACTTTCAGAAGGACAACCATCTCTGCAGCACTCCGCCAATAAGGTCTTTATGGTAGAGTGGCCAGACGGAAGCCACTCCTCAGTAAAAGGCACATGACAGCCCGCTTGGAGTTAAAAGAGAGTCCTAAAGGACTCTCAGACCATGAGAAACAAGATTCTCTGGTCTTATAAAACCAATATTGAACTCGTTGGCCTGAATGCCAAGCGTCACATCTGGAAGAAACCTGGCACCATCCCTACAGTGAAGCATGGTGGTGGCAGCATCATGCTGTGGGGATGTTTATCAGTGGCAGGGACTTTGAGACTAGTCAGGATCGAGGGAAAGATGAACAGAGCAAAGTGCGAGAGAGAGATCCTTGATGAAAACCTGCTCCAGAGTGCTCAGGACCTCAGACTGGGGTGAAGGTTCACCTTCCAACCGGACAATGACCTTAAGCACACATCCAATACAATCCAGGAGTGGCTTCGGGACAAGTCTCTGAATGTCCTTGAGTGGCCTAGCCAGACCCCAGACTTGAACCTGATTGGAGAGACCTGAAAATAGCTGTGCATCGACGCTCCTCATCCAACCTGACAGAGCTTGAGAGGATCTGCAGAGAAGAATTGGAGAAACTTTCCAAATACAGGTGTGCCAAGCTTGCAGTGTCATATCCAAGAAAACCCGAGGCTGTAATCGCTGCCAAAGGTGTTTCAATTAAGTACTGAGTAAAGGGTCTGAATACTTAAGGTAAATGTAATATTTCAGTTAATTCCTTTTTTTAATACAAATAATGTCTAAAAACCTGTTTTTGCTTCTTCATTATGGGGTATTGTGTGTAGATTGATGAGGGGGAAAAAAGATTTAATCAATTTTAGAATAAGGCTATAATGTAACAAAATGTGGAAAATGTCCAGGTGTCTGAATACTGTAAATGCAATATGAAACAATTTCAGCGATTTTACTGAGTTACAGTTCATATAAGGAAATCAATCAATTGAAATAAATAATTTGGCGCTAATCTATGGATTTCACATTACTGGGCAGGGGTGCAGCCATGAGTGGCCCTGGGTGGTCATAGGTCCATAGTATGGTTGATTTGGAATATGTCAACAGAAATCTATGTCATTTTTTACAAAATTGCCTAAAGTTACATTCATCCCAGCTTACTCCTCTGGGAAATCAGATTTAAACACAAACATTCTGAGCTACCAAGGCAAGTTAAATCAGGCTTTGACTGACAATTCTATCTAATCCATTACTTTTTCAGTACAATGGCAGTTTTGGATGCAAAATATTTTTGGAGGCAATATAGTTTCTCTTTAATTGACCATGCTCTGCCATAAAAATAACAGAAAACACCAGCTAAAATGCTGCCTTCCAGCTCCTAGGTATTCATTTGTTTTGTTCAGTATTTTCCTTTCTTAATTGAACTGTGAGTGGAAGCCGCAAAACTGCCATCAAACCATGCCATGTAAAATTATAGATTTGATTATTTCAATGTGCTACTTATAGAGCATGTCAATGTACTCTTTAACAAAAGTGTGTACACTGAGGAGATTTTATAGTCTAAGCTCCTTCTTTTTATGATCATCACACCGGACATGATAAGCAAGAGAGCAAAATGTATAACTGTTCCTGCTGTAATCATTCATGATGTAACTAACAACCATGTTACAACTTACAACCATGACGTACCTTTCTTAATCATTCAAAGTAGAATTTCGTATTCTAAATCTTTATCTTTGTTTGCATCTTTGTTAGGGAAACAGAAATACCTGTGTGCCAGCAGAAATGACTGCACCATCGATAAGCTGAGAAGGAAGAACTGCCCATCATGTCGACTGAGGAGGTGTTTTGAAGCTGGGATGACCCTCGGAAGTAAATACAACTATTATGTCAAGTTCTTAAGTCAATGAGAAATAATCAAAGTACTTAGCCATCCATCCACTCACTGATCGATAATCATGGACAAAAGTTTGTTAATGTACAGTTACATACATTCACCAGCCAGTTTATTAGGTACACCACCCCGTTCACGAAAACATATCGCTCCTACAGACAGTGAGTCACATGGCTGTGGGTTGCTATATAAAGCAGGCAGACAGGCATTGAAGCATTCAGTTACTGTTCAATTGAACGTTAGAATGGGTGTGTTGCGTGGTATCATCGTCGGTGCCGGGGGCGCCGGATCCAGTATCTTAGAAACAGCCGCCATCCTAGGCTTTTAACGCCCGATAGTGTCTAGGGTTTACCAAGAACGGTGTGACAAACAAAAACATTCAGTCAATGAAAACAGCTTGTTGAGGTCAAAGGAGAATAGCAAGAATCGTGCAAGATAACAGGCGGGCTACAGACAGACAAATAATGGCGCATTACAACACTGGTGTGCAGAAAAATGTGCTTTACAAGTCACATAATAAGTGGCACGGACTCACTTTGTGTGCAATAGTACATTTTAACATGATTTTTGAGTACCTCATCTCTGTACCCCACAAATACAATTATCTGTAAGGTCCCTCAGTCGAGCAGTACATTTCAAACACAGATTCATCCACAAACTCCAGGGAGGTTTTTCAATGCTTCGCAAAGAAGGGCACCAATGGGTACAAATAAGAAAAGCAGACATTGAATATCCCTTTGAGCATGGTGAAGTTATTAATTACACTATGGATGGTGTATCAATACACCCAGTCACTACAAAGGTACAGGCATCCTTCTTAACTCAGTTGCCGAAGAGGACGCAAACTGCTCAGGGACTTCACCATTAGGCCAATGGTGACTATACAGTTACCAAGTTTAATGGCTGTGATTGGAGAAAACTGAGGATGGATCAACAACATTGTAGTTATAGAACTCCACAATACTAACCAAATTTACAGAGTGAAAAGAAGGAAGCCTGTACAGAATACAAATATTGCAAAAAGCTCTGGACAGAGGGGCAGAAGCTCTGGACAGAGAGGCGGAAGCTCTGGACAGAGGGGAGGAAGCTCTGGACAGAGGGGCGGAAGCTCTGGACAGAGGGGCGGAAGCTCGGGACAGAGGGGCGGAAGCAGAGGGGCAGCTCGGGATAGAGGGGCAGCTCGGGACAGAGGGGCGGAAGCTCTGGACAGAGAGGCGGAAGCTCTGGACAGAGGGGAGGAAGCTCTGAACAGAGGGGCGGAAGCTCTGGACAGAGAGGCGGAAGCTCTGGACAGAGGGGCGGAAGCTCTGGACAGAGGGGCTCTGGCGCCTCTGGGTTGAGGGGCTCTGGCGCCTCTGGGCTGAGGGGCTCTGGCGGCCCCTGGCTGACTGGCGGCCTCTGGCTGACTGGCGGCACTGGAGGCCCCTGGCTGACTGGCGGCACTGGCGGCACCTGGCTGAATGGCGACACTGGCGACCCCTGGCTGACTGGCGGCACTGGCGGCCCCTGACTGACTGGCGGCACTGGCGGCTCCTGGCTGACTGGCGGCCCCTGGCTGACTGGCGGCACTGGCGGCGCTGGGCTGACTGGCGGCACTGGTGGCCCCTGGCTGACTGGCGGCCCCTTGTAGACTGGCGGCGCTGGGCAGACTGGCGGCACTGGCGGTGCTGGGCAGACTGGCGGCACTGGAGGCGCTGGGCAGACGGGCGGCTCAGGCGGCGCTGGGCAGACGGGTAGCTCAGATGGCGCTGGGCAGCCTGGCGACTGATGGCGCTGGGCTGAGTAGCTCTGGCGCCTCTGTAATGAGGGGCGGGAGCTCTGGCAGCGCCGAACAGGCGGGAGACTCCTGCTGCGCTGGAGAGGAGGAAGGCTCCGGCAGCGCTGGACAGGCGGGAGCACCTGTAAGGATGAGCCGGAGAGACAGTTTGGTGCGGGGGGTCTGCCTCCAGCTCTTCTTTGGGGCGGCGATATTCTCCAGGCTGTGCCCAGGGTCCTTTACCATCCAACTCATCCTCCCATGTCCAGTACTCCTCGCGCTGCTCCTGCTGTTGCCCATTACCACGCTGCTTGGTCCTGTTGTGGTGGGTGATTCTGTAACGGTTTTCTTTACTTGAAGGAGAGGCGGACCAAAATGCAGCGTGGTTTCTATTCATGGTTCTTTAATAAAGCAAAACTATACATGAATAGACTAACAAAAACAATAAACGTGAGAAAACCTAAACAGCCCTATCTGGTGCAAACACAGAGACAGGAACAAACTAGACACACAACATAGAATGTCCACTCAGATCACACCCTGACCAAACAAAACATAGAAACATACAAAGCAAACTATGGTCAGGGTGTGACAACTGCAAAAAAATGTGGCAAAGCAATTAACGTTTTGTCCTGAATACAAAGTGTTATGTTTGGGGCAAATCCAACACAACACCTTACTGAGTACCACTCTCCATATTTTCAAGCATAGTGGTGGTTGCAATCATCTTATGAGTATGCTTGTAATTGTTAAGGACTGGGGAGTTGTTCATGATAAAAAATAAACGGATTGGAGCTAAGCACAGGCAAAAAAGCATGAGGAAAACCTGGTTCAGTCTACTTTCCACCAGACACTGGGAGATGACTCTACCTTTCTGCATATTTTAAATATTTACCTGAATTCCTTACCACTCCACTAAATTTGTTCCATACTGGAACATAGTAAAAAAGTTGCAATAAAGGGAGAACCAGTAGGGATCATTGTGATTAACCTTTTATTACAGATACTTTGCGAAATTGAATTTTCATACAAAATTTACAAAATAGTAAAAACATTTTTTTTACCTGTTTTTCAAAACCTAGAGAAATATAATCTCTATTGTTTTCTGTAAAATGTTTAATGTTGATTGTATGAATCTGAAACTTGTTTATCGATTGAATTAGTTATGATCTAATGAATTATATTGGTAGACATTTAATTATTCCTTTACCTATGTTTATTTTGGCAAAATAAGAGGTGTTTCAGTATGAAGTGTCAATCACATAAATAAATACATCTAGGACTCTAGATGGATGTAACTTGTTTTAGTATAGAATTGCCAAGACCAAGACCACTAGAGCAAGAGTCCGTGGGCCCTTTCTTCAATTGGAAGATACTCAAGTAGAGTAAACCCGAGTACAGTACAGTAGAGTAGAGCACAGAGTGCAGGAAAGCACAGTACATTAGAGTGCAGTAGAGTATGGCACAGTACAGTAGAGTAGGGTACAGTACAATTTAGTACAGCACAATACAATACAGTAGAGTACAGTGAATTACAGTACAGTATAACACATTATAGACATCCACATTTCGGCCAAATAGATGTCAATGTTTGGGCTCTTGAAGGGTTGGAGCCCCCCTGCTGTCGACTACCCACATGGTGATCCTCTGTAGCTCAGTTGGTAGAGCATGGTGACTTTTTAATGGAGATGGCCTCAATGATGCTGCCCATGCTGTCACAGACTCCATAATGGCACAGATACAAAGAGGAGATCTCTGTATATCTCTATGTGCCGGGTGGAAGCGGGCATTCAGCCAGAACGGGTGGTGCCAGCTCTGCGCTCGAGCCCGCCAGTGCACCTCCACGGCCCAGTGTATCCGATGCCTCGGCTAAGGAAGAGGCCTCCTGTATGTCTCCCCAGCTTGGTGACTCCTGTGCCTGCTCCCAGAGCCAGGTCTCCTGTGTGTCTCGCCAGCCTGGTGAGTCCTGTGACTGCGCCCAGCCCGGAGCCTCCAGAGACGGCCTCCAGCCCGGAGCCTCCAGCGACGCTCTCCAGTCCGGAGCCTCCAGCATCGGCCTCCATTAGGGAAAGCTTTCCCTAGCCTTATGGATGAGCTTCCTATGTGTAGGGAGGTAACTTGATATCATGAGGGAATTGCTTAGATCACACTTACCAGTAGGACTAGCTATCTCACGAGCCTATATGACCTGAGAAGTACCCTATATGACCTCTTTAAAAGTATCCTAAACGTTCAATTAAACTATCCATCACCAATAAATGAAGGATCTTCAGAGATAATAGGCTGGTTTATGCTGAGATCAACATGATTTTATTAGCCTACTAGAATCTCCTACAAAAATAGTTTTGTCATAGGCCTTCAATTAAAACCCTAGACCCACTCCAATTCTCACACTGCCCCAACAGATCCACAGATGACACAATCTCAATTGCACTCCACACTGCCCTTTTCCACCTGGAAAAAAGGAACACCTATGCGACAATGCTGTTCATTGACTACAGCTCAGCGTTCAACACCATAGTGCCTACAAAGCTCATCACTAAGCTAAGGACCCAGGGACTAAACACCTCCCTCTGCAACTGTATCCTGGACTTCCTGACGGGACGCCCCCAGGTGGAAAGGGTAGGCAACAACACATCTGCCACGCTGATCCTCATCACTGGGGCACCTCAGGGGTGTGTGCTTAGTGTCCTCCTGTACTCCCTCTTGTACTCTCTGTTGAAGTCGTGGCCAACCATGACACCAACACCATCACTAAGTTTGTTGACAACAGTGGTAGGCCTGATCACCGACAACAATGGGACAGCCTATGGGGAGAAGGTCAGAGACCTGGCAGTGTGGTGCCAGGACAACAACCTGTCTCTCAATGTGAGCAAGACAAAGGAGCTGATCGTGGACTATAGGAAAAGGAGGACCTAACAGGCCCCCATTAACATCGACGGGACTGAAGTAGAGTGGGTTGAGAGTTTCAAGTTCCTTGTTGTCCACATCATCAACGAACTATCATGGTCCAAACACACCAAGACAGTCATGAAGAGGGAAAGACAAAAACTGTTCCCCCTCAGGTGGCTGAAAAGATTTGGCATGGGTCCCCAGATCCTCAAAAAGTTCTACAGCTGCACCATCGAGAACATCCTAACCGGTTGCATCACCGCCTGGTATGGCAACTGCATCCGACCATAAGGTGCTACAGAGGGGAATGCCTAAGGCCCAATACATCATTGGGGCCAAGTTTCCTGACATCCAGGACCTATATACTAGGTGGTGTCAGAGGAAGACCCCAAAAATTGTCCAAGACTCCAGTCACCCAAGTCAAAGACTGTTCTCTCTGCTACCGCATGGAAGCGGTACCGGAATGCCAAGTCTTGGACCAAAAGGCTCCTTAACAGCTTCTACCCCCAAGCCATAAGACTGCTGAAAAACTGAATAAATTAAATTGCCACCCGAACGATTCACTTTTACAAATTACCTCGACTAACCTGTAACTCCGCACAATGACTTGGAAGTTTACATACACTTAGGTTGGAGTCATGAAAACTATAGTTTTGGCAAATCTACTTTGTGCATGACACAAGACGTTTTTCCAACAATTGTTTACAGACAGATTATTTCACTTATAATTCACTGTATCACAATTCCAGTGGATCAGAAGTTTACATACATTAAGCTGACTGTGCCTTTAAACAGCTTGGAAAATTCCAGAAAATGATGTCATGGCTTTAGAAGCTTCTGATAGGCTAATTGACATAATTTGAGTCAATTTGAGGTGTACCTGTGGATGTACTTCAAGGCCTACCTTCAAACTCAGTGCCTCTTTGCTTGACATCATGGGAACATCAAAAGAAATCGGCCAAGACCTCAGCAATTCTTTTTTAGACCTCCACAAGTCTGGTTCATCCTTGGGAGCAATTTCCAAACGTCTGAAGTTACCACGTTACTAACAATAGTACGCAAGTATAAACACCATGGGATCACGCAGCTGTCTCCTAGAGATGAACATACTTTGGTACGAAAAGTGCAAATCAACCCCAGAACAACAGCAAAGGACCTTGTGAAGACGCTGGAGGAAACAGGTACAAAAGTATCTATATCCACAGTAAAACGAGTCCTATATTGACATAACCTGAAAGGCCGCTCAGCAAGGAAGAAGCCACTGCTCCAAAACCACCATAAAAAAGCCAGACTACGGTTTGCAACTGCACATGGGGACAAAGGTGGTACTTTTTGGAGAAATGTCCTCTGGTCTGATGAAACAAAAATAGAACTGTTTGGTCATAATGACCATTGTTATGTTTGGAGGAAAAGGGGGAGGCTTGCAAGCCGAAGAACACCATCCCAACCGTGAAGCACGGGGGTGGCTGCATCATGTCGTTGGGGTGCTTTGCTGCAGGAGGGACTGGTACACTTCACAAAATAGATGGCATAATGAGGTAGGAAAATTATGTGGATATATTGAAGAAACATCTCAAGACATCAGTCAGGAAGTTAATGCTTGGTCGCAAATGGGTCTTCCAAATGGACAATCACCCCAAGCAGACTTCCAAAGTTGTGGCAAAATGGCTTAAGGACAACAAAGTCAAGGTATTGGAGTGGCCATCACAAAGCCCTGACCTCAATCCGATAGAAACTGTGTGGGCACAGCATGATGCTGGCTGATGTTTTGGTCACTTTTGAATGCTGGCGGTGCTTTCACTCTAGTGGTAGCATGAGATGGAGTCTACAACCCACACAAGTGGCTCAGGTAGTGCAGCTCATCCAGGATGGCACATCAATGCGAGATGTGGCAAGAAGGTTTGCTGTGTCTGTCAGCGTAGTGTCCAGAGCATGGAGGCGCTACCAGGAGACAGGTCAGTACATCAGGAGACGTGGAGGAGGCCGTGGAGGAGGGCAACAACCCAGCAGCAGGAACGCTACATCCGCCTTTGTGCAAGGAGGAGCAGGAGGAGCACTGCCAGAGCCTGGCAAAATGACCTCCAGCAGGCCACAAATGTGCATGTGTCTGCTCAAACGGTCAGAAACAGACTCCATGAGGGTGGTATGAGGGCCCGACGTCCACAGGTGAGAGTTGTGCTTACAGCCCAACACCGTGCAGGACGTTTGGCATTTGCCAGAGAACACCAAGATTGGCAAATTCGCCACTGGCGCCCTGTGCTCTTCACAGATGAAAGCAGTTTCACACTGAGCACCTGTGACAGACATGACAGTCTGGAGATGCCGCGGAGAACGTTCTGCTGCCTGCAACATCCTCCAGCATGACCGGTTTGGCGGTGGGTCAGTCATGGTGTGGGGTGGCATTTCTTTGGGGGGCCGCACAGCCCTCCATGTGCTCGCCAGAGGTAGCCTGACTGCCATTAGGTACCGAGATGAGATCCTCAGACCCCTTGTGAGACCATATGCTGGTGCAGTTGGCCCCGGGTTCCTCTTAATGCAAGACAATGCTAGACCTCATGTGGCTGGAGTGTGTCAGCAGTTCTTGCAAGAGGAAGGCATTGATGCTATGGACTGGCCCGCCCGTTCCCCGGACCTGAATCCAATTGAGCACATCTGGGACATCATGTCTCGCTCCATCCACCAACGCCACGTTGCACCACAGACTGTCCAGGAGTTGGCGGATGCTTTAGTCCAGGACTGGGAGGAGATCCCTCAGGAGACCATCCGCCACCTCATCAGGAGCATGCCCAGGCGTTGTAGGGAGGTCATACAGGCACATGGAGGCCACACACACTACTGAGCCTCATTTTGACTTGTTTTAAGGACATTACATCAAAGTTGGATCAGCCTGTAGTGTGGCTTTCCACTTTAATTTTGAGTGTGACTCCAAATCCAGACCTCCATGGGTTGATACAATTCTTTGTGTGATTTTGTTGTCAGCACATTCAACTATGTAAAGACAAAAGTATTTAATAAGAATATTTCATTCATTCAGATCTAGGATGTGTTATTTTAGTGTTCCCTTTATTTTTTTGATCAGTGTATATCACTAGCCACTTTAAACAATGCTACTTAATATAATGTTAATATAACGTTTACATACCCAACATTACTCATCTCATATATTACTAGCCTGTTCAAACTCTCTTCCGTAACGTCTGAGATTCCCAAATATTGGAAAGCTGCCGCGGTCATCCCCTTCTTCAAAGGGGGTGACACTCTAGACCCAAACTGCTACAGACCTACAGTGCCTTGCGAAAGTATTCGGCCCCCATGAACTTTGCGACCTTTTGCCACATTTCAGGCTTCAAACATAAAGATATAAAACTGTATTTTTTTGCGAAGAATCAACAACAAGTGTGACACAATCATGAAGTGGGACGACATTTATTGGATATTTCAAACTTTTTTAACAAATCAAAAACTGAAAAATTGGGCGTGCAAAATTATTCAGCCCCTTTACTTTCAGTGCAGTAAACTCTCTCCAGAAGTTCAGTGAGGATCTCTGAATGATCCAATGTTGACCTAAATGACTAATGATGATAAATACAATCCACCTGTGTGTAATCAAGTCTCCGTATAAATGCACCTGCACTGTGATAGTCTCAGATGTCCGTTAAAAGCGCAGAGAGCATCATGAAGAACAAGGAACACACCAGGCAGGTCCGAGATACTGTTGTGAAGAAGTTTAAAGCCGGATTTGGATACAAAAAGATTTCACAAGCTTTAAACATCCCAAGGAGCACTGTGCAAGCGATAATATTGAAATGGAAGGAGTATCAGACCACTGCAAATCTACCAAGACCTGGCCGTCCCTCTAAACTTTCAGCTCATACAAGGAGAAGACTGATCAGAGATGCAGCCAAGAGGCCCATGATCACTCTGGATGAACTGCAGAGATCTACAGCTGAGGTGGGAGACTCTGTCCATAGGACAACAATCAGTCGTATATTGCACAAATCTGGCCTTTATGGAAGAGTGGCAAGAAGAAAGCCATTTCTTAAAGATATCCATAAAAAGTGTTGTTTAAAGTTTGCCACAAGCCACCTGGGAGACACACCAAACATGTGGAAGAAGGTGCTCTGGTCAGATGAAACCAAAATTGAACTTTTTGGCAACAATGCAAAACGTTATGTTTGGCGTAAAAGCAACACAGCTCATCACAATGAACACACCATCCCCACTGTCAAACATGGTGGTGGCAGCATCATGGTTTGGGCCTGCTTTTCTTCAGCAGGGACAGGGGAGATGGTTAAAATTGATGGGAAGATGGATGGAGCCAAATACAGGACCATTCTGGAAGAAAACATGATGGAGTCTGCAAAAGACCTGAGACTGGGACGGAGATTTGTCTTCCAACAAGACAATGATCCAAAACATAAAGCAAAATCTACAATGGAATGGTTCAAAAATAAACATATCCAGGTGTTAGAATGTCAAAGTCCAGACCTGAATCCAATCGAGAATCTGTGGAAAGAACTGAAAACTGCTGTTCACAAATGCTCTCCATCCAACCTCACTGAGCTTGAGCTTTTTTACAAGGAGGAATGGGAAAACATTTCAGTCTCTCGATGTGCAAAACTGATAGAGACATACCCCAAGCGACTTACAGCTGTAATCGCAGCAAAAGGTGGCGCTACAAAGTATTAACTTAAGGGGGCTGAATAATTTTGCACGCCCAATTTTTCCGTTTTTGATTTGTTAAAAAAGTTTGAAATATCCAATAAATGTTATTCCACTTCATGATTGTGTCCCACTTGTTGTTGATTCTTCACAAAAAAATACAGTTTTATATCTTTATGTTTGATGCCTGAAATGTGGCAAAAGGTCGCAAAGTTCAAGGGGGCCGAATACTTTCGCAAGGCACTGTATATCTATCCTACCCTGTCTTTCTAAGGTCTTCGAAAGCCAATTTAACAAACAGATTACTGACCATTTCGAATCCCACCATACCTTCTCTGCTATGCAATCTGGTTTCAGAGCTGGTCATGGGTGTACCTCAGCCACGCTCAAGGTTCTAAACAACATCATAACCGCCATCGATAAGAGACATTACTGTGCAGCCGTATTCATCGACCTGGCCAAGGCTTTCGACTCTGTCAATCACAACATTCTTATTGGCAGACTCGACAGCCTTGGTTTCTCAAATGATTGCCTCGCCTGGTTTTCCAACTACTTCTCTGATAGAGTTCAGTGTGTCAAATCAGAGGGACTCTTGTCCAGTCCTCTGACAGTCTCTATGGGTGTGCCACAGGGTTCAATTCTCGGGCTGACTCTCTTTTCTGTATACATCAATGATGTTGCTCTTGCTGCTGGTGATTCTCCGATCCACCTCTACTTCTGGCCCCTCCTTGGACACTGTGCTAACTAACCTCCAGACTAGCTTCAATGCCATACAACTCTCCTTCCGTGGCCTCCAACTGCTATCAAACGCAAATAAAACTAAATGCATGCTATTCAATCTATCACTGCCCGTACCTGCCTGCCCGTCCAGCATCACTACCCTGGACGGCTCTAACTTAGAATACGTGGACAACTACAAATACTGTACCTCGGTGTCTGGTTAGACTGTAAACTCTCCTTCCGCTCACATTAAGCATCTCCAATCCAAAATTAAATCCAGCTGCCAAACATACCCTCGTAAAACTGACCATCCTACCGATCCTCGACTTTGGTGATGTCATCTATAAAATAGCCTCCAACACTCTACTCAACAAACTGGATGCGGTCTATCACAGTGCCATCCGTTTTGTCACCAAAGCCCCATACACTACCCACCATTGCGACGTGTACGCTCTCGTTGGTTGGCCCTCGCTTCATACTCGTCGCCAAATCCACTGGCTACAGGTTATCTACAAGTCTCTGTTAGGTAAAGCCCCGCCTTTTCTGAGCTCACTGGTCACCATAGCAGCACCCACTCGTAGCACGCACTCCAGCAGATATATCTAACTGGTCACCCCCAAAGCCAATTCCTCCTTTGGTCGTCTTTCCTTCCAGTTCTCTGCTGCCCAAGACTGGAACGAATTGCAAAAATCTCTGAAGCTGGAGACTCACATCTCCCTCACTAGCTTTAAGCACCAGCTGTCAGAGCAGCTTACAGATCACTGCACCTGTACATAGCCCATCTGTAAACAGCCCATCTATCTACTTACCTCATCCCCATACTGGCATTTATTTATTTATTTTGTTCCTTTGCACCCCAGTATCTCTACCTGCACATTCATCTTCTGCCGATCTACCATTCCAGTGTTTAATTGCTATATTGTAATTACTTCGCCACAATGGCCTATTTATTTCCTTAACTTGCCTCATTTGCACTCACTGTATATAAACTTTTTGTTTTCTTTTGTTCTACTGTATTATTGACTGTATGTTTTGTTTATTCCATGTGTAACTCTGTGTTGTTGTATGTGTCGAATTGCTACGCTTTATCTTGGCCAGGTCGCAGTTGCAAATGAGAACTTGTTCTCAACTAGCCTACCTGGTTAAATAAAGGTGAAATACATTTAAAAAATGAAAAAAAAATGTATATACTGTACTCTATATCATCTACTGCATCTTTATGTAATACATGTATCACTAGCCACTTTAAACTATGCCACTTTGTTTACATACCCTACATTACTCATCTCATATGAATATACTGTACTCAATACCATCTACTGCATCTTACCTATGCCGTTCTGTACCATCACTCATTCATATATCTTTATGTACATATTCGTTATCCCTTTACACCTGTGTGTATAAGGTAGTAGTTTTGGAATTGTTAGGTTAGATTACTCGTTGGTTATTACTGCACTGTCAGAACTAGAAGCACAAGCATTTCGCGACACTTGCATTAACATCATGCTAACTATGTGTATGTGACAAATACATTTGATTTGATTTGAAAAAATGTAAACAACAGCTGGTGCACAATATCTAAGGAAGTCTAGGTTTTTCTTGCCAGAGGCAGATTATCTCATGATAAGCTGTAGACCACACTATCTACCTACAGAGTTTTCATCTGTATTTTTCGTAGCTGTCCTCATACCACCACAGACCGATGCTGGCACTAAGACCACACTCAATGAGCTCTATTCCGCCATAAGCAAACAGGAAACGTTCATCCAGAGGCTCCTAGTTGCCGGGGACTTTAATGCAGGGAAACTTAAATCTGTTTTACCAGATTTCTACAGTGCCTTGCAAAAGTATTCGGCCCCCTTGAACTTTGCGACCTTTTGCCACATTTCAGGCTTCAAACATAAAGATATAAAACTGTGTTTTTGTTGTGAAGAATCAACAACAAGTGGGACACAATCATGAAGTGGAACGACATTTATTGGATATTTCAAACTTTTTTAACACCTGGATATGTTTATTTTTGAACCATTCCATTGTAGATTTTGCTTTATGTTTTGGATCATTGTCTTGTTGGAAGACAAATCTCCATCCCAGGCTCAGGTCTTTTGCAGACTCCATCAGGTTTTCTTCCAGAATGGTCCTGTATTTGGCTCCATCTATCTTCCCATCAATTTTAACCATCTTCCCTGTCCCTGCTGAAGAAAAGCAGGCCCAAACCATGATGCTGCCACCACCATGTTTGACAGTGGGTATGGTGTGTTCAGGGTGATGAGCTGTGTTGCTTTTACGCCAAACATAATGTTTTGAATTGTTGCCAAAAAGTTCAATTTTGGTTTCATCTGACCAGAGCACCTTCTTCCACATGTTTGGTGTGTCTCCCAGGTGGCTTGTGGCTTTAAACGACACTTTTTATGGATATCTTTAAGAAATGGCTTTCTTCTTGCCACTCTTTCATAAAGGCCAGATTTGTGCAATATACGACTGATTGTTGTCCTATGGACAGAGTCTCCCACCTCAGCTGTAGATCTCTGCAGTTCATCCAGAGTGATCATAGGCCTCATGGCTGCATCTCTGATCAGTCTTCTCCTTGTATGAGCTGAAAGTTTAGAGGGACGGCCAGGTCTTGGTAGATTTGCAGTGGTCTGATACTCCTTCCATTTCAATATTATCGCGTGCACAGTGCTCCTTGGGATGTTTAAAGCTTGGGAAATCTTTTTGTATCTAAATCCGGCTTTAAACTTCTTCACAACAGTATCTCGGACCTGCCTGGCGTGTTCCTTGTTCTTCATGATGCTCTCTGCGCTTTTAACGGACCTCTGAGACTATCACAGTGCATGTGCATTTATACGGAGACTTGATTACACACAGGTGGATTGTATTTATCATCATTAGTCATTTAGGTCAACATTGGATAATTCAGAGATCCTCACTGAACTTCTGGAGAGAGTTTGCTGAACTGAAAGTAAAGGGGCTGATTAATTTTGCACGCCCAATTTTTCAGTTTTTGATTTGGTAAGAAGGTTTAAAATATCCAATAAATGTCGTTCCACTTCATGATTGTGTCCCACTTGTTGTTGATTCTTCACAAAAAAATACAGTTTTATATCTTTATGTTTGAAGCCTGAAATGTGGCAAAAGGTCGCAAAGTTCAAGGGGGCCAAAAACATTCGCAAGGCACTGTATCAGCATGTTAAATTTGCAACCAGAGGGAGAAAAAAAACTCTAGACCACCTTTACTCCACACTCGGAGACAAGTATAAAGCTCTCCCTCGCCCTCCATTTGGTAAATTTGACCATAA
Source organism: Oncorhynchus masou masou (assembly GCF_036934945.1). NCBI lineage: Eukaryota > Metazoa > Chordata > Actinopteri > Salmoniformes > Salmonidae > Oncorhynchus > Oncorhynchus masou. The sequence goes on along the minus strand of NC_088222.1, from coordinate 28,132,746 downwards.
TTCTATCCTCCTGATTCCTGCTTACAAGCAAAAATGTAAGCAGGAAGCACCAGTGAAAAAGTGGTCAGATGAAGCAGATGCTAAGCTACAGGACTGTTTTGCTAGCACAGACTGGAATATGTTCCGTGATTCTACCTATGGCATTGATGAGTATACCACATCAGTCATTGGCTTCATCAATAAGTGCATCAATGACTTTGTCCCCACAGTGACCGTATGTACATACCCCAACCAGAAGCCATGGATTACAGGCAACACCCGCACTGAGCTAAAGTGTAGAGCTGCCACTTTCAAGGAGCGGGACTCTAACCCAGAAACTTATAATAAAACCTGCTGTGCCCTCCGATGAACCATCAAACAGGCAAAGTGTTTCGACTAAGATCGAATCGTACTAGACCGGCTCCGATGCTCGTCGGATGTGACAGGGCTTGCAAACCACTACAGACTACAAAGTGAAGCACAGCCGAAATCTGCCCAGTGACACGAGCCTACCAGACGAGCTGAACTACTTCTACAGTGGCTTGCGAATGTATTCACCCCTCTTGGCATTTTTCCTATTTTGTTGCCTTACAACCTAGAATTAAAATATTTTTTTGGGGGGGGGGTTGTATAGTTTGATTTACACAACATGCCTACCATTTTGAAGATGCTAAATATTTTTTATTGTGAAACAAACAAGAAATAAGACAGAAAAACAGAAAACTTGAGCGTGCATAACTATTTAGCCCCCAAAGTCAATACCTTGTAGAGCCACCTTTTGCAGCAATTACAGCTACAAGTCTCTTGGGGGATATCTCTATAAGCTTGGCACATCTAGCCACTGGGATTTTTGCCCATTCTTCAAGGCAAAACTGCTCCAGCTCCTTCAAGTTGGATGGGTTCCGCTGGTGTACAGCAATCTTTAAGTCATTCCACAGATTCTCAATAGGATTGAGGTCTGGACATTGACTCGGCCATTTCATGACATTTAAATGTTTCCCCTTAAACCACTCAATTGTTGCTTTAGCAGTATGCTTAGGGTCATTTTCCTGTTGGAATGTGAACCTCCATCCCAGTCTCAAATCTCTGGAAGACTGAAACAGGTTTCCCTCAAGAATTTCCCTGTATTTAGTGCCATACATCATTCTTTCATTTCTGACCAGTTTCCCAGTCCCTACCGATGAAAAACATCGGCAGGGACTGGTGATGTTGTTCTCGGGGTGATGAGAGGTGTTTGGTTTGCATCGGACATAGTGTTTTTCTTAATGTCCAATTTGACAACTGATAGGCCTAATATTGTTACTCATCAGATTATTGTTAATTTAATCGTCTATAGGCTTTCAATGGGCCGGCTGTGCAGGCTGACTGGCATCGTTCGTTTCCCGCTCATCAAGTTGCAGCTGTTTCTCAATCTAGACACTCTAATGTACTTGTCCTCTTGCTCAGTTGTGCACCGGGGCCTCTCAATCCTCTTTCTATTCTGGTTAGAGCCAGTTTGCGCTGTTCTGTGAAGGTAGTAGTACACAGCGTTGTATGAGATCTTCAGTTTCTTGGCAATTTCTCGCATGGAATAGCCTTCATTTCTCAGAACAAGAATAGAATGATGAGTTTCAGAAGGAAGTACTTTGTTTCTTTCCATTTTGAGCCTGTAATGAAACCTACAAATGCTGACGCTCCAGATACTCAACTATTCTGAAGAAGGCAAGTTTTATTGGTTCTTTAAGCAGAACAACAGTTTTCAGCTGTGCTAACATAATTGCAAAAGGGTTTTCTAATGATCAATTATGATCAATTTAAAATGATAAACTTGTATTAGCCAACGCAATGTGCCATTGGAACACAGGAGTGATGGTTGCTGATAATGGGCCTCTGTATGTAATAGTCTTCTTCCTCTTCTAACGAGGAGTAGTAGGAAGGATCGGAGGACCAAAATGCAGCGTGGTATGTATCCATAATGTGATTTAATGGAAAATGAATACAAAATACAAAAGAACGAGAGAATCAAAATGAAAACCGAAACAGTCCCGAATGGTGCAAACACTGAAACGGAAAAATAATCACCCACAACTCAAGGGTAAAAACAGGCTACCTAAGTATGGTTCTCAATCAGGGACAATGATTGACAGCTGATTGAGAACCATACCAGGCCAAACACAGAAATCCCAAATCATAGAAACAAGAACATAGACTGCCCTCCCCAACTCACACCCTGACCATACTAAAACTAAGACAAAACAAAGGAACTAAGGTCAGAACGTGACACTGTATGCCTATGTAGATATTCCATTAAAAATCAGCCGTTTCCACCTACAATAGTCATTTACAACATTAACAATGTCACACTGTATTTCTGATCAATTTGATGTTATTTTAATGTACAAAAAATAACTTTTCTTTCAAAAACAAGGACATTTCTAAGTGATCCCAACATTTTGAACAATAGTGTATTTCTCAATTCTAACAAAATACACCAGTGACATCATTTAGGAGATTAAGGTTGTGAGCATACTGTTTGTTTCTAATCAGATCGACAAATATCTTCTAATGTATGTGTGTCTACGATGCCATCTTTAGAGCACAGCATTTTCTGCTCGGTTTCCAGTGCTTTGAAAGAGAGAAATTGAATAGTCTACTACAGAGGTCTTATGATGCTTCTGTTAGTAAAAGGCATATTGTGGTGGGTTGGGTGATGTGCCATCACCTGGTGATATTGGTTGACTTATGACGCATTCATTCTACACTCTTTTAGTGTGTGTATTTCGGTAGTGACATCAAAAGGTGGGACAGCATTTAAAAAAAGATGTTTAACAATAAACAAAACTACTAATTAGATCAGTATATTTCAGTGTAATAATATAACAATTCAATATGTTCTACTGAAATAGCAGTGTTTAAAAAAAAGATAAAATCATTAATAATAGTGTTAAGGAGTTTAGGAGTTTGGGACAGCCACCTTTCAATACAAATAGGTGTATAAACAATTACTTTTGACTATAATAATTTAAAAATATGTTAGTTATTTCCTTGGATTAAATTTGAACATATCATGATGTAAATAAATGCCCTGTTTGGAGACTTAACAGTTAAAAAAAAGAAGTTTTTTGGGGGGTGGGACTGCAATTTGCCTCAGTTCTGTAGAATCCCCCATATACAGCATAAGACCCTCAGCACATTTCCAATTTTTGGGAATAGAACTGAACTTTAGAGTTAAACTCAGCATGGATTATTTTTCAGAAATGGTCTCCTTTAGAATAAGTACCTGATTTCTTGTGAATGTTGCAACCCGTACTACACATCTTAGCCAGCTTTGTTGAATCGCTGCATCACAAAGGAGAATACTACTGCTAATCAAGCCCCTGGCTGTGCCACCAGGCAATTTAGACCTATTTCATTCACTTTTCCTTAGCTGTTTGTCGTATGAGGTCTCAAAGATGGACATGTTCTGGACTAATTTTAGTTCTTGTGTTAAATTTTCACTCCCTTCCATTTTCTCATTCTGTTAATGGTGACAACTGCACAGAGAAGCACAAAGTAGACATGAGACACGTGAATTAAAGGAGCAGAAATGCTGGTAATTTAGCCACCAGATGCTGACAAGCCCATGGGGGGAAAATGTGATGTGATGCTGTGATTGTCAGGGAAAAGGTACCTCCATTCCGGATGTAGTTACAAAGAGCCTTCCTTCCCCTCAGATGCTTCTCTCATGTATTTTTATTGTGCACTGTGTACTTTCTCACAGGTACGTTTGGGACTGGAATTTGAAAGCTCAGACGAGAGCTTCAAATGTGAAAGATTCTTCTCTGATTACGGGAATAATGCATTGTTGAATTTGCTACTACTGAAAATGGAAGAGACCAGTCAAGTATCATTGCTTGGAGGTTTTCATTTGGAATGCTGAATTCCATATTACGTTATTACTCTCAGAACTGTAATTACTTTCCATAATAGAACATTTGATATGGCAGTTCATTTTACAGATCCACTTAAGCTATTTCATTTAGCAGAGGTTCATTGAAAGAGAAAAAACCTTGAAAATATAATCTAATAACCTGGGCGACCTTTTCTTGCTCCTAACCTTCTCATTAGCATATAAAAAGAGACATGTCATATGGTTACAGGATATACTTCTTTGTTGGCTGAGCCTAGTAATCAACCCTGGGATTAAATATGTTGTGTCTAGAAGGGTATAGTAACAGTTGAAGGTAATTACACCAACTGCCAATACCCACCCTACCTCTTCTTGCTTAAAAAAATAATTATGACTTGAATTTGAGACTTGGACCTTTTCCCATTATCCAACGGATCATTAAACGTTCCTCTCTGCATTTGCCTTGGTGAAGGGCAATTTAAATACCATGATGAATTCAATGCTTTTTAAGAGTGTGTAAAAAAAAAGCCAGACTATGGTTTGCAACTGCACATGGGGACAAAGATCGTACCTTTTGGAGAAATGTCCTCTGGTCTTTTAAACCGTTTTATGTCCTCTGGTCTTTTAAACCGTATTTTAAACCGTCCATAAAGCACTCAGGACGGCCCCCATGGATAGAGGGCCGTAGTAGGGTGTTCACATAGTGGTCATGATGAAACAAAAATAGAACTGTTTGGCCATAATGACCATCGTAATGTTTGGAGGAAAAATGTGGAGGCTTGCAAGCTGAAGAACACCATTCCAACCGTGAAGCACGGGGGTGGCAGCATCATGTTGTGGGGGTGCTTTGCTGCAGGAGGGACTGGTGCACTTCACAAAATAGCTGGCATCATGAGTAAGGAAAATTATGTGGATATAATAAAGCAACATCTCAAGACATCAGTCAAGAAGTTAAAGCTTGGTTGCAAATGGGTCTTCCAAATGGACAATGACCCCAAGCATACTTCCAAAGTTGTTCCAAAAAAAGGTATTGGAGTGGCCATCACAAAGCCCTGACCTCAGTCCCATAGAAAATGTGTGGGCAGAACTGAAAAAGCGTGTGCGAGCATGGAGGCTCACAAACCTGACTCAGTTACCCCAGCTCTGTCAGGAGGAATAGGACAAAATTCACCCAACTTATTGTGGGAAGCTTGTGGAAGTCTACCCAAAACGTTTGACCCAAGTTAAACAATTTAAAGGTAATGCTACCAAATACTAATCGAGTGTATGTAAACTTCTGACTCACTGGGAATGTGATGAAATAAATAAAAGCTGAAATAAGTCATTCTCTCTACTATTGTTCTGACATTTCACATTCTTAAAATAAAGTGGTGATACTAACTGACCTAAGACAGGGACTTTTACTAGGATTAAATGTCAGGAATTGTGGAAAAACTGAGTATTTAAATGTTTTTGGCTAAGGTGTATATACACTTCTGACATCAACTGTACCCTAACCAGGTGAATCAAGGTAAAAGCTATGATCCCTTATTGATGTCACTTATTAAATCCACTTCAAATCAGTGTGGATGAAGGGGAAAGACCGGTTAAAGAAGGATTTTTAAGCCGTGAGACAATTGAGACATGAATTGTGTATGTGTGCCATTCAGAGGGTGAATGGGCAAGACAAAAGATTTAAACAGGGTATGATAGTTGGTGCCATGCGCACAGGTTTGAGTGTGTCAAGAACTGCAATGTATGGTGAACAGTTTCCCATGTGTATCAAGCATGTTCCACCACCCAAAGGACATCCAGCCAACTTGACACAACTGTGGGAAGCATTGTAGTCAACATGGGCCAGCATCCTTCTGGAATGATTTCGACACCTTGTATAGTCCATGTAGAGTGCAACTCAATATTAGGAAGTGTAATGCTTTGTACACTCAGTGGCGCTCAAGTATTAATTCATTTTCAGCTTGACATTGTTTAGCTATACCTACAAATCTGAAATAATACCATGTGCCATGTGTACCTCTTAATTAATAGATCTCCTCTACTCATCTGAGCCATTCCGTAAAGAATGTGGAAATCAGTATATTGTATATGTTTAGATTTCCTCTAAATTGGGTGAGTTACAGAGAAAACTCATGTCTTGGCTGCCTTTGTTTGGGTTGGCATCAGTTTGATGGAGGCGTAGATCTTAACCTGACCTATTTACTATGTGTTATGCAAAGATCAGTGCCAAGATAAGATACTAAAATTGTTAATATATTTGGGAATCCTTGGAGGAATGGTTTAATTATTTTCTTTCTCTAAATTACATGAAGGGTTATTTATTACATCTGAAATAGAAATGTCATGATTTACCAGCTTATTACTGATTCAGCTACTGAGGCACTTTTCATTACGCAGATTGAAAAAATAAATGAACAATAATACTGGGATCCAAGGGTGCACCAATGGTTCACTCACTTTCCTTAAAGGGGCAATCTGCAGTTGCTTCATCCATTTTTGGACAGTGTTTGGTTTTTGCCAGACATAAAGGGAATCATGTTGTCCAACAAGTTTGGGGCATCTACCCATATAACATTATTCCAAAAGACTTGACCAGTCTTGGCAGGTGCGTTTTGGCAAACTCGAGTCGACTTTTTAACGACATGAGTCTCGTTATGTCTGGCAAAAACCAAACACTGCATTCCATAGTAAGAACCTCATACCAATGGTCAAGCATGGTGGTGGTAGTGTGATGGTTTGGGGATGCTCTGCTGCCTCAGGACCTGGATGACTTGCTAACATTGAAAGAACCATGAAATCTGGTCTGTATCAGAGAGTTCTAAAGGAGAATGTCAGGCCATCCCTCCATGAGCTGAAGCTTAATTGCAGCTGGGACATGCAGCAAGACAATGATCCAAAACACACAAGCAAATCTACATCAGAATGGCTGAAAAGCAAGAAATATAACATTTTGGAATGGCCTAGCCAAAGTCCAGACCTAAGCCCAATGTTATAGCAGGACCTGAAACGAGCAGTTCATGCTCAAAACCCCAGAAATGTTGCTTAGTTAAAGCAGTTCTGCATGGAAGATGGGGCCAAAATTCCCCCACAGCCATGTGAGAGACTGATCAACAACCACAAGAAAGTGTTTGGTTGCAGTCATTGCAGCTAAAGGTGGCACAACCAGTTACTGAGTTTAAGTGGGCAATAATCTTTTCCCACAGGGGCATTGGGTGTTGTATAACTTTGCTAATTAAATAAATTAAATAAGTATACAAATGTGTTATTTGTTCAATCAGGTTTCCTTTATCTAATATTCGGTTTTGGTTGAAGATCTGATAGCATTCAGTGTAAAAAATATGCAAATATAGAAAAAACAAAGTGGTAAAATACTTTTTCACGGCACTGTACCCCTGGTAGACACTTATAGAAAAACAGCAGAACACATTACAAAGTACACTAATCCCAACGTTAAAATATGGAAACAATTTGTTTGCTGTGTTGAAGAACATCCATTATAATACTGTAACAGTACAGTAAATGTTTGCTACATTTGTTCAGCTGCTAATAATATCAAGTTGTATCCCTGTGACATGGTGTGCCCATTGACTCTGCCAAGTGTGACCTCACCAAATGCTCTGCCCACTGTTGCTATGGCCATTGATTCCCTAGCCAACATACAATCCTCCCTCTCACATTGCTCATCGAGTTATCCTTCACAACTGGTATATTTCTCCTCTGTGGAACATTGGACTCTTTTAACAATTCAATTCTCAAACATGTGTGACACTAAATGCATGACCATGTGTCATCCCTTGCCCTGGTGTATTTATCTTTTATGCATTTGGAACAATTATGGTAATATTCAAGATAAGATTTTTCCTTTCCGGTGGCTAGGTTTCTATGGATGGCTTAGCTCGATAAAGTATTGGTAGTACATGATACGTTTTGGGGATTAATATGCAATGATTTCTCCACCATTATCTTTACAATTGCTTCCAAACATGTATTTCACATGAATAGGCTCTGAGAGGGTTAAAACAGGTGTTCATATGTACAGTATACTGTATAAGAACTGGACAGGTCTATTCTGGGCCTTTGCTCATAAAGCGATATACCAAGCTAGAATGGAAATAGTTCTCAGAGCCATGACCTAGTGACTTTGAGGATGGTAGTGGTAGTGGGGGCCAAGCCTGTTGAGGCACACACTGAGCAAATTTATAATTGTTACTAATTGATTATATTAATAATTTGTTTAATAATACTGTTATCAATATTACTATGCATGTTTTAAGCATAACTCCCTTCGTTAATGGCTGAAACACAAAGACTGAGAAGATGAAGTCTCAAGTTCCCATGATTGCATCCAGGTTAGAGCTACTATGCATGCACCACATGTTGAGGGACATCGACAGTCAATGATTCAGGGGCTTCTTAAGCCTGGGATAAACAGGCAAGCAGACTGAAGATCCCATATAAGCAAATCCCTTATCCTCTAGATTCCATTTAGTGTCCCACTGTGATGAACTAAACTACTGACTTGAGAAATAACTATGCACAGGAAAACCTTAGACTTCAACAAAACTTTGTAAAAGCAGTGAGGATGTCTCTTATCAACCTTAGCCATACCATTTAGTTAGAGTATTTGAAATGCCTATTAGGTTATTGATCCGATAGTTGGGAAGCGACAATTAGTATTTCTCTGTTACTCACACTCCCACGCAAGTGCCAAGCATGGGGTGGCAGTTAGCCTAGTGGTTAGAGCATTGGACTAGTAACTGAAAGGTTGCAAGATCAAATCCCCAAGCTGACAAGTTAAAAATCTGTCATTCTGCCCTTGAACAAGGCAGTTATAACCCACTGTTCTTAGGCTGTCATTGAAAATAAGAATTTGTTCTTAACTGACCTGCCAAGTTCAATAAATATAGAGGCAGCTGAAATATCTGTGTAAACCTAGAGCTCAGTAACTCCAGAGTGTCAGTGTTATCTGGCAGAAATAATTATATTGAGTGAATGGTGGGTTATATACAGGTGAAGTCGGAAGTTTACATACACTTAGGTTGGAGTCATTACAACTCTTTTTTCAACCAATCCACAAATTTCTTGTCAACAAAATATGATTTTGTCAAGTCGGTTAGGACATGTACTTTGTGCAGTACACAAGTCATATTTCCAACAACTGTTTACAGACAGATTATTTACTGTATCACAATTCCAGTGGGTCAGAAGTTTACATACACTAAGTTGACTGTGCCTTTAAACAGCTTGGAAAATTCCAGAAAATGATGTCATGACTTAAGAAGCTTCTGATAAGCTACTTGACAGTCATTTTAGTCAATTGGTAGTGTACCTATGGATGTATTTCAAGGCCTACCTTCAAATTCAGTGCCTCTAAGCTAGACGTCATTTAAAAATCAAAAGAAATCAGCCAAAATTTTGTAGACCTCCACAAGTCTAGTACATCCTTGGGAAGAATTTCCAAACGCCTGAAAGTACCACGTTCATCTTTACAAACAATAGTACGCAATGGGACACCATGGGACCACACCGCCGTCATAATGCTCAGGAAGGAGACACGTTCTGTCTCCTAGAGATGAAAGTACTTTGGTGCGAAAAATGCAAATCAATCCCAGAACAACAGCAAAGGACCTTGTGAAGATGCTGGAGGAAACAGGTACAAAAGTATCTATATCCACAGTAAAACGCGTCCTATATCAACATAACCTGAAAGGCCGCACATGGGGACAAAGATCGTACTTTTTGGAGAAATGACCTCTGGTCTGATGAAACAAAAATAGAACTGTTTGGCCATATTGACCATCATTATCTTAGGAGGAAAAAGGCGGAGGCTTGCAATGTGATGGGAATGTGATGAAAGAAATAAAAGTCTAAATAAATCACTCTCTACTATTATTCTGACATTTCTTAAAATAAAGTGGTGATCCTAACTGACCTGAGGCTTGGGAATTTTTACTAGGATTAAATGTCAGGAATTGTGAATAACTGAGTTTAAATGTATTTGACTAAGGTGTATGTAAACTTACGACTTCAACTGTATCTGTCTACCACGCTTAGATGGTGTGGGTAGGCCACAGGTGTGTCTTATTTCTAAAATTTCCACGAGTTCCGGTAATTTTGTGCGAGCAAAGAAGAATGTCGAATGGGTTGATGGTGAGACGTCATTAGTAGAACCTCTTACCGTAGTTTAAATTATCCTATGTTATGCTTGAAAGTGTACAAAGTAGGATTAGCTTGCACGAGATGCTAAAGGTAACAAAGGGAGAGCAGCCATTTTTGTTTTTCCTGTGTTACGTTGAAATTCCTCCGTCTTGGGCGACGGAAGTCCCACCCATCTGTACTTCCATTTGATTTCAGCTTTCTGCAATCGTGACCCCTGGGGGAGTTGAATCGCCAGTAAAAAAAAAAGATGAATTATTTTTGTGTCACCAAACGTGTATCACATTTATGTCAAGTGGTTACTTATGATATCCAGCCAATCTTAACTGATTTGGATATCGTTGTCTCATTCAATTTAACTAAGAGGTAAAATTGCCAGACTACCTTTTTCAAATGGACATTTTAAATAATATCCAAATTGATTGGTTTCTACAAATGAGACAATTTAAACTTTTCCACATTAATCTTGGTACAGCTACGCTTTCAGGTTAATTAAAGTTTAATTCCTAAATAGCCTGTACAGGTTTGAATTATCATTAACATTGATTAATCAGTCAAATTTGCTTTTGCAAAGGTCATTGATTATAACTACCCAGTACTGACAGAAGTCCCGCCTTTGTGGGAATCCCATGTGGCTTCGACCTTAGGTTATGTGAACCTGGTGTAGAATGCACCCTAACATTTAAACTACTGGTTACACTTATGATAATCCAGCCAATCTCAATTGATTGGATTTCATCGTCTCATTTAATAAATGAAAATGTTGAACATACCTTTTCATGTTCTTCCAATCAAATGAGACATTTTAAACTTTTCCATATTAACCTAGATGAAGAAATGCTCTCAGGTTAATTACATTTTAATTCCCAAGTAGCCAATACAGTTTGATTTATCATTAACATTGATTAATCAATTCAATTTGTTTTTGCAAATTCATTCACATCCACCTACAACATTACTGATACAATACTGATGGTTCATTAACGTCTATAAATAGATTAAAATCGTCTTTGTCGCCTCCAATAAATTCCAAATCTAAACTTTGGAAAAATAGGGGGAAAAAATTCAACCCTCTCAAATGTTTTAATAATGTGCAAGCTATCAGATGGGATGGTCTCCACTCCCCCGCTAATTAGTGAACACCTCACACATAAAATGATTGATCTCTGACCTCAGCAGCGATACCAACCCTAACTATGCCATTAGCGGATAAACAGTGGAAATCGCGACAAACACTCTCCAAAATCCACCATCGGGCGCAGGCCTTGTAAAGGTTCTCTCCAGTTTAGCCCTGATGACTTGCCATCCTAGATTGGCATTGATCCAATACCGCAGTGCTCAGCTGAATCATGGGCAGGAAACGGTAGACATAAAGGGACAGGCGGAGAGAACCAGGAAACTAATGACAAACGCAGAAAAGGGAAAAATACTGCTAGCTATGGAACCGCGTTTGAAAACAGAATAATTAAAAGTTATCGCAAAAACCTATGAAGACGAACGAGCACAAACTCTTCAATAAAATCGTCTTCTACAGGAACAACATTGTCTTCAACAGGAACAACTCGATTTAGCCAAAACTAATTACTACGATGTCCACGCCAAACTAGATACATCTGATGAGTTGTCTACAAACAAGAGCGCGCAACTTGATAACATGCATGACATTTTGTTGAACGTTACTCAAAGTAACAATGTTCTACTCCAAATTCTGCAGACCAATGACAATCAGTTAATGAACACAATGACTAAGTTGGATGACAAATCAGCCAAACTCCTTGAAGTTGCTGACCTAATGAATGAACTCAGATGATGAAGATGGAAATATTGATTTCTAAGCAAGTGGAGGAAATCCCATCACTGAATCTTTCGCTCTGTACTCAAGACCTCTATCTGCAAACCATGACAGATAAGTTTGAGCCCGAATGGAGCAAGTGCGACACTCAGGTGTCCAAAATCAGTCTGTCACACAGCTATAGCCCCGCAGCTGCACCCTCGGATCCTGAGACCGTTCTTCCCACCTCGTGTCTGGCGAAGGCACTCAGCTGGGGAATAGGGAAGCAGGTTTGTGAGGTGCAGCCTCATTTGTGCCTGACGCTTTCCGCTCCTCGGTTCTGGAGTGGGCCCACTCCTTCAGGCTTGCCTGCCACCCATGCTCCCGTCGGACCCTGGCCTTTGTGTGGCAACACTTTTGGTGGCCTACCAACGGTCCCAGATGTCTCCGCCTTCGTCACGAGTCTTCCCCCGTCTGATGGCATCACCGCCATCCTGACAGTAGTGGACTGGTTTTCCAAAGCCGCTCACTTTATTCCTCTCCCCAAGCTACCCTCTGCCATAAAGACGGCCCAGCAAGTCTTCCGGATCCATGGAGTCTCGGTGGACATGGTCTCCGACCAGGGTCCTCAGTTCTCGTCCCCGTTCTGGAAGGCATTCTGCATGTTCATTGGGTCATCGGCCAGCCTATTCTCCGGGTTTCACCCCCAGTCCAACAGCCAGTCGGAGCGAGCCAATCAAGACCTGGAGACGACTCTTCGCAACCTTGTCTCCGTCAACCCCACCACCTGGAGCTAGCAACTCGTGTGGGTTTAATATGTCCACAACAACCTCCCCTGCTCTGCCACTGGGCTCTCGCCTTTCGAGTGTTCCCTGAGGTATCAGTACCCGCTCTTCCTGGAGCAAGAGGAAGAGGTCGGCATACCCTCAGCCCAAATGTTTGCCTGCCTCTGTCGCCGTACCTGGAAGAGAGCCCGGTCGGCTCTTCTCAAGATCACTTCCAGGTATCGACGTCAAGCCGAACAACACCGGAACTCGGCTCCCCGGTATCATCTCAGGCAGAGGGCATGGCTGTCCACTCATGACTTGCCCCTCAGGATTGAGTCCCGCAAACATTCCCCACAGCTTTATCAGCCCTTACCCCATCTCCAAGATCATTAGTCCCTCTGCTGTTTGTCTTGTGTTGCCCCGTACCCTCCGTATACATCCCACTTTTCATGTGACTAGGATTAAACCTATGTCTCACAGCCCTTTGTATCCTGTGCCTCTAGCTGTCTCTAGCTATCTGGGTCTTATCCTGAGTTCTGATATGAGATGTTTCTAAAACTTGATTGCAGTCCATCTGTGGTAAATTCAATTGACTGGACATGATTTTGAAAAGGCACACACCTGTCTATATAAGGTCCACAGTTGACAGTGCATGTCAGAGCAAAAACCAAGCCATTAGGTTGAAGGAATTGTCCGTTGCGCTCCGAGACAGGATTGTGTCACGGCACAGATCTGGGGAAAGGTACCAAATGTTTCCGCAGCATTGAAGGTCCCAAAAAACACAGTGGCGCCATCATTCATAAATGGAATAAGTTCTGTCATGACTAAGACTTTACCTAGAGCTGGCCACCCGGCCAAACTGATCAATACGGGGAGAAGGGTCTTGGTCAGGGACGTGACCAAAAACCCAATGGTCACTCTCACAGAGCTCTAAAGTTCCTCTGTGGAGATGGCAGACCCTGATCGAACATTTCTGGAGAGACCTGAAAAGCTGTGCAACGCTCCCCATCCAACCTGACAGCAGTAGATATATTGCAGTGTTCTATGTTAAGAATCCAGTTTATAAATACATGTGGTTTATATAAACATCGTAACAAAAATGCAATGTACAGTAGCAGATATATTAGAATGAGCTATGTGAACAATACAGTATATAAAAACACAGTTTGAAAAACAGTATAAAGGAAACAGGAAGTGTCCAGTCTCAATATACAGTACATGGGACAGCATCGTTGGCTGTGTGTGTTTGAGTGTATGTGTAGAGTGACTTCTGAAAGTATTCAGACCCCTTGACTTTTTCCACATTTTTGTTATGTTACAGCCTTATTCTAAAATGGATGAAATTGTTTTTTCCCCTTATCAATCGATACACATTACCCCATAATTTTCACGTTCTGACCTTTATTTCCTTTGTTTTGTCATTATTTAGTATGGTCAGGGCGTGAGTTGGGGTGGGCAGTCTATGTTTTTATTTCTATGATTTGGGTATTTCTATGTTTCGGCCTAGTATGGTTCTCAATCAGAGGCAGGTGTCATTAGTTGTCTCTGATTGAGAATCATACTTAGGTAGCCTGGGTTTCACTGTGTGTTTGTGGGTGATTGTTCCTGTCTCTGTGTTTGCACCAGATAGGGCTGTTTTGGGGTTTTCACGTTTCTTGTTTTGTAGTTTTTCCATGTGTAGTTGCTTTAATAAAGAACCATGAATAGTAACCACGCTGCATTTTGGTCCTCCTCTCCTTCACCGCAAGAAAACCGTTACAGAATCACCCACCACAACAGGACCAAGCGGCGTGGTAACGGGCAGCAGCAGGAGCAGCGAAATAAAGACTTCTGGACTTGGGAAGAAATCCTCGACGGAAGAGGACCCTGGGCAAAACCAGGGGAGTGTCGCCGCCCCAAGGTGCAGCAGGAGAAGCGGCAGCAGGAGCAGCGCGAGGAGGAATGGACATGGGAGGACGAATTGAACCGAAAAGGACCCTGGGCACAGCCAGGAGAATATCTCCGCCCCAAAGAAGAGCTGGAGGCGGAGAGGGTGGAGAGGCACTGGTATGAGGAGGCAGCACGGCGGCGTGGATGGAAGCCCGAGAGTCAGCCCCAAAAATGTCTTGGGGGGCGGCACACAGGAAGTGTGGCGAAGCCAGGTAGGAGACCTGCGCCAACTTCCTGTGCTTACCGGGGGGAGAGACTGGGCAGGCACCGTGTTATGCGGTGGAGCACACGGTGTCCCCAGTGCGGGTGCATAGCCCGGTGCGGTACATACCAGCTCTGCGTATTGGCCGGGCTAGAGTGAGCATCGAGCCAAGTGCCATGAAGCCGGCTCAATGCATCTGGTCCCCAGTGCGTCTCCTTGGGCCGGCTTACATGGCACCAGCTTTGCACACGGTGTCCCCGGTTCGCCTGCATAGCCCAGTGTGGGCTATTCCACCTCGCCGCACTGGCAGGGCGACCGGGAGCATTCAACCAGGTAAGGTTGGGCAGGCTCGGTGCTCAAGAACTCCAGTGCGCCTGCACGGTCCGGTCTATCCGGTACCACCTCCAGGCACCAGCCCTCCAGTGGCAGCCCCCCACACCAGGCTGTGTCTCCGTCTCATCCTTACAGGTGCTCCCGCCTGTCCAGCGCTGCCGGAGCCTTCCTCTCCAGCGCTGCCGGAGTCTCCCGCCTGTCCAGCGCTGCTAGAGCCTTCCTCCTCTCCAGCGCTGCCGGAGTCTCCCGCCTGTCCAGCGCTGCCAGAGCTGCCAGTCTGCAAGGAGCTGCCAGTCTGCAAGGAGCTGCCAGTCTGCAAGGAGCTGCCAGTCTGCAAGGAGCTGCCAGAGCTGCCAGAGCTGCCAAGTCTGCATGGAGCAGCCAGAGCTGCCAGTCTGCATGGAGCAGCCAGAGCAGCCAGAGATGCCATTCTGCATGGAGCAGGATCTGCCAGAGCAGCCAGTCAGCCAGGTTCTGCCAGAACCGCCATTCAGCCAGGATCTGCCAGAGCAGCCAGTCAGCCAGGATCTGCCAGAGTCGTCTGCCAGTACGGAGCTGCCCCGAGCTGCCCCTCTGTCCCGTGCTGCCCCTCTGTCCCGAGCTGCCCCTCGGTCCAGTGGGGTCATTTAGAAGGGTCGCCGTGGTTAGGAGGCCACGGAGGCGGACAATAAGGCGGACTAAGACGATGGTGAAGTGGGGTCCGAGTCCCGCGCCAGAGCCACCACCGCGGACAGACGCCCACCCAGACCCTCCCCTATAGGTTAAGGTTTTGCGGCCGGAGTCTGCACATTTGGGGGGGGGGGGGTACTGTCACGTTCTGACCTTTATTTGTCATTATTTAGTATGGTCAGGGCGTGAGTTGGGGTGGGCAGTCTATGTTTGTTTTTCTATGATTTGGGTATTTCTATGTTTCGGCCTAGTATGGTTCTCAATCAGAGGCAGGTGTCATTAGTTGTCTCTGATTGAGAATCATACTTAGGTAGCCTGGGTTTCACTGTGTGTTTGTGGGTGATTGTTCCTGTCTCTGTGTTTGCACCAGATAGGGCTGTTTTGGGGTTTTCACATTTCTTGTTTTGTTAGTTTGTTCATGTGTAGTTGCTTTATTAAAGAACCATGAATAGTAACCACGCTGCATTTTGGTCCTCCTCTCCTTCAACTCAAGAAACCCGTTACAATAATGACAAAGTAAAAACAGGTTTTTAGAATTGTTTGCTAATTTATATAAATAAAAAATATCACATTTACTTAAGTATTTAGACCCTTTAACTCAGTACTTTGTTGAAGCACGTTTGGCAGCAGTATCAAGTCTTCTTGGGTATGACGCTACAAGCTTGGCACACCTGTATTTTGGGAATTTATCTCATTATTCTCTGCAGATCCTCTCGAGCTCTGTCAGGTTGGATGGGGAGTGTCGCTGCACAGTTATTTTCAGGTCTCTCCAGAGATCGGGTTCAAGTCGGGTTCAAGTCCGGGCTCTGGCGGGGCCACTCAAGGACATTCAGAGACTTGTTCCGAAGCCACTCCTGCGTTGTCTTGGCTGGGTGTTTAGGGTCGTTGTACTGTTGGAAGGTGAATCTTGACCAGAGTCTTTAGCTGCCCTTTGGCAAACTCCAAGTGGAATGTCATGTGCCTTTTACTGGGGAGAGGCTTCCATCTGGCCACTCTACCATAAAGGCTTGATTGGTGGGCTGCTGCAGAGATGGTTTTCCTTCTGGAAGGTTCTCCCATCTCCACAGAGGAACTCTCAAGCTCTGTCAGAGTGAACATCGGGTTCTTGGTCACCTCCCTGACCAAGGCTCTTCTCCCCCGATTGCTCAGTTTGGCTGGGTGGCAAGCTCTAGGAAGAGCCTTGTTGGTTCCTAACTTATTCCATTTATGAATAATGGAGGCCACTGTGTTCTTGGGGACCTTCAATGCTGCCAACATTTTTTGATACCCTCCCCCAGATCTGTGCCTTGACACAATCCTGTCTCGGAGCTCTACGGACAATTCCTTCGACCTCATGGCTTGGTTTTTGCTCTGACATGCACTTTCAACTGTGGGACACTTCCAAATCATGTTCAATCAATTACATTTACCACCGGTGGACTCCAATCAAGTTGTAGAAACATCAAGGATGAAAAAAAAAGAAACAGGATTCACCTGAACTCAATTTTGAGTCTCATTGCAAACATTTACAAAAACTGTTTTTGCTTTGTCATTATGGGGTATTGTGTGTAGATGGCTGAAAAAAAATATATCTTTAATCCATTTTAGAATAAGGCTGTAACGTAACTAAATGTGGAAAAAGTCAAGGGGCCTGAATACTTTCCAAAGGCACTGTATGTAAGTGTGTTTGTGAGTATGGGCGTATGCATGTGTGTGAGTGTATATGTGAGTACAAGAGTCTGCTTGTGTATGACGTGTGTCTGTGTGTGTGTGTGTTGTTAAGAACACTTTTTTCTGTTGATTATTCCATATATACAATGGGTGGGTCTAACCCTGAATACTGATTTGTTAAAATTGCATTCCAGCCGGTGTCTATTGCACAAGTTGCCACCGGGTAAATCTATGACATTAAAATGCCTATTTACTCTGTTCCTTCTGACTGCGCAATCCACTATCTCATCAGCCCAGCCAGGCAACTTATTTTTTTATTTTTTTTATTTTACCTTTATTTAACCAGGCAAGTCAGTTAAGAACACATTCTTATTTTCAATGACGGCCTGGGAACAGTATAAACTTGATCTCCACTATAAAAAGCATCTCTCGACCTTATCTCACATTTCTTTTAGACTAACATTTGTAGAGAGATTTGTATAAACTTTGCTGTCTGTCTCTCCGACATTTGCAACATTATATATAATTGATCATTAGAAAACCCTTTTGCTATTATGTTAGCACACATGAAAACAGTTGTTCTGATTACAGAAGCAATAAAACTAGCCTTCTTTAGAATAGTTGAATATCTGGAGCATCAGCATTTGTGGGTTCGATTACAGGCTCTAAATGTCCAGAAACAAATAACTTTCTTCTGAAAGTTGTCAGTATATTATTGTTCTGAGAAATTAAGACTATTCCATGCGAGAAATTGCCAAGAAACTGACTCCTCACAAGTCCTCAACTGGCAGCTTCATTAAATAGTACCCGCAAAACAGCAGTCTCAACGTCAACAGTGAAGAGGCGACTCCGGGATGTTGGCCTTCTAGGCAGAGTTGCAAAGAAAAAGACATATCTGAGACTGGCCAATAAAAATAAAAGATTAAGAACACAGACACTGGACAGAGGAACTCTGCCTAGAAGGCCAGCATCCTGGAGTCACCTATTCACTGTTGATGTTGAGACTGTTTTTTTGCGGGTGCTGTTTAATGAGGCTGCCAGTTGAGGACTCTGTGAAGCATTTATTTGGGCTCCAATTTCTGAGGCTGGTAATTCAAATAAATGTGTCCTCTGCAGCAGAGGTAACTCTGGGTCTTCCTTTACTGTGGCGGTCCTCATGAGAGCCAGTTTGATCAAAGCTCTTGATAGTTTTGCGACTGTACTTTTCCAGATTGACTGACCTTCATGTCCTAAAGTAATGATGGACTGTAATTTCTCTTTGCTTATTTGAGCTGTTCTTAACATAATATGGACTTGGTCTTTTACCAAATAGAGCTATCTTCTGCGTCACAACACAACTGATTGGCTCAAACACATTAAGAAGGAAAGAAATCCCATAAATTAACAAGGCACACCTGTCAATTGAAATGCATTCCAGGTGACTACCTCATGAAGCTGGTTGAGACACTTCCAAGAGTGTGCAAAGCTATCATTAAGGCGTGGCTGCTTTGAAGAATCTCAAATATACAGGTGAAGTCGGAAGTTTACATACATCTTAGCCAAGTACATTTAAACTTAGTTTTTCACTATTCCTGACATTTAATCCTAGTAAAAATTCCCTGTCTTAGGTCAGTTAGGATCACCACTTTATTTTAAGAATGTGAAATGTCAGAATAATAGTAGAGATAATTACTTATTTCAGCTTTTATTTCATCACATTCCCAGTGGGTCAGAAGTTTACATACACTCAATTCGTATTTGATAGCATTGCCTTTAAATTGTTTAGCTTGGGTCAAACATTTTGGGTAGCCTTCCACAAGCTTCCCAAAATAAGTTGGGTGAATTTTGGCCCATTCCTCCTAACAGAGCTGGTGTAACTGAGTGAGATTTGTAGGCCTCCTTGCTCGCACACGCTATTTCAGTTCTGCCCATACATGTTCTATAGGATTGAGGTCAGGGCTTTGTGATGGCCACTCCAATACCTTGACTTTGTTGTCCTTAAGCCATTTTGCCACAACTTTGGAAGTATGCTTGGGGTCATTGTCCATTTGGAAGACCCATTTGCGACCAAACTTTAACTTCTTGACTGATGTCTTGAGATGTTGCTTCAATATATCCACATAATTTTCCTTTCTCCTCATGCCATCTATTTTGTGAAGTGCACCAGTCCCTCCTGCAGCAAAGTGCAAAGCACCCCCACAAACATGCTGCCACCCCCATGCTTTACGGTTGGGATGGTGTTCTTTGGCTTGCAAGCCTCCCCCTTTATGGCCAAACAGTTCTATTTCTGTTTGATCAGACCAGAGAACATTTCTCCAAAAAGTACGATCTTTGTCCCCACGTGCGGCCTTTCAGGTTATGTTGATATAGGACTCGTTTTACTATGGATATAGATAATGTTGTACCTGTTTCCTCCAGCATCTTCACAAGGTCCTTTGCTGTTGTTCTGGGATTGATTTGCACTTTTCGCACCAAAGTACATTAATCTCAAGGATACCGAACACATCTCCTTCCTGAGCGGTATGATGGCTGCATGGTCCCATGGTGTTTATATTTGCGTACTATTGTTTGTACAGATGAACGTGGTACCTTCAGGCATTTGGAAATTACTCCCAAGTTTGAACCAGACTTGTGGAGGTCTACAATTTCTTTTAAAAATAAATACATTTATTGATCACATTTACATAAGTATGCAGACCCTTTAACTCAGTACTTTGTTGAAGCACCTTTGGCAGCAATTACAGCACCAAGGCCTATTGGGAATGACGCTACAAGCTTGGCACACTTGTATTTGGGGAATTTATTTTAATAAAAAAATAAAAAACACATGTTATCTATGGACTGCCAGCTGTAGGTTATTATCAACATGTCAGCTCAAGCTCCTGATGCCCAACTCAGTCCCATAGACACAGATGAGAGAATACTCATCAAAGCTATTAGAGATGCATAAACACTATTATAACGATCTTGTAATTATTCTCTCACAACAGCTGCACCAAATATTACACTATTCTTCTACCATTACTCATCCGTGTCCCATTTCTTGACCTTATGTAGCACGTAAACTAAAGAAGATTGTACAGCTGAAGAGTCCGGAGGAGGATCTTCCCACCCAAGGCCCCACTGATACCATCCAGGGAGTCTCTCCCCAATCCGGCCTGAGCTTCCATTCCCAGCTGGTGTTCCTTAACATCTTGGAATCCATTGAGCCAGAGGTGGTACATGCGGGACATGACCAATGCCAGCCTGACTCAGCTGCAGCGCTGCTCACCAGCCTCAACGAACTCGGGGAGCGCCAACTTGTCAAAGTGGTCAAGTGGGCCAAAGGCTTGCCAGGTACAGTACTGGAATAGAAGAAATGTATTTCCATGTTGTTCTTGATTAATTGTTTAGAAGATTACATTGGCATTGCAGCACATTGGAGGTCATGAAGGCATGTATCATATTTTGATAATTATATTGTAATCAATAATTGTTATCCATTTCCATGTGGTTACTCATTTTCTTCTCAGGTTTTCGGAATCTGCATGTGGATGACCAGATGACAGTCATCCAGCATTCATGGATGGGGGTGATGGTGTTCGGCTTGGGATGGAGGTCCTACAAGAATGCCGACGGCAGAATGCTCTATTTCGCCCCGGACCTTGTTTTCAATGAGTATGTGATACTATGTGAAAGTGAATTCAATTATCTCCGCTAAATTACCTTATTACCACCAGGTCCACCAACTCAGTGTTGTCCCCATTATGTTGGTGGAGATTTCCTCCAGTGAGTTGGCTGTAATAAGTATGGCAGATACCAATGTATTTTTTTGTCCATCTCTTTCTGTCCCTGTCTCTCTTTTTTCTCTCACGCTTTCCCCCTCTTTACCTCCTGCTCACTCTCGGTCTATCTTTCTCACCGATACGTCTAGAATTACATGTGCACAAGGGCTTACAAACCTTTCAGTAACATTTATATTTAATTTCCTTGTTCGGTGTTCTTTTGTCACATGGAAAGTCCTGAGGAATATTAGATTTTTGTTTTGCCTTCAATCATACAGTGTCTTCAGAAAGTATCCATACCTCTGGAATTATTCCAAATGTATTTGTCTTACAGCCTGGATTAATATATATTTTCTCTCTCACCCACCTACACACAATACCCAATAATGACAAAGTGAAAACATGTTTTTAGATTTTTTTGCAAATTTATTTTAAACGAAATACAGAAATATCAAATTTACATAAGTATTCACACCCGAGTCAATACATGTTAGAATCATCTTTGGCAGCGATTACAGCTGTGAGTCTTGCTGGTTGTTGATTATTGCTAGAAAACCATTTTCAAGTCTTGCCATAGATTTTCAAGCATATTTAAGTCAAAACTATAACTCGGCCACTCCGGAACATTCACTGTCTTCTTGGTAAGCAACTCCTGTGTAGATTTGGCTTGGTGTTATAGGTTATTGTTCTGCTGAAGGATGAATTCATTTCCCAGTGTCTGGTAGAAACAGGTTTTCCTCTAGGATTTTGCCTGTGCTTAGCACCATTTTGTTTTTATCCTGAAAAGCTCCCCAGTCGTTAATGATTACAAGCATAGCCATAACATGATGCAGCCACCACTATGCTTGAAATCAACAACTACAATGTTGTAAATCCATCCTCAGGTTTCTCCTATCAAAGCCATTAAATTGTAACTTTTTTAAAGTCACCATTGACCTCATGGTGAAATCCCTGAGCGGTTTCCTTCCTCTCTGGGAAATGAGTTAGGGAGGATCCTGTGTCTTCGTAGTGCATTAATAACTCCACCATGCTCAAAGTGATATTCAATTTCTGCTTTATTTTCTTATTTTACCCATCTACCAATAGGTGCCCTTCTTTGCGAGGCATTGGAAAACCTTCTTGGTCTTTGTGTTTGAAATTCACTGCTCGACTGAGGAAACCTTACAGATAATTGTATGTGTGGGGAACAGAGATGAGGTAGTCATTCAAAAACATGCTAAACACTATTATTTCACACAGAGTGAGTCCATGCAACTTATTATGTATCTTGTCAAGCACATTTTTACTCCTGAACTTATTTAGACTTACCATAACAAAAGGGTTTGAATACTTATTGACTCAAGACACTTCAGCTTTTCATTGGTAATTAATTAGTAAACATTTCTAAAAATAGAATTCCACTTTGACACTATGGGGTATATGTTCCAACATTTACTTGAAAGCCTTCCCAGAAGAGTGGAGGCTGTTATAGTAGAAAAGGGGGGACCAACCCCATATGAATGCCCATGAGTTTGGAATGAGATGTTCGATGTGGAAGTGTCCTCATACTTTTAGTCATGTAGTGTATATTACCTATAATGAATGCATTATTAATTGGTAATATAAATGTTGGAACTAGAGTACCCTTATTAGCATTGATCCATGTAGCTAAGTAATATAGAGAATATAACCTTCTAACATGTACTATAAGCAGTGATGGGGAAGCTTATATAGTTTACCAAGCTACCACACTGGAAGAAGTTAAGCTACACTAAAGCTACCCTTCAGTAAAATATAGTTTACTTAAAGTTACTTTGAAGAAAATTGTTCAATACATCCAAACTACTTTGTAATATTTATTATATCTAGATCTGAAATGTCAGACTACAAATTGCAAGAACAGATCACTTTTGAGTCAGATGTTAACAGAATGTGTCATTTAGCCTATGAAACACAAAAACTATGATTCAAGCGA
The DNA here is from genome assembly GCF_036934945.1 of Oncorhynchus masou masou. Taxonomy (NCBI): domain Eukaryota; kingdom Metazoa; phylum Chordata; class Actinopteri; order Salmoniformes; family Salmonidae; genus Oncorhynchus; species Oncorhynchus masou. Next base: position 28,109,731 of record NC_088222.1, on the reverse strand, counting down.
GAATTAGGTAGGTCTGATGCCGAGACAGGAAATTCTTTCCTACTTCTTTATGCAAAAAATGTGTGTGAGCTTCCAGTAGCGACATCTCCACATTACATTTTTTTTTAATTAACTATGAAAAAAATGAAAAAAAGATTCAGTAACAATCACTGCAATCCTGTATTCAGATGGTATACCCTGCGGGCACAACTGGTTGAGATGACATCATTACAACCAGATTTGCCCGCTTAGCAGTAGGTCAAAGGTCACATATAACTATCGTCAAAAATAGGGAGGATCCCAATTTTGTAAACATTGCAAAAGTTTCACATACTGGTCTCGCCAACTTATCCTCTCATCTATTTGCCCCCTCTATACATAATCTCTCATAGCAACAGATGATCCCTTTCTTAATATATTCCCCATAGGCTACCCCCCCCCCCGTCTTTTTATTGGCTCATTCTCAATATACTGTATCTCACCCTGTTCCTCCTCTCTTTTCTCATGTCCCCAGCCATCGGATGCACATCTCCAGCATGTTCGATCACTGCATACGGATGAGACAACTCTCCCAGGAGTTTGTCCTGCTGCAAGTCACTCAGGAAGAGTTCCTCTGCATGAAGGCCCTGCTCCTCTTCAGCATCAGTGAGTGTTGTTGCCCAGACAAAGGTTGAGAGGTCCATTAGCAGACTATAGAAAGCATCATATTGTATATTTCTTCTTTCATGAAATTGACTTGCAAGCAATTTCCTTTAGGCCATTTTCATAATGCTGTGGAAATGGAATACAATTTGAGATACACTACATGACCAAAAGTATGTGCACACCTGCTTGTTGAACATCTCATTCCAAAATCATGGGCATTAATATGGAGTTGGTACCCCCTTTGCTGCTATAACAGTCTCCACTCTTCTGGAAAGCCTTTCCATTAGATGTTGGAACATTGCTGCAGGGCCTTGCTTCCATTCAGCCACAAGAGTATTAGTGAGGTCTGGTACTGATGTTGGGTGATTAGGCCTGACTCGCAGTCGGCATTCCAATTCATCCCAACGGTGCTCAATGTGGATAAGGTCAGGGCTCTGTACAGGCCAGTCAAGTTCTTCCACACCGATTGACAAACCATTTCTGCATGGACCTCACTTTGTGCATGGGGGCATTGTAATGCTGAAACAGGGAAGGGCATTCCCCAAACTGCTGCCACAAGTTGGAAGCACAGAATAGTCTAGCATGTTCTTGTATGCTGTAGCATTAAGGTTTCCCTTCACTGGAACTAAGGGGCCTAGCCCGAAACATGAAAAACAGCCCCAGACCATTATTCCCCCTCCACCAAACTTTATAGTTGGCACTATGCATTGGGGCAGGTAGTGTTCTCCTAGCATCCGCCAAACCCAGATTAGTCTGTCGGATTGCCAGATGGTCAAGCGGGATTGGTTCATCACTCCAGAGAACTCATTTTCACTGCTCCAATGTCGGCAAGCTTTACACAACTCCAGCAGATGCTCGTCATTGCGCTATGGTGGTTTTAGGCTTGTGTGCAGCTGCTTGGCCGTGGAATACCATTTCATGAAGCTCCCGATGAACAGTTTCTGTGCTGATGCTGCTTCCAGAAGCAGTGAGTGTTGTAGTGAGTGTTGCAACCGAGGACAGGGAATTTTTACACGCTACGCACTTCAGCACTCGGCGGTCCCGTTCTGTGAGCTTGCATGGCCTACCACTTCACGGCTGAGCCGTTGTTGCTCCTAGAAGTTTCCACTTCACAATAACAGCACTTACAGTTGACCAGGGCAGCTCTAGCAGGGCAGACATTTGACTTACTGACTTGTTGAAAAGGTGGCATCCTATGACGGTGCCGCATTGAAAATCACTGAGCTGTTCAGTAAGGCCATTCTACTGCCAATGTTTGTCTATGGAAATTGCATGGCTGTGTGCATGATTTTATACACCTGTCAGCAACAGGTTTGGCTGAAATAGCCACATCCACTAATTTGAAGGGATTTCCACATACTTTAGTATATACAGTATAGTGGATCTTCCATTGAAACCAATCAGTGCATTTTTTATAGTTTAACAGAGACTCAATATTGCGGACAAACCAACTACATGCGGTCTCATTTGCAGTTCCAGTCGATGGTCTTAAGAGTCAGAAGTACTTTGATGAATTGCGGCTGACCTACATCAATGAACTTGGTCGCGTCATTAACTATGGAAGGAAGTCCAACTGCTCTCAGAGGTTGTATCAACTCACCCGTCTCATGGATTCCCTCCAACCGGTGAGAGACAATGTGCATCCTCAATAACTGTATTTGATTTATTCTGTTGTCATAGAATGTATGATAACAATCTGCTAAATTATGAATTTCTTACTTTGTTTTCCAAAGCAAAATCATAGAATGTGACAGAATTGTAACTTTGTCTCGTCTCTGTCCATCTTCCCAATCCCCAGGTTGTGAGGAAACTCCAGCAGTTTACATTTGATCTGTTTGTCCAGGCCCAGTCTCTGCCCACCAAGGTCAACTTTCCAGAGATGATTGCAGAGATAATCTCAGTACATTTGCCAAAGATCCTGGCAGGCTTGGCCAAACCAATCCTGTTCCACAAGTAGCAGGATTTGCCATCATACTGAGAAAAATCCAATCCAAGCTGCCTATATACTTCAGCCAAGGCTCTGTAGTGTTTCCCTTGTAATGTTCTCTCTCTCCTTTTTTATATCTAATAGCTCAATGTTCCATTTCTGAAATCATTGTATCATTACAGTAGTTTAGCCGCTTATCAGACATAATTGAGATAATATTCTCAGAAGGGCAGCAAGGTTTTAGCATTTATTTCAAGTTGCAAGGTGTCACCTTGTTGACAGCCCAATCTGTCCTGTATTTCAAGAAAAAAATACACAAGTCTACCGGTAGTAGTGTTATGTCAAATGTAAGAAACTGAAGAATGTCATCCATTGATTGGATGAAGACAAAACTAAAAATGCAGAAACAGTTAAACATAGCTATGCATATCTCTACTTTAGAAACTTTTATGAGATTGTGCTATGCAAAAAAAAACTATTACCAAAAGGAATGTGAAACAGTCGTTTGCAGTATACTCTTACATACAGTCTCTGTATTTACTAGCTAACTACTCAACGGTGTTATCTGACTGACTATGTTGTACTCGAATGCTATTTTCAATATACATTTACAATGCATAAGTCACTACATGTATTGTACAGTATTTAAATGTCTCTTGCTAGTTATTTAGGTAGTGAACCAACAGTGACTAACTAATTCCAGACACAAAGCGAGACAATTGGAATTAATAACATTCCAGAATATTTTCAGTGGCAGTGGATCTCTATTGAGTTATTTAATAGTAAATCATAGTATGAAACCTTCTTCAACTTGCTGCACATTTAGTCTGCATGTGGTTTCAGATGACTCTTTTGCGTCACACATGACAGTACTGTGCCCAAGTTAGTTGGTCAAACTGAAATACTTATAATCTATTAATGCTGAAAATCCTCTAAAGGTTTAACGCAGCCTGAATATTTGCATTCTTTTGTTCATCAGAACATACAGAGGTGCATGCGCCATGTGTTTGTAGATGTTAGAATGATTTAATCTTTATTGAAAAAAAAACAGGGGCGGAACTTTGGTTTTAGAAGTGGGAGGACATAGCGTGCCAAATTCATGTGGCCATTTGGAACCAACAATTGCTCTATTATGAGGTCCATTAAATGCAAACAATGTTCAAACCAGGGGAGAACGAATGCCTCTTCTCGTTGAAGCCTTGAAGTTCATGTCCGACCGTGGTACTGCAGGCATTGTTTGAAGAAAACAGGATCCCCCATTATAGTGAATGGGAAAATAGCAATCTTCGTGGTCAATCGTGTAAAAAAAATTAACAATCACGGTGCCAATAATTGGCTCTATTACACCAAATGTATGTCCCTGAACCAATTATTTAAAAAAATCGCACAAGGAAAATTTAGTAGCTAATGGGTATTTGGGTATAGCAAGCCCCATCCCCCTCTCCCTGCCTCCCCCTTGCCTCCTTCAACTAGGCTGCTGTGGTCAGAGAGAGGTCGTAAATTCCTGAGAAGACCCTGCCACATAGTATAAGAGGCAGAGTACATTTTTATAGAGCACAAAGGAACTTGAACTTGAGGTACGAACAAATTTCATGTTCCGGAGAAAGTATAAAAGATCGGTGAAGAATCCAGCTACGAACTGGTCCGTTTGTTACAACTTGGGGAAGCTCATGGGAGATGGTGTGGCCACATTACCATAACACTGTTTATATAATAGCCTCAGATATGAGGTTTACATCTAATTGTTGTATAAGATGAATGAGTGAGTATGATACGGTTTAATATGATTTTGGACTGTTTAATGAAGGAAAATACAATTCCCTTTTGATTTGAACTAAATCAGAGGGCCGCCCCTGAGCCCAGTTAGGGTCAGGCATCCTGGGACAGCCCCTTTTCTGCAATTCCGAATAAAACCCAACATTGGGAAATTATCACCAGACCATGTTTTTCTCCATTAGGAGAGGATGAAGGTTGTAGACCATTGCGGAATCTTTTAACCATACCACGTGGTTAAACTCTTAGACTATCGATACAGACAGAATAAGAACAAGTCTTTGATATTAATTACTAGTCTGCAGCTAGGAATTCGGTGTCATTGAACGCGAAGAACGACAACCGCCGAAACATCCAATCTATAACAACTGAATGAATGTCGCTCCTTCTAACCACAACAGAGAGAGCGAGAGAGAGGTACAAAACTCCAACAGAAACAAACTTTTCAACAAAGATCCCGACAACACACTGAGCGTAAATATATATATTGATTGCAATTGTCCCCAAATGAGTGAGCGTTTATGTGCAACGGATTAGCATTTCAATTGTTATAATTAGCAACTTTGTAGTGTCTCATCTCAGTTGATGCCGGTTTAGCCTACTAGGGCACATTCCCCTATCATTTCTAGTAACCACATTTACCTTCTTTGTTTGTTTATGCATTTCTGTGAATTACTTAGTAATAAATAAATGATTTAAGACAATTGATGTATGGATGACTCATAGTGAAGACTGGGTTCTTGCAGATAACCAGCAATTTATGACGTTTGGAATGAGACGAACGTGAGGTAAAGTAAATAATTAATTAATCAGAAGACTATGGATCATATATGAAAATATCTGAAAGGTTATATTATGAAATTATAACCTTATAATCTGAATATTTTTCCTTGGTGCCGACTTCCTGGTTAATTACAGTTACATGATTAATCAGTTGATCGCGTAATACCAATTACAGAGAATCTTTGATAAAAACTAAAAGTCTTCAATTTAATGATAGTAAAGACACGACACTGTGCATGTTATGTACGCATGATACGCCATCTTAACAGACTTCCTTAGCTTCAAATGTTCTATTGAGTCTTCACATAGGAATGAATGGTGTCCATTCATTTTGTCATTAGTTCAAACTAAGTGAGTGACCTTTTTTTTCAGATTCCTCAACAAAATAAAACTTTGTATTCAAGGACAGCACAAAACAATAGTTAAATTCAACAAATTCCCTGTCTTTGTTTTTATATGCCAACTGTGGCTTAAATTACTTCATAAAATCAAACAGTTGCATATTTTAGATAAGGTGAAATGCATTATCATATTAAGAATGTATTTATATGCCTTTAAAATGGTGAAATCTTCATGTAGATATCTTGAAAAGAAAAAACTCCAGAAAGATCCCATTTTCATGGTCTTCGACATCGGATTGAACAAATGGTGGTATCCTAGTGGTTAGAGCGTTGGGCCAGTAACCGAGCTGACAAGGTGAATAATCTGTTCATGTGCAAGGCACTTAATCCTAATTTCTCCTGTAAGACGCTCTGGATAAGAACTGGTGCACCTGGCACCGACAATCATACCACGCTCAAATTCGCTTAGGCCACTAGTTTTGCCCATCCTAACATTAAATCAAACATTAAATGAATGCCTCAATGCCTGTCTGCCTTCTTTATACAGCAAGCCACAGCCACGTGACTCACTGTCGGTAGGAAGAACCATTTTCATGAAAGGGGTGAATAAAAACTGTCCACTGAGTCCATATCTCTTCAATAGCTTGTGCATAAAGCTGGATTCACATTGTGACTTAAACCCTTTCTCTATAACGTATATTACTGTCAATTGAGATGTGAGAAATAATGTAACTTTTAAATAATCTGTCAAGTAAAATTAGCAGCAGTTGTGTCTACCATACTGACTCCACATTACTGAATTTGAATTGTGAGGTAAATAAATTTAAGGAAATGATCAAAGATAAAGCTCTCTTCATACACCCAGTAATTATGCAATTACTATTTTGTTTATCATTATACATGTTTTCAACATTCTTTTTAGATTGACTTGGAGAACAGGATTGCTCTGTCAAGCAATACACGATTTTCCATCATTAACTTTACTTTAAAATGTACCATGGTAGACCAACATTGACATTTCCATATAAGCCTACAAGTAAATGACATCACAAGTATATTAAAAAGTCAAAATGGACATAGCTGTATGTATTTATACATTTATATATTAATCTGTTTTTGTGTAAATGGTACAATTATTTGTGTACATGTTACTGACATTTTATGTCTGTTACAAAATGTAATGGCTGAACATTTTTCTTACAAAATAATTTGTTAATGCTTTTCGACTACCTACTGTAGTAGTATTGATTTAAATATTCTGTGAGTAAAATGCCCAAGTTGCATGACTTCTTAGAGATGAGGCAATTCTGACCATCAAAATGGTGTTACCAAATCTTTGAAAGTTTGTTGTATTTTTACAATGTCTCTTATGTGAAGTTACTACTATTGAATGAGTTTATTTAAGAATGACCCCCATCCGTAACCTGTAAATTGATTGTCCATTTTCAGCTATTGATATGATTTGTCAGTTAGTTCTTAGTGTACCTTGTTTCTTTTCCTTTGCATATTATTAAAAACAATCAAGTGTAAATGTGTGTTTCACTTACTTTAAAATGTACATACTGTATTTGTTTCAGAAACAAACTTTTCAACAGCGATCAAGACGACACTGAGCGTAAATATATATATTGATTGCAATTGTTTCCGAATGAGTGAGTGTTCATGTGTAAAGGATTAGCATTTCAATTGTTATAATTATTAACTCTGTAGTGACTTCTTAGTTGACTCCCACTTCCCTTTTGTCTAACAAGCCACCATGCCGGTTTAGCCCACTAGGTCACATTCTCCTATCATTTCTTGTAACCATATTTACTTTGTTGTTTTGTTACTCAAAGAATATGGCTGCCAAAATATGGTTCCCAATCAGAGACAACGATAATCACCTGACTTTGATTGAGAACCGCCCCAGGCAGCCATAGACTATGCTAGACACCCCTAAGACAAAACACACCACAAAAAACCCATGTCACACCCTAGCCTGACCAAATAAATGCAGACAAACACAATATACTTCGACCAGGGCGTGGCACGTGCAGATAACCAACAATTCAAGATGTTTGGAATGAGACTAATGTGAGGTCAAATAATTAATTAATTAATCAGATGACTATTGATCAGATATGAAAATATCTGAAAGGTTAAATTGGGAAATTGTAACTTTGTAATCTGAATAATTTTCCTTGGTGCCCCGACTTCCTAGTTAATTACAGTTACATGATTAAGCATTTTGATCGCGTAATACTAATTACAGAGAATCTTTGATAAAAACTAAGTCTTCAATTTAATGATAGTAAAGATACGACACTAGGTAAGTTAGTCCAGCCAGTTAATTAAACCTGGTAGTAATCATAGTCAAATTACTGACGGGGAAACCAAACTCACGTGCCCAGGGGTCCTGACTTCCAGGGTCCCCCCATTGATTTTGTTAGTCTCTCACTCAGATGACTTATGTCATGTTCATATGCAAAATGCAAAATGTGTAGAACTGCAAGGAAGTAGAATTAAAACTGCAACATTCTGCAACTGCAGAACTGCAGAACTGCAGTTGTTTCAAGACCTAAAATGCAATGTTTTACATTTTATATTTAAGCAATAAGGCACGAGGGGGTGTGGTATAAGGCCAATATACCAAGGCATTAGGACTGTTCCTTAGTACGACGCAACGTGGAGTGCCACGATACAGCCCTTAGTCGTGGCATATTGGCCATATACCACAAACCCCAGAGGTGCCCTATTGATATTACAAACCGCTTACCAACATTATTAGAGCAGTAAAAAGACATGTTTTGTCATACCCGTGGTATACGGTCTAATATACCTCGGCTTTCAGCCAATCAGCATCCAGGGCTCGAACCACCCAGTTTATAATTCTAAATAAAACATGTCTATTTGTTCAGCCCAGGGCCCACCAGGCCAAAGGTTTGAGCACCCCTGTCCTAAGTACTTTATACAATGCAAAATAAAATTGCAGTATACACCACTTGCATTATGTTTTGTCATTGATATACAGTTACACATCAAATGTTTTGGTTGATATTGAACTGTCATTTTAAGTATTTTTCACAGTTGCAAATCCGGGGGACACATACAGTATGCCACCATAGTTCAATAATTACATATAAATTTCAAATAAATTCAATACAACTTATCCCCTTAGGGCAATTAATAAATGCGTCTGCTTATTGACAAAAATATAATAGAATCCAATCTATCTTGTAAATTCCTTCTTGATAAGACCATTGAGCATTTAGAACAGGTTATTAGTACGCTTTAAAACTAGAAGCTGTAGCTCCCCTGGATTCTTAAGGAAACGCAGCTGTTTTTATATCAATATCAAATCATTTCTGGATAACAATTAAAAACCTCACTGTAATAGATTTCCATGGAAACTGACAAAAATAGTTTTTTAGCAAAACAATATTTCTTAAGCAAGCAAGAATTTAGCTGGGACTGCCTGGGGGGAGTCTGAGTGGGAAGGGGAAAACTAGCTGTAATTTATTTTTCCACCTCTAATCTACACACAATACACCGTAATGACAAAGCAAAAACTGTTCAGACATTTTTGTAAAAAATAAATAAATAATACATCACACACACACCACAGGAAACATCACATTTAACAGTCAAAAGTTTGGACACCTAGTCAATACAGGTTTTTCTTTATTTTTTACTATTTTCTACATTTTAGAATAAGTGTAACATATATGGAATCATCAGGTAACCCCAAAAATGGTGTTAAAACAAATCAAATAGTGGGGAGAACAATGTCAAACCCTGACCATAGTTTATTTGTATGTTTCTATGTTTTGGTTGGTCAGGGTGTGATCTGAGTGGGGCATTCTATGCTGGATGTCTTGTTTGTCTATTTCTATGTCTGGCCTGATATGGTTCTCAATCAGAGGCAGGTGTTAGTCATTGTCTCTGATTGGGAACCATATTTAGGTAGCCTGGGTTTCACTGTGTGTTTGTGGGTGATTGTTCCTGTCTCTGTGTTTTGTACCAGATAGGGCTGGTTTCGGTTTTCGTACGTTTGTTATTTTGTTAGTTTAATTGTGTATAGTTTCCTTATTAAATCACATGAATCACAACTACGCTGCATTTTGGTCCGCTCCTCCTTCCCACAACGAAAGCCGTGACAAACAAGTATTTGATAACCTGCAAAATCGGCAGTGTTTCCTACTTACAAAGCATGTAGAGGTCTGTAATTTGTATCATAGGTACACTTCAACTGTGAGAGACGGAATCTAAAACAAAAATCCAGAACATCACATTGTATGATTTAAGTAATTAATTTGCATTTTATTGCATGACATAAGTATTTGATACATCAGAAAAGCAGAACTTAATATTTGGTACAGAAACCTTTGTTTGCAATTACAGAGATCATATGTTTCCTGTAGTTTTGACCAGGTTTACACACACACTGCAGCAGGGATTTTGGCCCACTCCTCCATACTAACCTTCTCCAGATCCTTCAGGTTCCGGGGCTGTCGCTGGGCAATAAGGACTTTCAGCTCCCTCCAAAGATTTTTTTATTGGGTTCAGGTCTGGCTAGGCCACTCCAGGACCTTGAGATGCTTCTTACGGAGCCACTCCTTAGTTGCCCTGGCTGTGTGTTTTGGGTCGTTGTCATGCTGGAAACCCAGCCACGACCCATCTTCAATGTTCTTACTGAGGGAAGGAGGATCTTGCGATACATGGCCCCATCCATCCTCCCCTCAATACGGTGCAATCGTCCTATCCCCTGTGCAGACAAGCATCCCCAAAGAATGATGTTTCCACCTCCATGCTTCACGGTTGGGATGATGTTCTTGGGGGTACTCATCCTTCTTCTTCCTCCAAACACGGCGAGTGGAGTTTAGACCAAAAAGCTATACTTTCGTCTCACCGGACCACATGACCTTCTCCCATTCCTCTGGATCATCCAGATGGTCATTGGCAAACTTCAGACGGGCCTGGACATGCACTGGCTTGAGCAGGGGGACCTTGCGTGCGCTGCAGGATTTTAATCCATGACGGCGTAGTGTGTTACTAATACTTTTCTTTGAGACTGTGGTCCCAGCTCTCTTCAGGTCATTGACCAGGTCCTGCCATGTAGTTCTGGGCTGATCCCTCACCTTCCTCATGATCATTGATGCCCCACAAGGTGAGATCTTGCATGGAGCCCCAGACCGAGGGTGATTGACCGTCATCTTGAACTTCTTCCATTTTCTAATAATTGTGCCTACAGTTGTTGCCTTCTTACCAAGCTGCTTGCCTATTGTCCTGTAGCTCATCCCAGCCTTGTGCAGGTCTACAATTTTATCCCTGATGTCCTTACACAGCTTCCTGGTCTTGGCCATTGTGGAGAGGTTGGAGTCTGTTTGAGTGTGTGGACAGGTGTCTTTTATACAGGTAATGAGTTCAAACAGGTAATGAGTGGAGAACAGGATGGCTTCTTAAAGAAAAACTAACAGGTCTGCGAGAGCCGGAATTCTTACTGGTTGGTAGGTGATCAAATACTTATGTCATGCAATAATGCAAATGAATTACTTAAAATTCATTACGTGATTTTCTGGATTTTGTTTTAAATTCCGTCTCTCACAGTTGAAGTGTACCTATTATAAAAATTACAGACCTCTACATGCTTTGTAAGGAGGAAAACCTGCAAAATCGGCAGTGTATCAAATACTTGTTCTCCCCACTGTATATTTTATTGTGTTGGAGGTAAGCAGCCACTGTTTGCCTTGATGACTGCTTTGCACACTCTTGGCATTCTCAACTAGCTTCATGAGGTAGTCATCCGGAATGCATGCCAATTAACAGGTATGCCTTGTTAAAAGTTAATTTGTGTAATGGTTTTCATGCGGTGAAAGAGAGTCGGACCAAAATGCAGCGTGTAGATTGCGATCCATGTTTAATGAACAAAACGTAACACAAATCTAAATACAAACACTACAAAACAAAGAACGTAACGAAAACCGAAACAGCCTATACTAGTGTAAACTAACACAGATACAGGAACAAGGACACTAAGGACAATCACCCCCGAAACAGAAATAATATGGCTGCCTAAATATGGTTCCCAATCAGAGACAATGATAAACACCTGCCTCTGATTGAGAACCACTTCAGACAGCCATAGACTTAACTAGAACACCCCACTAAGCTACAAACCCAATACCAACACACCACATACAAAAACCCCATGCCACACCCTGGCCTGACCAAATAAATGAAGATAAACACAAAATACCTCGACCAGGGCATGACAATTTGTGGAATTTCTTTCCTTAATGCGTTTGAGTCAGTTGTGTTGTGACAAGGCAGGGGTGGTATACAGAAGATAGCCCTATTTGGTAAAAAAGATAAAGTCCATATTATGTCAAGAACAGCTCAAATAAGCAAAAAGAAATGACAGTCCATTTATTTAAGACATGAAGGCCAGTCACTCTGGAAAATTTCAAGAACTTTTAAAGTTTCTTCAAGTGCAGTCGCAAAAACCATCAAGCATTATGATGAAACTGGATCTCATGAGGACCACCACAGGAAAGGAAGACCCAGAGTTACCTCTGCTGCAGAGGATAAGTTCATTAGAGTTACCAACCTCAGCAATTGGAGCCCAAATAAATGCTTCACAGAGTTCAAGTAACAGACAACTGTTTTGAGTAGAGTGCGTGAATCAGGCCTTCATGGTCGAATTGCTGCAAAGAAACCACTTCTAGGACACCAAGAAGAATACGATACTTGCTTGGGCCAAGAAACATGAGCAATTGATATTAGACCTGTGGAAATCTGTCCTTTGGTCTGATGAGTCCAAATTGGAGATTTTTGGTTCCAAACGCCATGTCTTTGTGAGATGCAGAGTAGGTGAATGGATGATCTCTGCATGTGTGGTTCCCACCGTGAAGCATGGAGGTGGTGCGATGGTGTGGGGGTACTTTGCTGTTGACACTGTCAGTGATTTATTTAGAATTCAAGGCACACTTAACCAGCATGGCTACCACAACATTCTGCAGGGATACGCAATCCCATCTGGTTGGTCAGCAGGACAATGACCCAAAACACACCTCCAGGCTGTGTAAGGTCCATTTGACCAAGAAGGAGAGAGATGGAGTGCTGCATCAGATGACCTGGCCTCCACAATCACATGACCTCAACCCAATTGAGATGGTTTGGGATGAGTTGGACCGCAGAGTGGAGGAAAAGCAGCCAACAAATGCTCTGTGTACGTGGGAACTCCTTCAAGACTGTTGGAAAGCTGGTTGAGAGAATGCCAAGAGTGTGCAAAGCTATAATCAAGGCAAAAGGTGGCTACTTTGAAGAATCTAAAATATATTTTGATTTGTTTAACACTTTTTTGGTTACTACATGATTCCATGTGTTGTTTCATGGTTTTGGCGTCTTCACTATTATTCTACAATGTAGAAAATATTTAAAATAAAATAAAAGGCATGGAATGAGTAGGTGTCCAAACTTTTGACTGATAATGTAAGTATTCAGACCCTTTACTCAGTACTTTGTTGAAGCACCATTGGCAGCGATTACAGCTTAGAGTCTACTTGTGTAAGATGCTACAAGCTTGGCACACCCGTAGGGGAGGCAGGGTAGCCTACTGGTTAGAGCGTTGGACTAGCAACCAGAAGGTTACAAGTTCAAACCCCTGAGCTGACAAGGTACAAATCTGTCGTTCTGCCCCTGAACAGGCAGTTAACCCACTGTTCCTAGGCCGTCATTGAAAATAAGAATTTGTTCTTAACATTCTTCTCTGAAAATCCTCTCAAGCACTGTTAGGTTGGATGGTGAGCGTCGCTGCACAACTATTATCAAGTCTCTCCAAAGATGTTCGATGAGGTTCAAGTCCTAGCTCAGGCTGGGCCACTCAAGGAAATTCAGTGACTTGTACTAAAGCCACTCCTGCATTATCTCGGCCGTGTCCTGTTGGAAGGTGAATCTTCGCTCCAGTCTGAGGTCCTGAGCAGGAATTCATCAAGGATCTCTCTGTACTTTGCTCCGTTTATCTTTCCCTTGATCCTGACTACTCCCCCAGTCACTGCTGCTGAAGAATATCTCCATAGCATGATGCTACCACCACGCTTCACCATAGGGATGGTGCCAGGGTTCCTCCAGACGTGACACTGGGCATTCAGGCCAAAGAGTTCAATCTTGGTTTCATCATTCGCTTGGAGACTCTCAGACCATGAGAAACAAGGTTCTCTGGTTTCTCATGGTCTGAGAGTCTCCAAGCGAATGAAATGAAATTTCTTCCATCTAAGAATGATGGGGGGACCCGTCAATGCTGCCGAAATGTTTTGGTACCCTTCCCCAGATCTGTGCCTCTGAACAATCCTGTCTTGGAGCTCTATTCCTTCGACCTCATTGCTTGGTTTTTGCTCTGACATGCACTTCCAACTAGGGGACCTTATATAAACAGGTGTGTGCCTTCCCAAATCATGTCCAATCAATTGAATTTACCACATTTGGACTGAAATCAAGTTGTAGAAACATCAAGGATGATCAATGTTAACCGGCTGCACCGGCGCTCAATGTCCAGTCTCATAGCAAAGGCTCTGAATACTTATGTAAATAAGTTTATTTTATATAAAAACATGTATTTGTCATTATGGGGTATGGGTGTAGACTGATGAGGATTTTTAAAAATCTATTTTAGAGTAAGGCTGTAATATAACACAATGTGGAAAATGTCAAGGGTCTGAATACTTTCCGAATGCACTGTATATGTTTTGTTTGTTTGTTTTTTAGTCCTCATTTGGACTAATCTTCCAAGATATTATCCATGTTATCCAAGATATCTTCCATATGTTCATGTGCAATATCTAAGACATTGGTTTTATGCAGGCTACAGTACCAAACTGTTTACTTTATTTTCCCATGACTGCAAGGCCAAGCATGACTCCAACACCATCATTAAGTTTTCTGACGACAACAGCGGAAGGCCTGATCACAGACAACGATGATACAGCCTATAGGGAGGAGGTCAGAGACCTGGCAGTGTGGTACCAGGACAACAACCACTCCCTCAATGTGAGCAAGACAAAGGAGATGATCTTGGACTACAGGAAAAGGAGGGGCGAACAGATGTTCTACAGCTGCACCATCGAAAGCATCCTGACCGGGTGCATCACCGCCTGGTATGGCAACTGCTCGGCATCTGACCATAAGGCGCTACAGAGGTTAGTGCATTCGGCCCAATACATCACTGTGACCAAGCTTCCTGCCATAGAGGACCTATATACTAGGCGGTGTCAGAGGAAGGGCAAAAAAAATAGTCCAAGACTCAAGTCACCCAAGTCAGACTGGGTCCTGTGTGGCTCAGTCGGTAGAGCATGGCGCTTGCAACGCCAAGCGTCGTGGGTTCGTTTCCCACTGGGGCCACCCATATGCAGTAGTGGCCCCAGCCGACTTGTAAGTCGCTTTGGACAAAAGCGTCTGCTAAATGGGATATATACTGTTCTCTTGTTGTGTTACTTTTTACTTTATTTAGCAATGAACTGCATTGTTGGTAAGTAAGCATTTTGTGGATAAGGTCTACAGCTTTTGGATTTGGCGCATGGGTGACAAATAACATTTGATTTGACTGCTGCATGTATCATTGCCACTGTTCATCGAAGTCTCCCTTTTCTCAAATTCTGACAAAGAAATCCCTCTTAGAAAAAAATACTTAAATGACATTTTGGAGTAACTTTATACAGTATTCTCTTGCCCTGCATTTGAGTTATAGTTGTTTTTTTGCAATGTGGATATGACCACGCTAGTCCCCTTATGCTCAACTTATTAACCATTCTGATCACGCTTTTCAATGTTTTTGAAAAAAAGTGGAAAGTTGATTTATTTTACTTTTCATGCTGATACATCTGGGCATGTTTCTTGATAAATCTTACAGAATGCATACAAGGGAAAAAGAAAAGCTGACAATTAGTTTAAGACAGGACATTGAAGAGCATATTTGTTTTATACAATCAGACAATTAACATAAACATCAATACAGCAGTTGCTGTTAAATTTTTTGTTGACAAACAGGATCAAGCAGGTAAGAGACACACAAGACAAGGAATGTTTCTTTGTCCAAATGTTCACAGAAATCAAATGGGAGTGAAGACAACATTTTAAGATGAGCCAAAAACCTCTGGGAATTCTAATGACGAGCTCTTACCTGCGCTGTCAATCATTCACAAAATATTCTGAGAAAGAAATCATTGAAGACTTTTTTAATGCTATACATATTAGCTTTTCCTAAACCTCCCTTCACAATATTATGCTTTCTTAAAATGACACAGTATTCTCCATTGTGAGGTCATCTGCAATGGTGCAAGCCACAAACAGGTGTAACAGTTGCTAGTACTATGTAGCAATGTGTACCCACACTAGGTACAATGTACAGTAGCTGCCAATGTAATTACCACGTAAATGATGGCCTTAGTGACACTACATATGAAGTAGGACCAAAAGAAAGTGTTGTATGAATGACAGTACCCACATGGAAATAGAGAGATGCCAGCAAACAAAAAATAAAAATAAAAACTATTGCAAACATTTGAACTGCTGATCATTCAAATAAACCAGTGGTTATTTGGATTCCACAATCGAAAATAATTTAGTTAAGAGTCCTTAAAGCTGAGCTCCGCATTAGGTGAAACACTGCCACTGGTCGCCCCCAGGCACATTCCTTACATGTTTTGTTTATGAAGAAGAGGACATGAAAAAATGTATTACATACTCTGCTGTTCTATTGCATGTGCAATGATGTCCTAGAAAATAAATAAAACATGTTTGAAGTAAGATCTTCGTTGGACGTGGCAGTATCACCGCTACGTTTTCCAGCTTTAAGGATTCTTAAGAACATGGGAATGGTGAAATACATCTAACTAGATCTAACAAAGACACAGCATTCTGTAGTGTGACAGTGTGGATAATTATTTGTTACTTATCATTGTTATCATGGTTGGTATAGTAGGACTAACCTCAAGCTTAACCAAATGTATAATGGTACTCAGCACATCAGAATTTCTGTTTTCATTCATCAAAGTGCATCATGAACAGAAGGAGTAGATATATGCATTACTAACTCAACCTTTCTTAGAACCTATACCTTTTGTTATCAGTTTTGATTTAAGGTGCTAGTTAACAATATTGTGCTACAGCTGAGCCACTTGGGGTGCTTGAATTTCAACCTGGTACAATAGGGTACTACATTATAGAATATGTCAATTCCAAATGGTATCAGGTAGCTACAGTAGCTTTTTTTTGTTGCAATTTGAAATTTTATGTGAAACGTGTCATAATATTGTGTGTCAAATACCTGGATACTGGAACTAGCCACTTGGACCAGGATTAATTTAGTTAACACATTATATAGAGTTGATCCCATATAATATCGATCCAGATGCCAAAAGCTAATAGCTACGGATCAGACGGAGACATATAAAGGCATCCTATCTAGACCGGAGCTCCTTTATCACAAGTTAAACAACATGTTCATTTGGTCCCTTATAACAACAAGCAGGAGGATATCCACTGACAGGACAAAAGTGCTGTCATTCCGAGAGCACGCCTCCATTCCACAACAGGACAGTGTGTCCAGATACTCACTGCAGTTCCACAGGAGTAGAGGCCATGGTAACAGACTAATCAACTTAAATTCTAAGGGAAAATAAAGATTGGTTTTGATTACAAAGTGCAAAGTAAATCATTTTTGTAAAATCTATTTAAAGATTTATGGGCCAAATAAGGTCATAAAAGCTGAACAAGGCCTATTTCAAACCATAACATGCATCTGAAATACAGTTTCAGGTACATGTATGACGCTGAGCTATTATGTCAACTACCTCTAAATCACCTCTGCAGCATCTCACTCAAACCATTACCCCCCCTCTGTCTGCCTGTTCCCAAAATGGAGCGGGTGGGGGAGAGAAAGAAACTATAGGACATCATACCTCTTCTTTCACATTGAGCAAAGTAGATGCTGGAGGTGAGACCGATGAGCTACATGAGGGAAGCAGAACAACACATTACACATGAAATATGCAACAATGTCAGATGCAAATACAATTTAAAAAATACATTTGTATTTCTCCAGTTACAGCTTGCAAGCACAACTATTGTCTACATTAAAACCTGTTAGCTTGAAAGCTTCTACTTCATTATTCTGTATGTGCTTTACCTGTCTGGCTTGAAATGCTCTTATAATTGATGGAAGTTTATCATTATAGTACATAACAGCATACAATAATTTACTGGATTTGAACCAAACAGTCAATGAGGCTACAAATAATTTGACATTTGAGGTTGGCCTCTATGCTTAATTTGGGACAAAACAACAGCTGTGCAGTGTGTACCCCTCTTCTTTATTTAGTCTGAAACTCAAGCTCTTTCAAGGTTTTACCAGGTTACACCTGACACCAGGAAGCCACAATATCACTGAAAGTAACAACTCAATCCCTTGTTTAAAGCTTTTAGTGGGAAAAAATGTATGTCTATGACAGGAATCACAAGCGTAATCACATCAGTCATACAAGTATGGACATTGTCTGATGATCAAGATTGGTTTCAATATTCACTTGAGCTACTTCAAAAAAACATCTCAGCAACCTGAGATCAGGGACTACTTACATTTTTAAGAGCAGGATACTTTCAATAGTTCATAATTAAAGTGAACTGATCGATTTATTTCTCAGCCATCACAGGGAAGCATTATGTTTAAACAACTTGGCTTTGCAGCATGTTGAGGCCTTGCCTACCCTGACTGTATCCACTGCCACCTCGTCATCTAACATGCATATCTCACTGATTTATTCTATATAAGCATTTCATGGGGCAAAGGGGCATGTGGAGATAAGAGTTTCGTTTTGAACCTACCTTCCAAATTTCCTTGAAGCATTCTCAAAAAACTTGGCTTTGGAAGCAACGCTGGAGAAAGAGAAAGACAGGGATCACCTGGGATGAATTTGAGGCATGTTGGGCTTTACAGCACACGAAACATTCTTTTGGATGACAAAACTTTATGGGCAACATTTTCTGCCCACTAAATAGCCCTGGCAATGTAAAAATGGCATGTTACTTAGGATGTTACAAAACAGTAGTATTTAAAATAGACAGGATGGCCTTGTAATACAAAAGGAGTTTGGAACAGTGCAGCTTGTGATCTCATCTGTTGTGCACACAGTTTACTTGAGATGCACGTACATGATTTCCATTAGCTATATTTTTCCTTTTCCTTCCTTTGTACTTTTATTTTATTATGTTATGTTGTGAAGCACTTTGTTACTCATATTGAAAAGCGTTATTTAAAAAATGAAGTGCTTATTACTGTAAAAGAGAGCTTTTGAGA
Organism: Oncorhynchus masou masou; assembly: GCF_036934945.1. NCBI lineage: Eukaryota > Metazoa > Chordata > Actinopteri > Salmoniformes > Salmonidae > Oncorhynchus > Oncorhynchus masou. The sequence continues at coordinate 28,090,956 of NC_088222.1, read as the reverse complement.
TGCATCAGAGTGCAAGTATTATGACTAACACTTTTCCATTTGTGCATTTTGTTGGTGTTTAGCAGGCAGAAAGAAAGAAAAATCACCCTAAATATACACTGAGTATACTAAACATTGGGAACACCGTACTAATATTGAGCACCACCCATTTTGCCCTCCGAACTGCCTCAATTCGTTGGGGCATGGACTCCGCAAGGTGTCGAAAGCGTTCCACAGGGATGCTGGCCCATGTTGACTCCAATGCTTCCCACAGTTGTGCCAAGTTGGCTGGATGTCCTTTGGGTAGTGGACCATTCTTGATACACACGGGAAACTGTTGAGCGTTAAAAAAAACAGCAGCATTGCAGTTCTTGACACAAACCGGTGCACCTGACACCTACTACCATACCCCGTTCAAAGACGCTTAAATATTTTGTCTTGCCCATTCACCCTATGAATGGCACACATACATAATCCATGTCCCAGTTGTCTCAAGGCTTAACAATCCTTATTTAACCAGTCTCCTACCCTTAATCTACACTGACTGAAGTGGATTTAACAAGTGACATCAATAAGGGATCATAGTTTTCACCCGGTTAGTCTGTCATGGAATAGCAGGTGTTCTTAACGTTTTGTATACTCAGTGTATTATGGCATTACACTGCATACCCCTTGTAAAGCAACAGGAGCAGGCATGTACAGAGTACAAGACTGGTCATTGGGGAGTAGCAAATTGTAGGTTATTTTGTTGCTACAATGTGATAAATTGACACTGAAATGGGGAACACAGTGGGGAACATCTGAACACACTAGTGAAAGAGTAAAATCTTTGATCTAAATGCAGACAATGGAATTAGTATGTTGTGAAGGGTTCAAAACGGTACATTTAATAAGAGACTTACAAGGACTGGAGAAAGACCAAAAGGAAACTCAAGGCTAAACAGCATTTTGTGATTGTTCTCTTGATTAAGATTTTAATCAGTCTGGATGGAATGTCTGGGTCTGGCTGAGTTCTAAGGTCTACTCACTACGACGCCGGGGTGTCCTCGCTGGGGGTTGCAGTGGGGCTCTTGTGGGGTGCAGGGTATCGGCTAGGGGGGTCAGGGGGTCTGGTTGGAGGTCTGCATATGGCAGGCTTCTCAGCTGGAGACCTCGTTTTGATCACACCGTCATTTTCTGCTGCAATGCAAGGAACGAAAACCTTAGCTTCCATAACAGAACCAAGAGCTAACACAATGAAATCCACTTTCAACCTTCTTTCTCATTGAACATTATATCAGTACCACAGAGCAGCTAGGTACTGTACTGCTGCACTGTTGTTAAGCGGAGTATAAAATGCAGTCTAAAATTCATAGCATGTTTGTATAGGCTTCAGGTTGTTCTGCTACCTTCTCGAATGACCGCAACACTTCGAGGTGGTCTTCTGCCTTGGAAGGACTGTGCTCGGTTCACAGTGACTCCCATCTCTCCATTGGCTGTTGCATCTGGCCTCTGACCTCCATCCGGTAGCTTAGCAACCAGTTTGACGACGTTAGAGTCTGAGTGTCTGTCCTGGCGGATGGATGGCCTGGGCAGGAGGGCCTGCCTCTGAGGAGGTTCCCGAGGGAGCCGTGGAGGGGCAGTTATGGGTTTGGTCCTTTGGAGAGGTGTGGGGCTCGTTGGGGTGTCCCCGCCAGCCTCCACTCCCTCTGGTCTGCTACCATTCTGATCATCTGTGAGACAAACACAGGAACATTTTCAAATCAACATACAAAGAGAGTACACATTCAGCCCAGGCATATCCCTGGTTTACCTTCTTGTGGTTGGGTTTAGTGCAGAGGTTGTCATTTTAACTGATTTTGAACTTGATATCATTACTTCTCCTGAGCTCCTACCTACCATGAGTAGTATACTTCTACTTACAGAATGTTATGTCTATACATGTAGTATGAGTGATCATAGTATATTTTAATAGCATACCTATTAGAAAATTAAGAGAATTAAAAAATAAATTAACCATTATAAAAAATAAATGAAACATTCTTTATATGATTGTATTTGTTTATATGGATCCTATTAGCTTTTGCAGAAACCTCTGCTACTCTTCCTGGGGTTCCTAGAATATTATAAAAGCAAGTCTATTGTTGGCATTTGAGCGGATGCTTTTAACAATGGCAGAAAGCACAAACCCTTTGCAGTTAAATACATTTGTGGATTAAAAGTCTGAGCTGGAGAAAAATATGGTTTTAAGGAAAGTGAATTGTGTATAACAATGATCTATTAATCTAGGAGAATAAAAAGTCAGACTACTAGGTTGCATTCTTTCATCTAGAGTCATGATGTTGGCCAGGTTTCCAGTGGTACATACACTATTCAAATGCTGCGAGGGATTTAGACAGTTGGTAGTTTGTCGTCAAGCAAATCGGAGCTGGTTATTTGGTAACTCCAAGCAGGAACCAAGAAGAGTGATAAATAAAATACCACACAATGAGGGGAGGACACGCTGCAAGTGTTCCACATCTTTCCATACCACAGTAAATGAAAGGCATGACTCACACAGAAATTTAACACAAAGTTTCAAGAGATATAAATGACATGATTTAGCCTGAAGCAATAACTTCCATTCAGTGAGCACAGCCTAAGCAAGCCCTCCAATTGCCTTTCTTTAAACACAGTTAACAAAAACAATTAATGGTTCAACTTGGCTGAGGAGGTCGTAGTAAGCCAACATCTGGATATGCCATTGGCCACTATGCAACAAATATAATACTTATTGTTTCCGAATCAACAAAATGGCTTGATAAAACGACCCACCAAAAGGCTAGCGATTAATGTAAAAATCAAACATTTAGAAAGAAAAGTAAAAGCACTATTCTATTTTAGCAATTCACAATGAGTACTTAAGATTCACACTTGCAGTAATACAGTGCCCAGAATAAACATCAGCCACCTACTGTATAAATCACCTTACCCATACCAAGTGTACACTGTAATAATCCTAATATAATTATTTGCATTCACAGGACAAGCGATGGTAATGATAATAATGGTGATGGTGATAATGAGGATGATGATTAAACCAGAGGCTGATAATTACTCTCAATGTTCTGGAGCTGGCCATAATTAACTGCTGGGTAGACGCGGGGCGTGCGCTTGGAGATGGTGATTGGTTGCCGTTTCCTTGGGGTAATCCTTGGAGGCGGCATGGGTGGGGCTGTGGAACTCTCCTCTGGCGCAGTGCAGAAGATCTGTAAATCACCCCAGCGCGTCCAAAATGACTTACATTATACAGACATTCAACTTGAGAATATGCATTTAATAACATCTAGAATGTAGGGTACCATGGAATACTTGAATGTTTATGATGCCACAGTGCATTAAATAACAATCACATGACTCTTGAGCTCTTTGCAAAGGGGGAAAGGTAATGACATTTTTCAAATTCACCTTGGTGTAGTCCTCGATTAGAATCTCCACAACAATGTTCTGGAACTTTATATCCAACATGGCTGCCACAGTCTCTTCCTCTGCCCTCATGAGGGTGGGGCCAAAGATCACACCCATGTTGGAGGGAGTCATCAGGTTGTCTCCACTGTTGCTGCAGACACTGCCAACAGGAATCCAGACGGGTTCATAAACAACATAATTCTCTAAAGACATGTCCAACAAGAACAAACACCTCTCAAATAGGGGATAGGGAAGTTAATGCCAGTTAATGTTAATTTATAAATTGCACAACTACTATTAATGCATTAAATATAAGTATTATTTTAGGAAGATTGGACAGCTATTACACTATGCATAGATGCATGAGTCTCAGTCAGATACTTTACCCATCTGAACAGATGCCACTTAATCCCTTCACTGACGCACATGCAACACAACACCACAAATGCAATTACAAAACAAGAAAAGGTCTAAATAAGCATAACTTGTATAACTTCATCAGTTAGGAGGCACACAGAGACTGAAGCACAACAGTGGCATGTCATATCAGGTTAGCTCTTACTTCACCAGGTGTTTGATCAGTAGGCTTAACATTTCTCGATTCTTCTCTGGGAGTTTGTATGTCAGGGAGTGGATTGCACCCAGTCGGTCATCTAGACTATCTGATTCTAAGAAACAAGATACATTTCTTTTTACATGAGCAATAACTGACATATTGTCCATAAGTTAGATTGAGACCTATTATGTTAAGAGTAATGTGAATGTATTCATTGGTAATTAACACAATCCATTACACACACACACAACCAGTCAAACGTTTGGACACACCTACTCATTCAAGGGTTTCTTTATTTTTTACTTTTTCTACATTGTAGAATAATAGTGAAGACATGGAGAACTATGAAATAACACCTATGGAATCATGTAGTAACCAAAAAGTATTAAACAAATCAAAATCTATTTTATATTTGAGATTCTTCAAATAGCCACCCTTTGCCTTGACAGCTTTGCACACACTTGGCATTCTCTCAACCAGCTTCATGAAGTAGTCACCTGGAATGCATTTCAATTAAAAGGTGTGCCTGGTTAAAAGTTAATTTGTGGAATTTCTTTCCTTCTCAATGCGTTTTAGCCAATCAGTTGTATTATAACAAGGAAGTGGGAGTAGTATACAGAAGATACCCCTATTTTGTAAAAGACCAAGTCCATATTATGGCAATAACAGCTCAAATAAGCACAGAGAAACGACAGTCCATCATTCAATTAAGACATGAAGGTCAGTCAATACGGAAAATGTCAAGAACTTTGAAAGTTTCTTCAAGAGCAGTCGCAAAAACCATTAGGCGCTATGATGAAACTGGCTCTCATGAGGACAGCCACAGGAAAGGAAGACCCAGAGTTACCTCTGCTGCAGAGGATAAGTTCATTGGAGTTACCAGCCTCAGAAATTGCAACCCAAATAAATGCTTCAGAGTTCAAGTAACAGACAGCCTCCTCTGAACAGTTGATGTTGAGATATGTGAATTAGGCCTTCATGGTCAAATTGTTGCAAAGAATCCACTACTAAAAGGACACCAATAAGAAGACGACTAGCTTGGGCCAAGAAACACGAGCAATGTTCTTGGTCTGGAGTTCAAATTGGAGATTTTTGTTTCAACCGCCGTGTCTTTCTGAGACGCGGTATGGGTGAACGGATGATCTTTGCATGTGTGGTTTCCAATGTGAAGCATGGAGGAGGTGGTGTTATGGTGTGGGGTGCTTTGCTGGTGACACTGATTTATTTAGAATTCAAGGCACACTTAACCAGCATGGCTACCACAGCATTCTACAGTGATACGCCATCCCATCTGGTTTGGGCTTAGTGGGACTATCATTTGTTTTTCAACAGGACAATGACCCAACACACCTCCAGGCTGTGTACAGTATGGGCTATTTTACCAAGAAGGAGAGTGATGGAGTGCTGCATCAGATGACCTGGCCTCCACAATCCTAGACCTCAACCAAATTGAGAAGGTTTGGGATGAGGGACCACAAAGTGAAGGAAAAGCAGCCAACAAGTGCTCTGCATATGTGGGAAGTCCTTCAAGACTGTTGGAAAAGCATTCCAGGTAAAGCTGGTTGAGAGAATGCCAAGTGTGTGCAAAGCTACCATCAATTTAAAATATATTTTGATTTGGTTAACACTTTTTTGGTTTATATGCATAGACATTGTGCATGAGAAAGTTCATCAGCAAAGCCTAATCCTCATCCCAGTCAAAACATTTCAGGTGTCCAATTGCGGTGTAATGTGAACCTCAAGAAGTTAAAAGATCGGGCTCCTGGGGCATGGGAGCTTATCTCAGTTAAGAGGTTTAGAACTGGTGTATAACATGCTTTTACAATGGTTTAACCATTTAATTATGGCATGTTCAAACGCAATATGGAGTTTTTCACACCCACTATGATACTGTGGATCCAGTCTGTGGAGAAACGGACCAAAATAAAATTACATTAGGAGGCAAGGGACGAGGATCCCCCGCAGGAGAACTGAATAAGATATCCAGAGGTAGGAACTTTAATTGACTGGATCTAATAAAAGAAAATGCCTGATGCTATTATATCCTTTTTCTTTGTTATTGCTTTTTTCACAGGGAACACACAATGTGTATTTTTATTTAAAAAAATGTATAAAAAAAATAAATAGGGATTTTACTTTAAATGTACTGTACTGAACAGAGCAAATGTTTTTTTCCCCCTTCCCTTTTATAGCTGTAACCCAGCCTGTTGAACTTGAGAGTGAACTCACTCTGATGGAGAACAAATGCACAATTAACTGTAGAAAGAGCACTTGGAAGACATAAAACAAGATGTGGAAGTAAACCACCTGTTGCTCAGCTCCCAAAGCCAACCTTAAACGTAATTTTACATTTTAGTGATATCCAGAGTGACAGTAGTGAGCGCATACATTTTTATATTTTATTCGTACTGGTCCCCCATGGTAATCGAAACCACAATGAGCACTGCTCTACTAACTGAGCTACACGTTACTTCTAATGACTTGTATGATACCCAAACAGTGTTTGACAAAGACATGCCCTCGCATGAGAAGGAAATGTAAATGTGCCATGAGACTATCCTAAGGATCTAGAAATCTGACCTACTACTGAACATGTTCTGATAACAGAAATCCATCAGTTTAGTGAACTGGTGCAGCTTTTCTTTTTAAAGTGTGTAAGCAAATAAAGTGTGTAAATAAAATGTTGATCTTGAAGTGGGTCTGAGTAATTGTTTCTCCAAGTCATTGTCTTTATATATATCAGTAAGTGTGAAAACACATCTTACTTGCTGCTAAGATGAGGTCCCTGTTGAGACCGTAGGTCATCAGAGGCTCTGTTAAACTCCTGTGGATGAACACATGCGATCAGGTAAACAAGTACAGTACAAATACTCCAACACTCAAGTCATACCCTAAAACAGCCTTTTTAATAACTGCTACTGAATTGTTGCTCATGCACTTTCAGCATCAACAAGTGATACAGTACTCATTCTGAATGAATTTAAGAGTCCACTGACAAAGGTCTCCTTATCAAAATGTGCCTTCCTAGTCTGAAATTAGACTTAACAATGCAGTGTTAAGGCATGAGTGACCAAAGGCCTAATGTAAGCCTTCAAGCAGCTGCCTGGCCTCCTCAAAGTGTGGGGAGACAACCTGTGAGTAAATCATTATGAGGGGTATTGGGGGAGGATAAAAACCTGGCCTTGAAGACAAGAGGCCTTGAAGACAAGAGGCCTCGTCACTGAGCACTTTAAGCAGCAAACAATTATAGTAGGCTCATGGAGCAGAGAGAAACCTCTCATCCTTTGCCAGCATAGATGATTACAACTTTAATATGTAGTATATCTAATCACAGCACATAACTTATTTCAAAACATGGCATTATATTTTCTCATAAAACATAGAATATACAGTCTGGAAATGGCAGAGCGCTGTTTCGCCCTCTTTAAATGTCTCTAATTTAGAAGCTGAGTGCTAATTGGCATTAGACAAAGCTTGGTCTAACATCATTCTATAGAACATGTTGTTCCAGAGCAACTGGCTCTTGTATGTCACCTGCTAGATGATTTAAGACAGAGGTGTCAAACTCATTTCATGGAGGGCTTAGTGTCTGCGGGTTTTTGTTTTTTCCTTTCAATTAAGACCTAGACAACCAGCTGAGGGGTGTTTTCCACTAATTAGTGACCTTAATTCATCAATCAAGAATAAAGGAGGAGCCCACAGACACTCAGCTCTCCGTGGAATGAGTTTGACAAGATTTAATAGGACGGGAACACACCGGAGATAAAACTTCATGGCACTTGTGATGGTTTTAATGTCCCAGTCGCTGCTGTGGAAATCCACATCCCCTGGGCATTTCTGGTCTACAGGAAGAGGAGAAAGACGATTAAAAACAAACAAGAAAACACAATTCTGAAGAGTGACAACAAGTACAGGTTAAACTCAAATAAAGCATACTATTTAATAGCAAACAAACCTGATAAAACACCTTGCAGCCCTCCCAAAACAAATAAACAGCAAATCAGTTATAATTTCCCAAAAATAAGGATAAATGCTTTAATTAGAAACACTATTCATAACAATTTTAAACACTTCTACAAAAATCTGAATTAAACAGTTGGACTGATCCTACAGCCTTCTTAGACTCAATAACTTTGAAACAATCAGCAGCAGCAAGACAAATATTAAAAATGCAAATCCCCCAAGAAGAAATATTAGACACTTAAAACATTAGCGTGGAGAAAGGCACAATGGGCATCTTTCCCATGTCATTTTATTTGATATTCTGGGACAAAGTAGTGCCCGTTTACTCAAATGACAACACACGTCACTCAATTCAGCTCTTCTGAGTTTCATGTATCAAACAGTTATTTCAGTTAAATTAAAACCAGGAAAATATGGAGTCCCGTCAGATTACAGACCCATGAATGTAATAAATTGTGACAAAATAATAACAATAGTCATAAGCAACAGAATGGCAGAAGTATTACCAGACTTGATACATATTAAGCCAACATGGTTTATTAGAAATATACACTTACAAATGAAAATATGTTTCAGTATAATACAGTACTCTAAAAAACAAGATGTATCAATAATGGCTGTTGATAGCGAAAAGCCTATTCACCGTCGAGTGGCATTTTCTATTCAAAACTTTGGAAGCCTTCAAACTTTCCACCTGAAATAATAAATTTCATAAACATATCCTGTATTGTCTAGTGTTGTGGCTTTGCTGGCATGCATCCCACTTTTTTTTCTCTCTGCTCCAAGAGCCCCCCCCCCCCAAGAATTACATGTTAAAAATCACCACTGGGTACGAGACTGGGATGTCCTCTCTCCCCCCTCATGTTTGCACTGACAATAGTCTGGGATTAGCATGCGCATCTCCCATATGTAACCATTGTTCCTCTTTAGTGCATTTAACAATCTCGCAAGTAAAAGCCTTTGGTGACGAGTTGATACAATCTCAGGATATAAAATTAACGTGAACATTTAATTTTTTATGGCAATAGGAAAAATACAACTTAATTTATGATCTACAGCAATCCTTTAAGTGAACCACAAAAAATGTAAATACTTAGGATATTTAAGTGATAATAAAACAAATATATTAAGATAGTTAATCTAGATCTAATTCAATTGAACAATCTCCCCATAAATTTAACAGGTAGAATAAACCTCTTTAGAATGGCCTGGCTCCCAAAGTTTGTATGTTTATTCTCAGTAATACCAATTACCCCACTAAACCACAGCCTAGTGGTTAGAGCATTGGATTAGTAACCGTAAGGTTGCAAGTTAAAACCCCGAGCTGACAAGGTACAAATCTGTCGTTCTGCCCCTGAACAGGCAGTTAACTCACTGTTCCTAGGCCATCAGTGAAAATAAGAATTTGTTCTTAACTGACTTGCCTAGTTAAATACAGTGGGGAGAACAAGTATTTGATAACCTGCAAAATCAGTAGTGTTTCCTACTTACAAAGCATGGAGAGGTGTGTAATTTGTATCATAGGTACACTTCAACTGTGAGAGACGGAATCTAAAACAAAAATCCAGAAAATCACATTGTATGATTTTTAAGTAATTCATTTGCATTTTATTGCATGACATAAGTATTTGATCACCTACCAACCAGTAAGAATTCCAGCTCTCACAGACCTGTTAGTTTTTCTTTAAGAAGCCCTCCTGTTCTCCATTCATTACCTGTATTAACTGCACCTGTTTGAACTCGTTACCTCCAACCTCTCCACAATGGCCAAGACCAGAGAGCTGTGTAAGGACATCAGGGATAAAATTGTAGACCTGCACAAGGCTGGGATGGGCTACAGGACAATAGGCAAGCAGCTTGGTGAAAAGGCAACAACTGTTGGCGCAATTATTAGAAAATGGAAGAAGTTCAAGATGACTGTCAATCACCCTCGGTCTGGGGCTCCATGCAAGATCTCACCTCGTGGGGCATCAATGATCATGAGGCTTTGCTGCAAAGGGGAGAGGACGACTGCACCGTATTGAGGGGAGGATCGATGGGGCCATGTATCGCGAGATCTTGGCCAACAACCTCCTTCCCTCAGTAAGAGCATTGAAGATGGGTCGTGGCTGGGTCTTCCATCATGACAACGACCCGAAACACACAGCCAGTGCAACTAAGGAGTGGCTCCATAAGAAGCATCTCAAGGTCCTGGAGTGGCCTAGCCAGTCTCCAGAACTGAACAGGAAAGAAAATCTTTGGAGGGAGCTGAAAGTCCGTATTGCCCAGTGACAGCCCCGAAACCTGAAGGATCTGGAGAAGGTCTGTATGGAGGAGTGGGCCAAAATCCCTGCTGCAGTGTGTGCAAAACTGTAAAGAACTACAGGAAACGTATGATCTCTGTAATTGCTTTTCTGATGTATCAATTACTTATGTCATGCAATAAAATGCAAATTAATTACTTAAAAATCATACAATGTGATTTTCGTTTTAGATTCCATCTCTCACAGTTTAAGTGTACTATTGATAAAAATTACAGACATCTACATGCTTTGTAAGTAGGAAAACCTGCAAAACCGGCAGTGTGTCAAATACTTGTTCTCCCCACTGTAGGTAAAATAAAAATACATTCTTTAAATGGAGGGTGGTTTTAACCTTCTAGATTTGGAATTGTATCAACTCGTCATCCAGGGCTTTTACTCGTTGTTAATTGCACTAACAAGGAACAATGGTTACATATTGAAGATGCGCATGCTCATCCCCAGACTATTTGTTAAAAAAAAAATATGTAAAAAAATAACTGGAAAAAAATTCTAAACTATTACTAAACTTAAAAACTAATTTAAAAATTAAGCAGAAATGGCAAACTTTTTTTTCCACAGGGGCCCTTGCAAACACGTCTGATTAGTGTTGTTTTTTTCTTCAGGTCACACTGGCAAGTTATCACAGTAGGTGCAGCCAGTTGAAATATCTGACTGTATTGGTGAATTAAAATACTCAATCTTAAAATGCAAGTAAATATAAAATGCCAGTGTCTTTTGCACTGTTTCCACAACAATAAAACTATTATGGAGGGTTGGATACAAGATTATGATATGGATACAATATTATGATAAATTAAGCCTTTGCAGTAGCGCATAGTGATATCTAGATTAATATTGGAAAAAATAAATGTTATATCCGGTCACAGTCATCTGCCTTAGGGGTAAGGGAATTACTTATAAACTACTTCATAAATATGCATTTGGTGCTTTTTAATATTGCTTCAAAATCTGCTGTGTGTTTGCCTGGCTACCCAAAATACTTGCTCCGCCCAAACGCTACACCACACCCACGGACGTTACTTTGTTCTCCGCAATGAGTCTGGATCATTGTAGCTCCCCGACAACTTCTAGAATACAAAACACATTCGAACTGTTCTGATAGGTCCAAGAAAAACTGCTGAGTTGGGCCAGAGTCAGAACACACATGGGTAAAGCAGATTTTTACAAATGTGTCATTGGCTTTGATACTGTGATTAGTTAGAAATGATCCAATCACTGAGGTCTTTGTTTTGCACAACAACCGTCTCAGAATGATGTAAAAAAAAAAGCAGAATAACTCAGTTTGAGTACTCAGGCAAGCTGTGTGTGCAAGTAAAACAGGGAAATGTAACAGTTTAATCTCTGTATTGTGCTTCAAACAGCCCCTCTGCATGAAACATTCTTCAATCCCATCTATCTATCTATCTATCTATTGTGAGAGGGAGAGAGAGAGAACATGTTGACTGGGTAATTTCCTCACCAAAGAAAGCATTTAAAAGCTTCTGCACTTGGATGTTACTGCCAACAGTTCTGTATACTCCTTCTTGTGTGAGTCCTGTAAAAGAGACAAGGAGAGAGTGGGTGGGGTTTAGGTAAAAGGAAAGAAAAGGGGGAGTTTCCTCCAGAGAAATTCAGAGCAGTGGAAATGTACAGGCTGTTCCTCAGTGCAGGCCTGTATCAACTGGAGTGAAAATAAGGACGTAGCAGACAACGCCTTCACAATGCTAGCCTACTTCCCAGCCTCTTCCAAATTAATGATTTGCTTCACTGCTCCAGTGGATGGCTGGAGTTTATGTTATTATACGAGGCCTGTATATCTTACTGGTTGTGAAAGATAAGAGGATAATTTAATGTATGCCATTTAGCAGACACTTTTATGTAAAGAGACTTACAATCATGCGTTAATACATTTAATGCATGGTTGGCCCTGGGAATCGAACCCACAATCCTGGCTTTGCAAGCGCCATGCTCGACCACCTAAACCATACAGGACCATACAATATCAAAGTGCCGGTGCCTCACCAAACTCGTAAATAAATTGGACGAGTGAATTAGGGAGGGCTGAAGTGAGAATGCCTATGGAATCTAAAGAATTTGAGCTGCTTGAGAGATAGGAGCAGTTGAATGTGCCCACACATTCAACAGTTTTCTGATGCCACATGGTAATATACTCTCTCTGGAGTAATACTTTTGTTGCCTACATAGTGGTATGATTCTTAAAAATCTATGTACAGTACTAGTGCGTTGTTATTAGTTATATTGCTGTAAACAAAGTAAAACAGCAAATGGAGTATGGACTGAAGTGCTCTTCTATAAGGACATTTATTGTGGTGAGCTAAATGGCAAAGTTAAGCTTTCCTGACTGGACGTCATAATGCAGCCGTTGTGTTTTTATTTACTGCTGCCCTCTGGTGAGATAGTTCATTTAGGATAGCAGTGAGGCTTCAGAGTGCATTTCAAACAACTCATCTCTGCCCTCTAACGGGCAATATGGAAAACTTACTAGACTATGACGAAACTGGCATGATATCTGATAGGCGGCATACAAAGACAAAACGCATGGTATGGACTAGAACTTTCTGGTTACTTTACCTTTAGTTTCAACGAAGTTAATGCATTTTCTTACAAACTTGAATCCAACTTCATTCAATTCCACTGTGGAAGACAAGTAACATTTAACAGATTTCACAAGCAGTGGAATGACAAACAAATGTGTCTTGGATGTTGGATGTTCAGTGAGATTCATACGGTTTAATTTACTATATTATACTGCAGTAAAAAACAACAAATAATGAGCATTGGTAATGGTACATACTTTCAGCTTGCTTGTGAATTGGGGAATGATAAATCTGGAATGAAATAACAATGTAAAACACCAAAAACTAATATCTGTGGAGCTTTCTGTGGCCATCATAAAAATAACCCTGAATATATGATATTATAAAGAGATCTGACTTTCATTATCATATTTCATTAGCATTACCAAAGAAAAACAGCAATATTAGGACTATAAAAATCAATGCCTTTACAGTACAGAATAACATTTGGACCAAGGGGGCTGTATAGACTCTCCAGTAAAGAAACTCACAGGCTCTTTTCCATCCATGGCCTCCATCCATAACTTCCGGTTGGCCTCCGAAACAGCCTGGAGAGTGACAGGTATGTTTCTATGGTGATAGGAACAAGTGTCACAGTTAGAGCATAGACAATATTGCATGTTTGACTAATATATATATATATTTTAATTGGCTGGTGTCTGAGCTCCCTTTTTTAGTTAAGTTTATTAAATCGGCCATTAAAAAAAAAAAAAAAAAAAAAAAAAAAACGTGAAAAAGCTTTACATGCACATTAGTAAAATCCTCGAAGATATCACAATAAAGTCAGACTTATTTCCATTGTGGTCCCTCTGTCTGATAAAAATACACCTTATGGAACAGCAGGGACTGTGAAGTAACAAACATAGGCACAGACACATGCATGCACACACGATAACATACGCACTATATACACGTACACATGGATTTTTTCGTTGTAGATATGTGGTAGTTAAGTATGGGTATGAGGACACACAATGTGTTGTGAATTCTGTAATGACTGTTTTTAAAATTGTATAACTGCCTTAATTTTGCCGGACCCTTGGCAGCAGCTAATGGGGATCCATAATATATACAATGAAATATCAGTGTACGGATTGCGTCCCTCTGCTGTAAATATTGTAAAGAATGCCTTGCTTGTATAAATATGAGTTCATGGTGTTCCCTTCCCCTGAAATCACAGAGTTTGCCATCTGCTTCCAGCAGAAAGTAGGCACCTGCTGCCAACTGATTGTTTGGGCTATCATCCACTCTGTACATGCACACACTCAGTGTCCATGTAGACCACCTGTTCACCTCACTGCTCAAACTTGTTTATACCACAAGGCATGTATGATCTTATACGAAGTCTACCTCATCTCAAAGTCTCAAAGTGGCTTTTTTGTACTAACCTCTCGTAAGTTTCGATATCAAAGCAGAAGCGCTTGTCTATGGACTCTGTCTTTCGGCGGAAGCAGGATTTAAGCTTCAGCTCTGTGGGGCCCTGGAAGAAAGCATCACAGTGTGAGAGTAAAAGGAGGGTGGAGAGGTCTAGAGAGATAATCTCTACATTACAGCTTTGGAGAAAGTAAAAAAAAATATATATTTTAAAAAATCATTATATGAGCACATGTGCATTTGAATAATTCCATTGACATATCAGAGATGAACAAATAGTTGTTCAAGTGTCTAATCAAGATTATATGACCAATTTTATGACCTACCTGTTTGGTTGCGGGTTTTGGTTCAGCAGGGACCATGACAAACAGCTTGCTGGCTTTGTGATACTTGCAGTAGTACTTCACCCATGACACACCCAAGGCCCCTGGGAGAGCAGGGTGATAGGGTATCATGCCAGGGCTCATTCAATACAACATGTTGAGAGGAATATAGCAGGTTCGTTCCACCAATTAGGTGCCTTTTGAGAAGTGTAACTTGGTTGAAATGCACTTTTGATTTCACCTAATATTAACATTGTCATAAAGAGTGCATGTTAAACCTAAAAAAAAACGACTTTCCAATCTCAAGATATAATAATACTATAGTAACCATAGATATAATAATACTATAGTAACCATAGATATAATAATACTATAGTAAGTGCCTATATAGAGCCAAATAAAGTAATAGGTTGACGATAAATAAATCCCCTGAAAGAGGGAATGGAAGCTTATTGTGTGCAACAGGGAGTGGCAAATGACTGAAACATTTTTTTAAACATGAACTTGATAAATAGATTCTAGCCTGTCTATCTATGGGTAACAGGGTTGATGTGTTTATGCTCAACCTGCTCAGTTTTCCACCATAAAATGGCCAAAAAGTGTAGAACCAGCTCACCTACTTTTACACTATGATTTGACTTTTAGATGTTCAATGTTTCTTTTAATGGAATAGTTTCACCTTACTAAAACAAGAGTTCAGTTCAAGTGCCAGGGTTGACCTTAAAAATGAGGGACAGACATCTGAATCACTGACCACCTGAAATAAATAATATTAAGAAATGACTTTGTCAAAGGAACAAAATAATTAGGTCTTTACAATTATTGTGAAAGTGAAATTTAGGGATTAAGTGAGTTAAAATCTTTCTAGAAGTGACAGATGGTTGATGAGGGACATGTCAAAATGCTGAATTTTGGCACTTTAGCAAGACTTTATAAAAAATCTGTTTGCTTGAATTTTCCATGTGGTCTATATTAAAGAGCATTTAATTTAATATAACATGCTTTTAAAATTCAATATTGGTGCACAATTTCTACTTAAAATATCAAAGGGCACTCACTTTGTGGGAAGACAGCAGGTTTACAAACAAACTGACATGAATACTTACACTTCTCCTGAGAGTACAGGTAGCCCTCAATGGTTGGTTGGCCGTGCATTTTGCCGATCTGGGTTGGATGCTTCATTCTCTTCATCAGCTCCTCCATCTCCTCACGAGTGCTCTCGAAGTGGTTCCGCGTCTGCAGATCACAGCAAAACAGTCCATGTTGGATGGTTATAAGAAAGCCCTATTACAGCTTTCTGAAGTCCTAACCAGACCCATCACTACCATTACCACCCATCGCCACCATCATCATTGAGCCTCATTATCATCGGTAGCTACTCACATTCTGCAAGCTGAGCTGCAGCTCCTGCTTATAGGGCATGAAGTCCTGAGTCATCTCCACCGTCAGGTTGTTGAGTGTTAGGATACTGTGAAGAAATGCCAGCACCTGTCCATTGAAAATGCAACATACATATAATTATTAGTATATTGATAATCATTCAGAAAATGGTCCTGTCACTATAATCTTCTCATGGACAAATGTATTTCATAATACTTAATGAAGTGAAGTGTAAGAGTTCACCTCCATACCTGCCTTGAGTAACAGATTTCTAGGCTCTCACAGCTGTTCAAAGGCTGTTCTTAACACTCACTCATAATGTACTCGAACACTAACCTATTTCTACGCTAGCATTTGGGTCCAATGAGAAATCAATTCAATTGTGAGTAATTGTTTCCTAGTGCCATGCTAGACTTGCCTTCCTTAATGTGCAGGTGTTCAGAGGTAACTATAGTTAGTTCAGGACGAGGGCTATTGATCCACTGTGACCGTATCATATAATAGGTTACACAGGCAGAATCTATAGCCTTGTGAGTGAGTGAGTGAGTGAGTGAGTGAGTGTGTGTGTGTGGATAGCCATGCAGCAACACTGGGAGGCGTAAACAGGAAGTGTGGGAGACTAGAAGAAAGCACTTACAGGCTCCACCACATCAAACTTCTTTCGGTCCTGCACCTGCTGGATCTGGTACACATACTCCACTGACGACTCATAGAAGTTCAGCCTCTCTTTGTCCAGCAGCTCGTCAGCCTGTGGAGGAACCACATGATGATTACAAAAGCAGCTTATTTCCAAATAGTCTTCATAAGTGTTATTAGCTCATCTTTAAGCCATTGAGCTAGTTGAGTTATCCAATTAGGGAGCATTATAATACAATAAAGACATTTGACAAACAAAACTTTGATTTTTTTTCCCCATTGAACTGTGTACAGGAAGCCTATGTTGAGGGATTTCCACCAACCTCCTGCAGCTGAGTTTCCTTCTTCTTAGCAGACAAATTCAGATGTTTATCCAACTGAGAGTAATATTTTTCGCTTTCTTTCTCAAACTTCTTCCTTCTTTCCTAAAAGAAGGAAGTTTATTCAATTACACCATAATTCAACAAAACATTTACAATCTTTTTTTCAGTGTGAGACTTCATCATGAGTCAAGAAGAATAATAGCGAGATCTTAATCACAACAGTTTGTACATGCACATGTTGCTCCACACAGCCATAACTGGCCTTGATCTGTTGAGATCAGAGTTTTCCCCCAACCCCCTCCTGGGGGACCACAAAACAGTCCACATTTTTCTTCTAGCTTTGCACATCTGATTCAACTACTCAAGAGCTTGGTTATTACTTGAATCAGGTGTGTTAGTGCAGGGCTATAACAAAACTGTGGACTGTCTGGGAGGTCACCCAGGACAGATGGGAGGTCACCCAGGACAGAGTAGGGGAACACTGGTGTACATAGTCCTGCCAACACATTTGGAAGGCCTAGAATTGGTTTAAGATCATGTCTCAGCTGAGGTCATCTGTAGATGATTAGAGACGTCAAAGCACTCCAGTCCACAACCCATTTTGGACTCAGACACAGCTGCCTTGGCAGAGAGGACAGAGGCACACAAAGGGTGAGTTGGAGAAAGAGTTTTTTGAAAGCAAATGCCATGTTTTCAGTACAAACACTGA
Organism: Oncorhynchus masou masou; assembly: GCF_036934945.1. NCBI lineage: Eukaryota > Metazoa > Chordata > Actinopteri > Salmoniformes > Salmonidae > Oncorhynchus > Oncorhynchus masou. The sequence continues at coordinate 28,073,408 of NC_088222.1, read as the reverse complement.
GCCTAATACAATATGTGCTAGATAGATCTCAAATCAATTGTAGTCAAAAGTAGGTCAACAGACCAAGGGTATGTGAAAAATGGATATCCAGTCCAGAACCACTAGGCAGCTCCAGTTTTCCATAGGCAGCTTTCAAAAACTCAGTTGATTTATTTAGCTTTGGCTTAGCGATTATACATTTTCCACTGAACTTTCCACATGTTTAGTGTGCAGTACAACACTAGTGGCGTTTCTACACCCTATCTGACTTAGTCACAATCTAAAGGCGCAACTCAGTCAACCTGCATTGCAGCATAAGCATTCATAGTACATTTGAATAGTCTTTGCAATGGTAAAAAAGTTTAACGTTGATCAACTGGGGCAGTTTATGGTGGCACTGGGTAAGTATACAAAAGAGATACATTTAGTTTGACTGAATGCCTTGCTGAATAAGGTTGGTGTCATGGTGAGCTTCCCGCTAAATTTTCACAGCAAGCAAATCTGGAGGGTGCCATCTCAGCGACACATGAGAATGGTTTATATGTACTGCCAAAACTTTGATCCTCTTTTCTCCCATCAAGTGCACACACTTGTTAGAAGGAAAGAGTGCTGATTCAGCTCATGAATGTCTAATAGAAAGTGAGTATACTCAACAATCCAATCCAACAACCCATAATTGTAAAATGTACATACTGAAGTATCCACCACCTTAAATAAATTAATAAAAAGCTTTATATGAACTCACTTTTGTCACTCCTATTTGCTCCTTGCGAAACTTCTCCAGTGGCTTGATAAGCAGATCACAAGCATTCTGAACCTGAAACCAGAAAAAAAAAAAAAAATATATATATATATATATTTGCATGACATATTTACAGTGCCGTCCGTAATTATTGGGAAAGTGATGCATTACTTTCTTCTTTCGGCTCTATACTCCAAAGGTTTGTTTTTGAAATCAAACAATGACTATGGAGGTTAAACTGCAGACTGTCAGTTTTCATTTGAGGGTATTTCCATCCATATCAGCGAACCGTTTAGACATTTCAGGGCACCAATAAAATTAAAATGGTAAATAATGTAATTTTGGATTCACTTTTATTGTAAATAAAACACTTCTACATTAATGTGGATTCTACCATGATTACAGATAGTCCTGAATGTATCGTGAATGATGAGTGAAAAAGTTACACACAAATATCATAACCCCAAGACATGGTAAAGGTGAGGGGTTGGCATAAGAGGGATATGATATTTGTGCATCTAACTATCTCACTCAACATTCACGATACATTCAGGACTATCCGTAATCATGGTAGCATGCATATTAATGTAGAAGTATTTAGAAACGTATTGTCATTTACAATAAAATGGACTCAATATAACACAATACATTATTTAGCACTAATTTATATTGGTCACAAAATAATCTGAAACACAACCAAAACAAACAGCAAATGCATCCGCCATGACATTGGCCTGTGGGTGAGGTTTATGACCCCCCCTCTCTCTTGACTCTACAGAAGGACTCTTGAAAAGCCTTTGTTAAACATAGAGAGTCTGGGAACATCAAAAGGTGGGGGGAAAGGAACCATATTTCGGTAATCCAACCAGCTGAAAATATGTATTGGTACTAAATGAATATGATGCCAGATCAATTGGCGTCTGAGATAGTATTACTGACGATAGGACGACATAAAATGTATCTTGGAAAGTCTACACATTATAGTTTTCAGATTCACATGGGATTGTTGTGCAATTTAAACTGTTTAAATAAGAAACTATTATTGAAAAGATTAAATGTAATTTAGCTTAATGAGAAAACGGTTTGTCATAGAGCTCAACTCAGTGGCCCTGCCCATTTGAACAGACATTGGTTATAAACTATGAAACATGCCCTTCTCTCCCCTCCTATATGAAGCCCTTGACGATAATGTAACTTTCTGTTACGAGGACATTAGGGCGTCAGTCCTACGTTAAAAGATAAGCTGTTCCAAGGACGTGCCAACCTGAGAGAACCTAATGAAATTAGCATCGCATTTCAATGTGAAGGTGACGATCTACATGCCGGAAGGATGAATTGCGACTATACCAGCCAGAATATAGCATGGCAACTTGGTATGAACTTTGAACTCTTATTCACTAAAGAAGTGATACCTGCTAGCCGTTGCGTTAGCACCCGCAGCTGTAAGCGTGGGCTAGGAGAGGACGGACAGAGTATCCATTCTACCACGCTCCAGTTAGTTCACCACTAGGCAGTCTTCAGAGGACCAGAGATGCATGCTGGACAACCGGCTTACGATCTACGACCAATCTACCGAAGCGCAGCTCAGTGTAAATATTTAGTGCATTCTCCTTTTTCAAATGGGCGGTAATTTAGAATGCATAAAATACTGTATTTAAGATAGCATAACTTCTCCCTTTGTTACTCAGTCTTCCCACTCTGTCACTCAAACCCAACCCCCTTTCCTTTGAGTAACCAACCGTCATGTTGGCTCCGTCCACCAGTGATGTTCTCTTTATGACATAATTTGTAATCAATGTATGATCCATTCAGTGTATATGTAATTCTGTGAGATTAGTTAGGTATTTAGTATATCAATTATTCAACCAAATGTTGTATTGCTGATTCAACTTGTTAGCCAGGGTTCAAGAAGATAACCAAGAATTTACCACTTTCAGATGAGACTAACCAAGGTGGCGATTAAATATTGACTGTTATTAATGTAAAAGTTTACTTGGTCTTTAACCTGTTGAGTGTAGGGGGCAGTATTTTGATGTTTGGATGAAAATGTCCCGAAATGAAACAGGCCCAGAAACTAGAATATGCATATACTTGTCAGATTAGGATTGAAAACACTCGAAAGTTTCCAAAATTGTCAAAATGTTGTCTGTGTGTATAACAGAACTGAAGGCGAAAACCTGAGGAAAATCCAAAGAGGAAGATCCTTTATTTTGAAAGCTCCCTGTTCCATTGCATGCCTTCACTCCATTTAAAATGGATATCAACCAGATTCCTTTCCCTATGGCTTCGACATGGTCTGAACAGTCTTTAGATATAGTTTCAGTCTTTTATTCTGAAAAATGAGCGAGAAAGATCACATCGAGTCAGTGGATGGCTGCGTGCCAGCATAGTTCTGCATGCGCGAGCAGCTTGGAGCCGAAATTCTCTCTCGCTCTCTCCTATTGAAAAAGCTACGGTCCGGTTGAAATATTTATTGGAAAAACAACCTGAGGATTGATTATAAAAAACGTTTGACATGTTTATATGAACTTTACGGATACTATTTGGAATTTGTCTGCCCCGTCGTGACCGCTCGAGCCTGTGGATTTCTGAACATAACTCGGCCAACCAAATGGAGTAATTTTGGATATAAAAAATAATCTTTATGGAACTAAAGGAACATTTATTGTGTAACTGGGAGTCTCGTGAGTGCAAACATCCGGAGAGCATCAAAAGGTAAGCGATTCATTTTATTGCTTTGACTTTCGTGACCAGTCTACTTTGCTGCTAGCTGTTTGTAATGTTTTATCCGCTGAGAGAGATGTCCTTACATAAACGCTTGGTTTGCTTTTGGCGAAAAGCTTTTTTGAAATCTGATATGCCAGGTGGACTAACAACAAGCTAAGCTGTGTTTTGCGAAATTGCACTTGTGATTTCATGAAAATTAAATATTTTAGTAATTTAATTTGGCGCTCTGCAATTCATCAGATGTTGACAAAAATGATCCCGCTAACGGGATGGGTGCGCCAAGAAGTTAAGAGTTTATTCGGAAGATAACAGTTCTATAAACATTATTTCGTGGTGCCCCAACTTTCTAGTTAATTATCTACCTGATTAGCTTAATCAGGTAATATTAATTACAGAGAAATTATTTTATAGAATAGCTTGTCATACTTAATCCGGCATAGCCAAAGACACATCCAACTAGTTTGTAGAGTCGTAAGCTTGATGTAATCATTGCGTACTAGGAATATGGAACAAAATAATAAAAACTTTTGAACATTTTATTACCCAAGTTAATTTGTCCCATTACTTTTGGTCCCCTAAAATGGGGGGGAAGAACTATGTACAAAAAGTGCTGTAATTTCTAAACGGTTCAACCGATATGGATGAAAATAACTAAAATTACAAGCTGACCATCCACACTAACTTCATAGTCATTGCATCATTTCAAATAATAACGTGTACTCCTGCAGAGTCAGGATAATAAAAAATGCTTCACTGTCCCAATAATTACAGAGGGCACTATATGTTCTGGCTGAAAAGATTTGGGATGGGCCCTCGGATCCTCAAAAAGTTCTACAGCTGCAACATTGAGAGCATCTTGATTGGCTGTATTAACACTTTGCATGGCAAATGCACCGCTCTCTACCACAAACTGTCTAAACCTGTTTTCGCTTTGTCATTATGAGGTATTGTGTGTAGATTGAAGATTTATTTTTTTCATTTCATCCATTTTAGAATAAGGCTGTAATGGAACAAAATGCAGAAATAGGGAAGGGGTGGTCTTAATCCTTTCCGAATACACTGTATACACACACCAAACCCACACAATGACAATTATTTATTTTACTCGTATTATCTATCCTGATGCCTAGTCACTTTAGCCTGCCTTCATGTACATATCTTCCTCAAACACCCCATACCCCTGCACATTGATCTGGCCTCATGCATTTTACTCCTATTTAATAAAATAAAAAAAGTTTAACTTGGCATCGTTGGGAAGGGCTCATAAGCCTGCATTTCACTAACATTTACACCCAATGTATTCAGTGCATGTAACAAATACAATTTTATTTGACCATTTGGCAAAAACATTCATGCATTATATTAAACACACAAGGTGAGTTATGATAAGAATGTGTGAAAAGGGGAAACCAGCAACTAAGCCTAGAAATCAAACAAATAAACAGCGAGATCTCTTGCACTCCAGCAGGTGTTGCTCTTCTTCCCCTCAAAAAGAGCATCAGCTGTAATCAGAGAGCAACTGTTTAAAACATCCTTAAAGCATCCAGAAAGCCCAGTATAACAGGATCTGCTGCTTTTCACTGCACGCTGATAATGCAGTGTCATGACATAATGACTTCAATAGCAAAGCAAAAGACTAGAGTTCACTCCAGGGCCCAGATCTTCACTACTTTTTAATCTGAATCAGAACGATCCAGATTCTGTAATCCTCTTTTTTTGCAATCCAGGATCAGATCAATTTGGCCGTTGAGTAATTTAAAAAAAAAACTTTTTTTTTTAAAAAGAAAAAACAAAAATCAGGCAGGATCATTCTGATTGAGATATCAAGATCACAGAATCCAGATTTTCAGTGCTTTGAAAAGTCCTACACCTTGCCAGTGGACAGGTTGTGCTACTTCTGGACCATTTGCATTGTGTGTCCCCCCCCTCCCCCTCTTGTACACTGCTGCTACTCTGTTTATCATATATGCATAGTCACTTTAACCATACATTCATGTACATACTACCTCAATTAGCCTGACTAACTGGTGCCCCCGCACATAACCGGGTAGCCAATCTGCATTGTGTCCCGCCACCCACAACCCCCTCTTCTACACTGCTGCTACTCTGTTTATCATATATGCAGTCACTTTAACAATACCTACATGTACATGCTACCTCAATTTGCCCGACTAAGCAGTGCCTGTATATAGCCTCGCTACTGTTATTTCACTGTTTGATTTTTTATTATTGTTTTTCCTTTTTACCTATTTATTGTTCACCTAATACCTATTTTTTACTTTAAAAAACTGTACTGCTGTATTTGGCGCAAGTGGGAGAGAAAAAAAAAAGAGTTGTAGAAACAAAGAATTATCAATGGAAACAGGATACACCTGAGCTCAAATTCAAGTCTCATAGCAAAAGATCTGAATGCTCATTTACATTAGGTATGTTTATTTGTAATAAATCTGCCAAAAATTCTAAAAAACAACAACAATTTTTGCTTTGTCCCTATGGGGTATTGTTTGTAGATGGAGGAAAATGTTGGCTGTAAAGCCTTATTCTAAAATGTGGAACAAACGAAGGGTCCGAATACTTTCTTCAAAGTAGCCACCCGTTGCCTTGACAGCCTTGCACTTTCTTGGCATTCTCTCAACCAGCTTCATGAAGTAGTCGCCTGGAACGCATTTCAATCAACAGGTGTGCCTTGTTAAAAGTTCATTTGTGGAATTTCTTTCCTTCTCAATCAGTTGTGTTGTGACAAGGTAGGGGTAGTATACAGAAGATAAACCTATGTTGTAAAATACCAAGTCCATATTATGGCAAGAACAGCTCAAATAAGCAAAGAGAAAATGACAGTCCATTACTTTAAGACATGAAGGTCAGTCAATCTGGAAAATGTCAAGAACTTTGAAAGTTTCTTCAAGTGCTGTCGCAGAAAACATCAAGGGCTAAGATGAAACTGGCTCTCATGAGGACCGCCACAGGAAAGGAAGACCCAGAGGTACCTCTGCTGCAGAAGATAAGTTCATTAGAGTTAACTGCACCTCAGATTGCAACCGAAAAAAAATGCTTCCGAGTTCATGTAACAGACATTTCAACAGCAACTGTTCAGAGGAGACTGTGTGAGTCAGGCCTTCATGGTTGAATTGCTTCAAAGAAACCCCTACTAAATGACACCAATAATAAGAAGATACTTGCTTGGGCCAAGAAACAAACAATGGACATCAGACTGGTGGAAATCTGTGCTTTGGTCCAAATTTGAGATTTTTGGTTCCAACCAGTGTCTTTGTGAAACGTGGAGTAGGTGAACGGATGACCTCTGCATGTGTGGTTCCCACCGTGAAGCATGGAGGTTGTGGTGTGATGGTGCTTTGCTTGTGACACCGTCATTGACTTATTTAGAATTCAAGGCACACTTAACCAGCACGGCTACCACAGCATTCTACAGCGATACACCATCCCATCTGGTTTGCACTTAGTGGGACTATCATTTGTTCTTCAACAGGACAATGACAACACACATCCAGGCTATGTAAGGGCTATTTGACCAAGAAGGAGAGTGATGCATCTTATGACCTGGCCTCCACAATCACCCGACCTCAACCCAATTGAGATGGTTTGGGATGAGTTGGACCGCAGAGTGAAGGAAAAGCTGTATACTAGTGTTCAGTATATGTGGGAACTCTCAAAACGGTTGGAAAAACATTCCAAGTAAAGCTGGTTGAGAGAATGCCAATGTGCAACGCTGTCATCAAGGCAAAGGGTGGCTATTTTGAAGTATCTCAAATATATTTTGATTTATTTCACACCATTTTTGGTTACTACATGATTCCATATGGGTTATTTCATAGTGCTGATGTCTTCCCTATTATTCTACAATGTAGAAAATAGTAAAAAATAAAGAAAAAACCTTGAGTAGGTGTGTCCAAACTTCTGACTGGTACTGTATACTGTGATCAATTCAACATAATGACTCTTTGGTTTTCAGATGTAAGAAAATTCTTTAAACCTATAGATACCTTGAAATTTCTTGGTTGTAGTGTCATTCAACTTTTTAAATCCATTTCAGTGGGATCAAGATAATCCTTATTTTTAGCATCAAAACAATCCTAATCACTACCTTTGAGTAATGAAAAAAGCATAAACGACATAAAATCCTGATTAAAGTTCAGATCGGATTACAAAAATTCTTATCCCTATATGGAGGATAAGAATCTAATTTTACAGTCTTGAAAATCCCAATTCTATAATTTAATCCTAACTGATTGTCAGAATCCGGTCAGACATCTTTTGAAAATCTGGGCACAGGAAGCCAGTTCCAGATGGGGTTTCTCTTATTTACACCTCTGGTTCTAAAAGAAGTGCTGCTGATAACCCACCAGCATCATCCGGTCATCCTCCACTTCCTGTAGGAGACCAGCAAACTCTTGGAAAGATTCCGCTGTGGACAAAAATAAATATGTTATCCATGTTTAGTGAGATAATTGAGCAAAAATGAAGCTCGTGGCACTGTACAGGGGAGGATGTGAAATCAATACAGGATAGCATAAGATTGTGTGCCACAACATGAAAATATGATTCACATCCTAATTCCATGAAGTAAATTACACTGAAACATTGAGAAACATCAATACATCTGTTGCTACACAGACTCAATGCTAGGGGGTAAAGTAATGAGGCGGACGATAGCCATATACAGATTAAACTCAAAAACTATATAAAGTCGTGGCCAAAAGGTTTGAGAATGACAAATACTAATTTTCAAAGTCTGCTGCCCCAGTGTCTTTAGATATTTTTGTCAGATGTTGCTATGGGAAACTTAAGTATAATTACAAGCATTTCATAAGTGTCAAAGCCTTTTATTGACAATTACATGAAATTGATGCAAAGAGTCAATATTTGCAGTGTTGACCCTTCTTTTCCAAGACCTCTGCAATCTGCCCTAGCATGCTGTAAATTAACTTCTGTGCCACATCCTGACTGATGACAGCCCATTCTTGCATAATCTATGCTTGGATTTTGTCAGAATGTGGGTTTTTGTTTGTCCACCCGCCTCTTGAGGATTGACCACAAGTCCTCAATGGGATTAAAGTCTGGGGAGTTTCCTGGCAATGGACCCAAAATATCTATGTTTTGTTCCCCGAGCCACTTAGTTATTACTTTTGCTTTATGGCAAGGTGCTCCATCATGCGGGAAATGGCATAGTTCATCACCAAACTTTTCCTGGATGGTTGGGAGAAGTTGCTCTCGGAGGATGTGTCGGTACCATTCTTTATTCATGGCTGTGTTCTTAGGCAAATTTGTGAGTGAGCCCACTCCCTTGGCTGAGAAGCAACCCCACACATGAATGGTTTCAGGATGCTTTACTGTTGGCATGACACAGGACTGTTGGTAGCGCTCACCTTGTCTTCTCCGGACAAGCTTTTTTCCGGATGCCCTAAACAATCAGAAAGGGGATTCATCAGAGAAAATGACTTTACCCCAGTCCTCAGCAGTCCAATCCATGTACCTTTTGCAGAATATCAGACTGTCCCTGATGTTTTCCCTGGAGAGAAGTGGCTTCTTTGCAGCCCTTCTTGACATCAGGCCATCCTCAAAGTCTTCACCTCACTGCGCATGCAGATGCACTCACACCTGCCTGCTGCCATTCCTGAGCAAGCTCTGTACTGGTGATGTCCCGATCCCGCAGCTGAATCAACATTAGGAGACGGTCCTGGTGCTTGCTGGACTTTCTCTGGCACCCTGAAGTCTCCTTCACAACAATTGAACCACTCTCCTTGAAGTTCTTGATGATCTGATAAGTGGTTGATTTTAGGTCCAATCTTACTGGCAGCAATATCCGTGCCTGTGATGCCCTTTTTGTGCAAAGCAATGATGAAGGCGCGTGTTTCCTTGCAGGTAACCATGTTTATGTATCGGACTCACGGCCTTCGTCAGAGCTTTGTGAATTTTCTGAAATTAGCACCCTTATGTAGACCTAGCCCCACATCCGTTCCACACATCGAAAGGGGTTGGAGGCAAAGGGAAAAAAAATAAGTGCTACCACATAATATGCATTTCATAAATATTACAAAAGTGTGTAAATAAGACATTAAACAGGCACATAATTCACGTTCAAATTCACAACATAACATGCATAGGCATTTCATTATTAAATCCATTAGGAAATAATGTCTGGAGGGTGAAAATCCAAAAACATTCTCTTTTACTCAGAGTATTAGTAATATCACCTCCCCGTCTGATATCTTAACTTTCTCTATGCCACAAAATCTTTTTAAGGTAGAAATGTCATGATTTAGGTCATTAAAATGTACTGCGACTGGATAATCCATGTCGTTTCTCCTGATTGAACTTTTATGTTCACAAATTCTCTGTTTGAGAGAGCGGGAGGGTTTACCGACGTAGCAGAGCCCACATGGGCATTTAGTAATGTAAATAACATAGGTGGTAGAACACGTAATAATGTCATTTATTTGGAACCATTTTCCTGTGTGTGGTTGGCAGAAATATTCACACTTCATCATATTGTTGCACTGTGCACATCCTCTGCATTTATAGCTACCATTTGGTAGAGGGCATAAAAGAGCCTGGCTGATTTTCTTTTGTGGCTAGCAGTTGGCATGAACCAATTTATCGCATAAATTGCAACCTCTCCTATACACAATAAGTGGTGGATTTTTAAATTCAGCCGGCAAAGCTGGGTCCGATGCTAAAATATGCCAGTGTTTCTTGACCACATCTCCCACTTTTCGCGAATTCAAAGTACATGTGGTTGTGAATATTACGGAGTGTTCTTTAGCGGGTCTTTTTTTTGTAACAGTTCGTCTCGTGTTTTTCCCAATGCAAAATTAAGAGCTTCATCCACGCATTGTGGCGAATAGCCTCTTAGAAACCTAATGCGCATCTCCGCTGCTTTTTCTAGATAATCCTCTGTGGAGTGGCATATACGGCGCAGGAAAATTGGCTTCTTGGAAGTCCTCTTTTTAATGGCTCAGGATGGAAGCTGTCCCCCTGTAATAGAGTTTCTGTCCATTTCTTTACAGAGTTGTAAACAGGGTTCCATTTGATTTCTCAATCCACATAGAGGTAATGAACACGTTGAGTGTCACATTCAATAGTGAATTTGATATTGGGGTCAATGTCATTGAGTAGTGCCATAAAATCTGACAGCTCTTTTTCAGTTCCTTCCCATATGCAAAATATGTCATCAATATATCAATACCACTTCAGGACTTTATTCAAAAATAGATTTTAGTTTTCATTATTAACAAAACGTTCTTCAAAAAGGTTAGCATAGCTCGGAGCGAATGTGGAGCCCATCGATGTACCATTCGTTTGGAGGTAGTATTCATCATCAAACCGAAAATCGTTATACGTCAAAACATATTCAGCCGGTTCTAGAATCAAGTTTGTTGGTGGATATGTATTAGTATCTCGGTCTCCCAAATAGTGTGCTAGTGCTGCCAGCCCCCCGCCCCCACATGGAGAATGCTGGTACAGTGGGGCAAAAAAGTATTTAGTCAGCCACCAATTGTGCAAGTTCTCCCACTTAAAAAGATGAGGCCTGTAATTTTTCATCATAGGTACACTTCAACTATGACAGACAAAATGAGAAGAAAAAAAATCCAGAAAATCACATTGTAGGATTTTTAATTAATTTATTTGCAAATGATGGTGGAAAATAAGTATTTGGTTAATAACAAAAGTTTCTCAATACTTTGTTATATACCCTTTGTTGGCAATGACAGAGGTCAAACGCTTTCTGTAAGTCTTCACAAGGTTTTCACACACTGTTGCTGGTATTTTGGCCTATTCCTCCATGCAGATCTCCTCTAGAGCAGTGATGTTTTGGGGCTGTTGCTGGGCAACACGGACATTCAACTCCCTCCAAATATTTTCTATGGGGTTGAGATCTGGAGACTGGCCACTCCAGGACCTTGAAATGCTTCTTACGAAGCCACTCCGTTGCCCGGGCGGTGTGTTTGGGATCATTGTCATGCTGAAAGACCCAGCCACGTTTCATCTTCAATGCCAACATAGAAATACAAAAACTAGACTACACATAGAAATAATAAACTAGAACACCCTCCATTCACACCCTGACCTACTCCACCATAGAAAATAAAGGCTTTCTATGGTCAGGACATAACACTGGTGCACTTAACAAAATAGATGTCATCATGAGGTAGGAAAATTATGTGGATATATTGAAGCAACATCTACGACATCAGTCAGGAAGTTAAAGCTTAAAGCTTGGTAGCAAATAGGTCTTCCAAATGGACAATGACCCCAAGTATACTTCCAAAGTTGTGGCAAAATGGCTTAAGGACAACAAAGTCAAGGTATTGGAGTGGCCATCACAGAGCCCTGACCTCAATCCTATAGAACATTTGTGGGCAGAACTGAAAAAGCGTGTGCGCGCAAGGAGGGCTAAAAACCTGACTCCGTTACACCAGTTCTGTCAGGAGGAATGAGCCAAAATTCACCCAACTTCTAGTGGGAAGCTTGTGGAAGGCTACAATTTAAAGGCAATGCTACCAAATACTAACTAAGTGTATGTAAACTTCTTACCCACTGGGAATGTAATGAAAGAAAGAAAAGCTCACATAAATCATTCTCGCTACTATTATTCTGACATTTCACATTTTTAAAATAGTGGTCCTAACTGACCTAAGAATGTTTTTGGCTAAGGTGTATGTAAACGACTGACTGACTGGACTGACTGGACTATATCCATAAAAATGATGCCAGCTGAATCATGATTTCGATTGGCTTAAAAACACTGCCTGCCTAGCTGTCTGTCCCGACATGTTCATTACTACGAGACAGTAGGAGATCGAATTTGAATACTGAAAACAATGTTGCAAATGTCAGTGAGACAGACAGCAAGGTTCAAACAAATCTCTAGTGTTGGAAACTAAAATGTTAGCCTTAAAGAAAAGTGAGATCATGTCTACATGCTTTTTAATAGTGGATATCAAGCTTATACGTTTCTTGACTGAGATGAGACGGTGGATTGTGTAGTCAGATGGAACAGAGTAAATAGGACTATTTAATGTCATAGCTTTAGCCGGTGGCAATTTGTGGAATGCATTTTTAACCAATCAGCATTCAGGATTAGACCCAACCATTGTACATTGTCCTTCAAATAATGTGTAGGCAGGTTGCTTCGGATTCACACCATCTCAAGCAACCCAATTCATACTCTTCGAGGAGGTGCTCCCACAATGTGATTTTTACTGCATACAAGGTAATGTATTGCCTGCTTTCCACCCCACACTAAGACATTATTCCCATATGGTCTTAGGTTGACCAATGAGGTAAGTGTTTGTGTGACATCACATCCCTATATGAACTTACCAATATTAATCTCGTCATCTGTCAGGGAATCACCAATGAAGTCGAACTGGAACACGTTGAGTGTCTGGGAGAACTTATGAACTGCCACAGAATAACCTTAAAAAAAACATATTGCATATTATCAACACAATCTACATAATTTGGTAACAAAAATATAGTGGATGTATTAGGAATTTATAAATTAAACTGATTGTTATTTTGATGATTGCCAAATATTGGGCTTAAATGTGTAAGTTAATCCTACAGCTATTGGATGCAGTAATCATGAGCCCATGAACCAGAGTTACTGTTAGCACTGAGGCGGTGTGCCCTAGTAGGAAGATCACTTTGTGCAGGGTGAGCTGCACAATCAAGTAGACTTCTGCTAAGCTTCACAGTAAAGTATTAAAAACAATCAAGCAACCCAGAAGTGCTAAAATTAGGCTGCAAATGTTAATATGGGCTAAGAAACAAGGTTCATGAAGTCAATAACTTGCTTGTAACACATGACATTCATATTCTAGTTATAACTACTAACTACTATAACTACTAATACTAAGGCAATATTAACCAGGTGAAATTGTGTCATTTCTCTTGCTTTCATTGCACGCAGAGTCAGGGTATATGCAACAGTTTGGGCTGCCTGGCTCATTGCGAACTAATTTGTCAGAATTTTATGTAATTATGACATAACATTGAAGGTTGTGCAATGTAACAAGAATATTTAGACTTAGGGATGCCACCAGTTAGATAAAATACCGAACGGTTCCGTATTTCACTGAAATAATAAATGTTTTGTTTTCGAAATGATAGTTTCCGTTTTCAACCATATTAATGACCAAAGGCTCGTATTTCTGTGTGTTAATGATATAATTAAGTCTGATTTGATAGGAGCAGTCTGACTGAGCAGCAGCAGGCCCGTAATCGTTCATTCAAACAGCACTTTGGTGTGTTTTGCCAGCAGCTCTTTGCAAGCACAGCGCTGTTTATGACATCAAGCCTATCAACCTAATGGCTGGTGTAACCAATGTGAAATGGCTAGCTAGTTAGCTGGGTTTCAAACGTCACTCGCTTTCAGATTTGGAGTAGTTATTCCCCTTGCGCTGCAAAGGCCGCGGCATTTGTGGAGCGATGGGTAACACTGCTTCGAGTGTAGCTGTTGTCGATGTGTTCCTGGTTCAAGCCCAGGTAAGGGTGAGGAGAGGGACGGAAGCTATACTGTTACACTGGCAATACCAAAGTGCCTATAAGAACATCCAATAGTCAAAGGTATATGAAATACAAATGGTATAGAGAGAAATAGTCCTATAAATACTATATTAACTACAACCTAAAACGTCTTACCTTGGAATATTGAAGTCTCATGTTAAAAGGAACCACCAACTTTCACATGTTCTCATGTTCTGAGCAAGGAACTTAAACGTTAGCTTTTTTACATGGCACATATTACTTTCTTCTCCAACACTTTGTTTTTGCATTCTTTAAACCGAATTGAACATGTTTCATTATTTATTTGAGGCTAAATTGATTTTACTGATGTATTAAGTTAAAATAAGTGTTCATTCAGTATTGTTGTAATTGTCATTATTACAAATTTTTAAAAATGGTCGATTAATCGGTATTGGCTTTTTTGGTCCTCCAATAAATCGGTATAGGCGTTGAATGAGACGTTCTAATGTAAAATACTGTTGAAGTAATATGGCTACAGGCTCATCTACCTCACCTAAAGACCATTCTTGTTATAGACCACCAAGTGCTAACAGTCAGTATCAAATCAAATTTTATTGGTCACATACACATGGTTAGCAGATGTTATTGCGAGTGTAGAGAAATGCTTGTGCTTCTAGTTCCGACAGTGCAGCAATACCTAACAAATAACAATTTCACAACAACTACCAAATAAACAAAAATCTAAGTAAAGGAATGAAATAAGTATATATACACAGTGGGGCAAAAAGTATTTAGTAAGCCACCAATTGTGCAAGTTCTCCTACTTAAAAAGATGAGGCCTGTAATTTATCATAATAGGTACACTGAATCCGACATTTTGCAATAAAATGCAAATTAATTACTTAAAAATCATACAATGTGATTTTCTGGATTTTTGTTTTAGATTCCGTCTCTCACAGTTGAAGTGTACCTATGATAAAAAAAATTAGACCTCTACATGCTTTGTAGGTAGCAATACCTGCAAAAATCGGCAATGTATCAAATACTTGTTCTCCCCGTTGTGTGTGTGTGTGTGTCTGTATATATATAATGAATGAGATGCGTAATGCAAGATATGTAAACAATAAAAGTGACATTATTAAAGTGACTAGTGATCCATTTATTAAAAAGCGGCCAATGATTTCAAGTCTGTATGTAAGCAGCAGCTTCTGTTTTACAGCCGTCACTAACACCGTCTGATGGCCTTGAGATAGATGCTATTTTTCAGTTTCTCTGTCCCAGCTTCGATGCACCTGTACTGACCTCGCCTTCTAGACGGTAGCAGGGTGAACAGGCAGTGGCTCATGGTTGTTGTCGATTATTGTTTTGGCCTTCCAGTGACATCGGGTGTTTTAGGTGTCCTGGAGGGCAGGTAGTTTGTCTACGGTGATGCGTTGTGCAGACCAACCCGTCCTCTGAACAGAGCCATGCGGTTGTGGGAGGTATAGTTGCAGTACCAGACAGTGATTCAACCCGACAGGATGCTCTCAATTGTGCATCTATAAAAAGTTTGAGGGGTTTAGGTGACAAGCCAAATTTCTTCAGCCTCCTGGAGGTTGAAGAGGCGCTGTTGCGCCTTCACCACACTGTCTGTGTGGCTTGACCATTTCAGTTGTCCGTGATGTGTACACAGAGGAAGTTAAAACGTTCCACCTTCGCCACTGCTGTCCCTTCGATGTAGATAGGGGGGTGCTCACTCTGCTGTTTCCTGAAGTCCACGATCAACTCCTTTGTTTTGTTGACGTTGAGTGAGAGGTTGTTTTCCGAACACCACACTCCGAGTGCCCTCAACTCCTCCCTGTAGGCGGTCTCGTCGTTGTTGCTAATTAAGCCTACTACTGTTGTGTCATCTGCAAACTTGACGATTGAGTTGGAGGCGTGCATGGTCACGCAGTAATGGGTGAACAGGGAGTACAGGAGGGGGCTGAGCACACACCCTTGTGGGGCCCCAGTGATCAGGATCAGCAAAGTGGAGATGTTGTTTCCTACCTTCACCACCTGGGGCAGCCTGTCTGGATAATGTGTGTGAAATGCTTGATAATGTATGTGATAGAGAAGTATATATTCTGAGTGATTTAAATATTGACTGAATCTCATCAAGCTGTCCACTCAAGAAAACTTCAAGCTGTAATCAGTGCATGCAACCTGGTTCAAGTTGTCAGTCAACCTACTAGGGTATTTACAAACACAACAGGAATTAAATCAACATGTATTGATAACATATTTACTAATGCTGCAGAAATTTGCTTTAAAGCAGTATCCAAATCCATAGTAGTGATTACAATATAATAGCCATATCTAGGAAAACCAAAGTACTAAAGGCTGGGCATAATATAGTGTATAAAGAGGTCATACAATACATTTTGTAGTGATTCATATGTTGATGATGTAAAGAACATTTGCTGGTCTGTGGTGTGTAATGAGGAGCAACTAGATGCTGCACTTGGAACGCCCCTTTTGCCAGAGTGCATAAAACCCCTCGTGAAGAATTAACGTATCAGACCAAGCAAGCAGATGGTGTTGAACCGGATATCACGAATGGTTAGAATCTAGGAGACCAGAAAAACATGGAGCGTGGCTGTACGTTGAAATGGTAGGAATTTAAATCTCTAGAGATCAGTACATTGCAGGGTTGCTACAGGCGTGTAAAATGGTTCTAGCTCTACATTAGACCAATGTGACAGACCGTGTGAGCTGAAAGGTACGAAATGGTTAGAAATGCTGAAACTCTTGAAGACTGCACAGGAACATACAGTGTGCAGCTGTTTAAGTACTTTAGTCTAGTAAACTCGACCAAGAACCACCGGTTGGGACTTTGAAAGATCCATTCTACACTTCCTCTGGAAGAGCTAGTCTAACATACACTCTGAGACAGAGAAGCTACAGCTTCAAAGGACATGGTGACCACTGGTGGACAACCCGAAACTCTCAAATTACTCCCCATAGATGGATCGAGTGTTCAGACACAACAAACCCATACATACGTAAATATGTACATTGCAATTATTTAGAATGAGTGGCCGTTCATGTGCAAAGTATTTGCATTAATAAGCTTACTTATTAAAGATCAGTGATACTATCAAGAGCAGTGTGCGGTTTCCTTTTTCATTCATCTTGTTCAACTGTTGCCATGCACCTGCAAAAAGTTTTACTTAGATGTGCGAGGGCCTTTTCAAAGTATTTGCATTACCATGAGCATAGTTATCAGCTGTATGTATGTGGAATTCCTTTGTCTCTCCCTTTCCCTCTCTTTTGAATCCGAAATTTTGTGTAACAAGCAGTCATCTCCTTTTAGTCCACTAGGGACTTTTCATTGCATTGTGTAGTAATCAATGTGTAAGCTATCCTGTTTGTAATTCTGTGTGATTATTTAGTTAGTAAATAAATAATTAAGCCAATTTGTATATTGCTGATTCATAATTTATGCTAGGGTTCGTGCAGTTATCCAAGAGTTTTGCGACATTCAGAATGAGACTGATAAGGTAAATAATAATTAATGAATTGACTGTGACTGATATAAGATAAATATATATATCTTTAGAGTTTAGTCAGGAGATAGTAACTCGTTAAATAACTTTTCCCGTGGTGCCCCAGATTACTACTTCATTGTTATATGATTCATTTAATTGTGTATTAATTGAATGTGGTATGCCACAATCAACCACATTAATGACTGTCACGACAGCAATTTGAGGTGACTAAACTGCTTGGAGTTACCCTGGATTGGTCAAAACATATTGATAAAAATAGTAGCTAAGATGGGGAGATGTCTGTCCAGAAAAAAGCGGTAGTGTGCATTCTTAACACTATCAACAAGGCAGGTCCTACAGGCCCTTGCTTTGTCGCACCTGGACTACTGTTCAGTAGTGTGGTCAGGGACTTGGGAAAGTTGCAGCTGGCTTAGAACAGGGCAGCACGGCTGGCCTTTAAAAGTACAAGGAGAGCTAACATTAATGACATGCATGTCAATCTCTCATGGCTCAAAGTAGAAGAGAGATTGACATCATTATTCGTTTTTGTAAGAGGTGTTGACAAGCTGAAGGGACTAAGCTGTATGATTAAAATACCCATGCACACCCCACAAGACATGCCACCAGAGGTCTCTTCACAGTCCAAGTCCAGAACAGACTATGGTAGGAGCACGGTACTACATAGAGCCATGACTATATGGAACTCTATTCCACAACAGGTAACTGACGCAAGGAGTAGAATCAGATTTAAAAAGAAAGTAAAAATACAACTTATGGAACATTGGGGACTGAAGTAACACAAACATAGGCACAGACACATGCATACACACGATAACATCCACACTGTACTGTATGGATTTTGTCTAGTAGATATGTGGTAGTGGAGTATGGGCCTGAGGGCACAGTGTGTTGTGAATTCTGTAATTTATGTATTGTAATGTTTTTTTTAAATTGTATAGCTGCCTTAACTTTTGTCGGACCCCAGGAAGAGTACCTTCTCCACTATGCAATCCGGTTTCCGAGCTGGTCATGGTGCACCTCAGCCACGCTCAAGGTCCTAAACAATATCATAACTGCCATCGATAAGACAGTACTGTGCAACCGTCTTCATGGACCTGGCCAAGGCTTTCGACTCTGTCAATCACCACATTCTTATTGGAAGACTCAATAGCCTTGGTTTCTCAAATGACTGCCTCCACTGGTTCACCAACTACTTCTCAGACAGAGTTCAGTGTGTCAGATCAGAGGGCCTGTTGTCCGGACCTCTGGCAGTCTATGGGGGTGCCACAGTGTTCAATTCTCGGGACGATTCTTTTCTCCGTATATATCAATGATGTCTCTTGCTGCTGGTGATTCTCTGATCCACCTCTACGTGGACGACATCATTCTGTATATATCTGGCCCTTCTTTGGACACCGTTAAACCTCCAAATGAGCTTCAATGCCATACAACACTCCTTCCGTGGCCTCCAACTGCTTTTAAATGCTAGTAAAACTAAATACATGCTCTTCAACCGATTGCTGCCCACACCTGTCCGCCCGACTAGCATCACTACTCTGGACGATTCGGACATAGAATACGTGGACAACTACAAATACCTAGGTGCCTGGTTAGACTAAACTCTCCTTCCAGACTCATATTAAGCATCTCCAATCCAAAATCAAACCTAGAATTGGCTTCCTATTTCGCAACAAAGCATCCTTCACTCATGCTGCCAAACATACCCTCGTAAAACTGACTATCCTACCGATCTTTGACTTTGGTGATGTCACTTACAAAATAGTCTCCAACACTCTACTCAGTAAACTAGATGTAGTCTATCACAGTGCCATCCGTTTTGTCACCAAAGCCCCGTATACACTACCCACCACTGCGACATGTATGCTCTCGTTGGCTGGCCTTGCTTCATATTCATCGCCAAACTCACTGGATCCAGTTCATCTATAGGTCTTTGCTAGGTAAAGAACCGCCTTATCTCAGCTCACTGGTCACGATAGCAACACCCACCCATAGCACACGCTCCAGCAGGTATATTTCACTGGTCATCCCCAAAGCCAACACCTCGTTTGGATGCCTTTCCTTCCAGTTCTCAGCTGCCAATGACTGAAACGAATTGCAAAAATCTGAAGCTGGAGTCAAATCTCCCTCTCTAACTTTAAGCATCAGCTGTCAGAGCAGCTTACCGATCACTGTACCTGTACACTGCCAATCTGTAAATAGCACACCCAACTACCTCAGCTCCATATTGTTATGTATCTTCTTATGCTTTTGAGGGCAAACTCAGCTTTAGGTTCAGCCTACTCCGCTGGACCCAGTATATCTACTTGCAAATCGAACATCTGGCGCCAACAGAGATGGCTGCGTCACGTTCCTAGGAAACTATGCAGTATTGTTTTTTAATGTGTTATTTCTTACATTGTTACCCCAGGAATTCTTAGGTTTTATTACATACAGTCGGAAAGAACTATTGGATATAAGAGCAACATCAACTCACTAACATTACGAGCAGGAATAAGACTTTCCCGAAGCGGATCCTCTGTTTGACCCACCGCCCAGGACAAAGGATCGGAACCCAGCCAGCGACCTCAGGAGGCTGAAGAAATTTGGGTTGTCACCAAAAACACAAACTTTTACAGATGCACAAAATCTGGAGCATCCTGTCGGGCTGTATCACCTCCTGGTCCGGCAACTGCGCAGCTCACAACCGTAAGGCTCTCCAAAGGGTAGTGAGGTCTGCACAACGCATCACCGGGGCAAACTTCCTGCCCTCCAGGACACCTATACCACCCGATGTCACAGGAAGGCCAAAAATATCATCAAGGACAACAACCACCCGAGCCACTGCCTGTTCACCCCACTATCATCCAGAAGGCGAGGTCAGTACAGGTGCATCAAAGCGGGGACTGAAAGACAGCTTCTATCTCAAGGCCATCAGACTGTTAAACACCATCACTAACATTGCGTGGAACTCAACATACTGACTCAACTCCACAGAATGGAAAAATTTATGAAATAAATGTATCACTATCCACAAACAATGCCACTTTATATAATGTTTACATACCCTATCACCTACTCATCTCATATGTATATACTGACACTCTACACCATCTACTCCAAATAGCTTATGCCATTCGCCACCTCTCATTCATATATTTTTATGTACATATTCTTATTCATTCAAGAGGAACACCTGTGTAATAAGGTAGTTGTTGTGAAATTGTTAGATTACTAACGCCTGTTAGATATTACTGCACTAGAAGCACAAGCATTTCGCTACACTCGCATTAACATCTGCTGACCATGTGTATGTGACAAATATAATTTGATTTCACTCCAGTGTTAATGCTAAATTGTAACATTTACTCCTACATGGCCTATTCATTGCCTTACCTCCCTAATATTCTATTTGTTCCCAGCCATTCAGTACCCAATCCAGTCTTTGTTCTCAATGTTCCATTGCAAAATTGGCTGGCAACGCCTTATCCCTTGCTTCAAGCTTGCTAGCTAGCCAGCCAGCAGTGGTACTTTATAGCCATATCAAATGTGCAGCCAGAATAACAGCAAAGTAGCTGCATTTGCATAAGCCGATTTCTGGTAACATTTATTTGGATACATCCATACAATGACTGAAATTAGGCACGATTTCAACTGGCTTAGAAAAATTGCTCACTCATCAGGACACCGTTGTTCAGAGGAGCTGGCCAACAACCAGCTAACACAATCACTTCAAAACGAAGCTGGAAAGACTGCAAACGAGCTGTACTTAATTTAGTTTGGCTTTTTTGAAATTTACCCCAGGTTTTAGGTTTTACATTTCTTTGTATAGATCATAAAAATGATGCCAGCTGATTCATGGTTTCGACTGGCTGAGAAACCTTGCCTGCCAACTGCGCGCTCCCGACACGTTCATTACTATGGAACAGCTCGAGATCGAATTTGAATACGGAAACAATGTTGCAAATGTCAGACAGACAGCAAGGTTTACAAATATCCGCTGCTGAAAACAAATGAAGTCTAAAAGAATCATGTGAGATAATGTCTAGATGCTTTTTATAGTGGAGAAACAAGTTTAGAAATGGCTTTGCTGGGCTGATGAGACAGTGGATTGCACAGTCAAATGAAACAGAGTAAATAGGCATTTTAATGTCATAGATTTAGCCGGTGGTAACTTCCAATATCACACCAGCTGGAATGCAGTTACCCACCAATCAGCCTTCAAACTCCAATTTATTAGACCCACCCATTGTATAATATACAGATAAGACATGGACATGCTAATGGTTAGAATGGTTCTTAAGGTTGGGGCATAGATCAACAAGATAAACCAGATAAAACACTACAAGTGCTGAGGGCAAACTCAGCTTCAGGTTCAGCCTACTCCGCTGGACCCAGAATTAGGTACATTCCTCCACTGCTTAATTGCCGTCTCCTGCTCTGCTGCCAAATATATTTTCTTAAATTACATCAGAAGAGGCGTGCCAATGAGGAGGCCCAAAATATCAGACAGACGAGTGAAACCGGTATGAAATAGCTGGCTAGTTAGCAGTGCGTGACAAGAAGCATTTGAAATCGATGAAGTCACTAGCTGTTAATGACCTTGAAGTAGTTGTTTCATTTGCTCTGCAAGGACCGGGGCTTTGTGGAGCTCCCAGGTAACAATGCTTCAACGGTGACTGTTGTTGATGTGTGTAGAGGGTCCCTGGTTAAAGCCCAGGTTGGGGAGAGGAGAGGGACAGAAGCAATACTGTTACACAGGGCTGCAGTGGAGCAAGTCGAGAACTTCAAGTTCCTCTGAGTCCAAATCACTAAAGACTTAAAATGGTCCATCACACGCAGTCTACAACTGCACAGTCCTGAAGAAGGTGTGACAGGGCCTCTTCCCCCTCAGGAGGTTGAAATAGTTTGGCATGGGCCCTCAAAAGTTCTACAACTGTACCATAGAGCATCTTGACTGGCTGCATCACTGACCGGTATGGCAATAGCATTTTACTTACAAGCATCCTGAATAAATAAAGTGAAAAATAAATAAAATTTTATATCAAAAAGTAACATGAGCTCGATATACAGACAGTACCGTTGTCAATGTGCAGCCAACAACACAGGTTAGTCAGGGTAATTTGTTAAGTGACAATGCATTGATAATAAAAGAGAGTAGCAGCAGTGTAAAAACAAATGGGGGTGGGGGGTGGCATTTAATTACATTTAGTTGTCCAGCAGTCTTAAAAATTGAGGTCGAAGCTGATTCAGGAGCCTTTGGTCCTAGACTTTATGCTCCGGTATCGCTTGAAACGTGCATTACAGAGAGAACAGTCTATGACTTGGGTGACTGAATAGATGCCAGCTTTCATGGTTTCTACACAGACTGTGTTAAGTTATGCACTCTATATGCACACTCACAGAAAACAAATGTTTTCAAATGTTTTCTCTGCTTACTCACACATAATATGCACATACATTTATACTGACTCTACACACACCCACTCACATACAAGCTGCTGCTACTCTGTGCATGTTATATCCTGTTGCCTAGTCAACCCTACACAGATCTACCTCCATCACACCAGTATCCCTGCACATTGTAAATATGGTATTGGAACTGACCCTGTATTTAAACTAAAGTATGCTTACACATGTGTTCTTCATATTTCTTGTGTTTTTCTAGTATTACATTATTATTGATTATTGCATTTGTCATGTCTTTGGCTATGCCGGATTAGGTTTCGCCACCTCAATTCAGTCTCATCTGAAAGTTGTAAATTATTTTATCTGCACGAACCCTGGCTAACAAGCTGAATCAGCAATACAAAAATTGGGTTTAATTTATTTACTAAATACCTAACTAAATCACACAATTAATCATAACTTGATTACAAATTACATCATAAAGGAAAACCACCCTAGCGGGCGGAACAGATATGACAGCTTGTTACACAATGGAAAAGGGGCTGGGTTGAGTGAAAGAGCGGGAGACTGAGGAACAAAGGGAAAAAGCTGTGCTATTGTAAATACAGTATCTTATGCAATCTAAATTACCGCCCATTTGGAAAAGGAAAATGCAGTAAATATTTACTCTGAGCTGCGCTTCAGTAGGTTGGTGGTAGATGGAAGACCGTGTTGCCTGTTCCTTCCTAACCCTCGTTTGCAGCAGCTGTTGCTAACTCAACGGCTAGAAGTTATCACTTCTGTAGTGAATAAGAGTTCAAAGTTCATACCATTCTCAACCAAAGCTCACACTGATGTTGGCTTCGTTCTGTAGTTATTATCTGAATCATTCTGACATAGGATCGTCGTCCTGACATCATCGGAACAGGAAGTTATGTTGTCGTCAAGGGCTTATATAGGAAGGGAGAGGAGGGTGTGTTTGAAATGTTTTATAGCCCTTTCCCTTCACAGGAGAGGGCCACTGATTGAGCAGCCCTATCTTATGAAAACCCAAATGTCACATTTTAGAAGCTAAAATCACATTTCACCCCATCACAAATAATTTCATATTCAAACATTTAAATTGAACAACAATTCCATGTGAATCCGATAACTCTGATGTGTAGACTTTCCACTGTAGAGTTTGTCATCTCTATCATTGAGGAAAATGTCTCCGAACTGACATCATATTCATTAAGTACCACCGCATATGTTCAATTGTTCGGATTACCAGAATATAGTTAATTTCCCCCCACCTACTGACGTTCCCAGAATCTCTATGTTAACCAAGGGTTTTGCAAATGTAACCTCAGTAGGGTAGAGAGAGGAAAAAAGGGGGGGGGAAGAGGTATTTATGATTTGCCTGGGGGTAGGTTTATGACAACGTCATGACACATTGTTAGATTTTGAGTTAGCAAGAAAGGCATTTCACTGTACTTGCACATGTGACAAAAGAAAAACTTGAAATAATAACCCATCCTTGCAGTCAACGAAAAAGCTATAATTAGGGTTTTTCATTTTTTATAAAGTCCACCTCCTCCTGAGTTTCACACAACTGAGTGTATAAAACATTAGGTACACCTTACTAATACGGAGTTGCACCCTCTTTCACCTTCAGAACAGGCTCAATTCGGCAGGGCATGGACTCTACTAGGCATCAAAAGCGTTCCACAGGGATGCTGGCCCATGTAATGATGCTGGCCCACTAATGCTTCCCACAGTTGTGTCAAGTTGGCTGGATGTCCTTTGGGTGGTGGACCATTCTTGATACACAGGAAACTGTTGAGCATGAAAAACCCAGCAGCGTTGCAGTTCTTGACACACTAAAACCGGTGCACCTACCGTACCCTGTTCAAAAGGCACTTAAATATTCTGTCTTGCCCATTCACCCTCTGAATGGCACACACAATCCATGTCTCAAATCCTTCTTTAACCAGTCTCCTCCCTTTCATCGACACTGATTGAACTGGATATAAGAGGTGACAACAATAATGAATCATAGCTTTCAGCTGGATTCACCTGGTCAGTCTGTCATTGAAAGAGCAGTAGGGCTAGGAATTGCCAGGGACCTCACGATACGACATTATCACAGTACTTATGTGCCGGTGCAATATATATTGCGATTCTATACATCGATTTTATTGCGAATTGACGTAACAAACATATTGCTCAGTATGTGTCTGCTGCAGACATACAAGAAAGCATGAGAAAACAAGTTTTGATCAGTCAGGTAAATAAAAGTGCTGAAAATTATTGGCTCACTATTTAAAAAGAAGCTTGAGAACAAGCTATAGGATGAAAAATACTGTTTTTACTCAGGTACAGCAGACTAGCGCTAGCAAACGCTACCTACAGTACTTACATATATCATTAACTCCACTTCAAAAAGATATGATAATATTTTCAGGATGGTGAAAGTGTGAACATCAATGACTAAAAGCAGATATAAAGTATGAAGAAACAATAATGGAGCAATTTATTGGAGCCCCCACTGACTTTGCTATAATGTTTTAGTCACTCAAACATAACACGGCACAAACCATGGCAAATGTGTAAAATTGCAGATTTAAAACAGCAACATTATGTCTCAGCAACCAAGAGGGTCTCTAAAATGTATGGTCGGAGACTGTGCCATTGGCCACGCCCACTACCACACGCCCCCCCCACACTAACTTTACCACCGCTACTAAAAAGTCTTAGGGGACTCACTGTGGACTTGTTTGCACCACCAGATGGGTGTTATTAGGCCTATGACTTATGATAAATCAGTATATCATAGGGGGGGGGAGGGGGGGGGAGCTCTTATTTGAGACCAATCCCTTGTACCTCGGCAATGAACACTCTTCAAGTGATCCCCAGTTATCACCAAGACTGAATAAGTGACATATCCCCTACTCAGCACTTCATCTCTCTTTACAATGGCAGTTTCTGTTTTCAAGATAAAAAGCTTGACATTGGTGAATTGGGCTACGGAATGGAATCTTGGTGGGTCAAACAATGCAAATACTGTTCCAGTCATTTGGTCCTATACCAAGAGGCAGTGGTACTCATGGAGAATGTCCAAGAGCTGACGTTTGGGATTAGCACAGTGGTACTTTGGTTAAATACTGAGGTTAGCCTTCAGTAGCCTAAGTAAGAACAACTCCAACAGTGCAAAAGGCATCAACCAAGTTTCTGTAAACACAAGGGCAAACACTGGTCAGCATACATTACTTGGTTGATGAGTTTTACATTTTTGCTTCCTTGAGACCTGCAAAGGCAGCACTCTTGCTTTATATGTAGAGTATAATATCATATGGCAGTGGTTTTGGTGGAGAGAAAACAGGAAGGAAAAGAGACAGGACCATGACATGGATAATAAACTCAGAGCACGACAACATTGACAAAAACATGGTTTTAACGTATGCTACAAGTACATCTTGTGTATAATAAGGAATCACTAAGGGCTTCCATTGTTTACTTATGCTTGTTTAGCACGTGGTTTGGGTGTGGTTATACACTGCTGCAAACATCAGATCATATTTTTCTAATGATTGAAACATTTATTCCTACCTACATAAGGACTCTAAATGTTTCCTGCTTTTGACTCCATAGGCTATCCACCATCAGTGCTCTGTGGATTTGGACTGACTTTATGAAGCATAGGATAGAAGGTGCATGAGTCACATGTGGGGCGGCAGGTAGCCTAGTGGTTAGAATATTGGACTATTAACCAAAAGGTTGCAAGATCAAATGACTGAGCTGACAAGGAAAAATCTGTCATTCTGCCCCTGAACAAGGCAGTTAACCCACTGTTCCTAGGCCGTCATTGAAAATAAGAATTTGTTCTCAAATGACTTGCCTCGTTAAATAAAGGTAAACATGCACAAGTCAGCATGGGATGAGTCATACCAGAGCTCAGAGTTAATTTACAATGTAGCTTTAGGTTGTCTATCAGGTCATGTTTTGGACATCTTAAATAGGTTGCATAAAGAATATTCTGCTGTCACAGCCCACTGCCATCCACTCATTCCTTATCTTGAAAAGTTAAATGTTAGGCTGATAAATTGGTTGAAATTGTGTCCTTGTAATTCAGCTGCAATTCAGCAAATTATGAACGTGTGGTTGAAGTGCATTCACACATGTATTTTTACAGTAATCCATCAGAACAACAGATGGGGGGGGTCAGATGGGTTTAATTTGGAGAGGGCCAGCCCTCTCCCCTTTTCACACCACTGCTCAGTGTGCATCTTTCAAATTGGCTAGAATAGATTCTTTCCATCTGTCAGGCTCTGCTTCACCATATCTAATCAGATTATCTAGTGGTCAAGTGAAAGCATCAGGCAGGCTTTGTTTTTGGAAACAATTGCCCAACAATGAGGTTCCTCTCCTACAAACAGTGGGTAGGCTGTCTCGTGAGCCACAAACAGCCTATAAAGTAAAACATTAAAAAGGGGAGAAAGAGAGAAGCTTACCCTTGATTGCATTGATTACACTGTTGCCATCTTTGATGACATCTTTGAGAAATTTGCTTGTTCTTTCCAATTCTAATTCATAGCATTTTAGTCTTTCTCTAAAATCCGGACTATCCCCATAGCAGTCGCTGAACTCAAGCGGAGGATGCCCCATTACTTATTTTTAGAATGCTGTGCAGCTGCCTAGATGTTAGAATGAGAAGCCTTCGGATTAAAACAACATATTGCAGAACATTGTTGATCAATTTTCCAAGTTGAGATTTGGTTAGCCCGCTCCTCAAAAAACGAATGCAGTCGAACCGGACCCGTGAAACGCAGTAATTCTTGATGAGAGATTCTTGATGCATTCATTCATCAAATAAACAATGTAAGGTGATTTTTGTTACAAAATATCTTCGAGTATATCTGGGTCCCGTTTTTTACATCTCATAAATGTATTTTTCCTTTGGATACTTTTTCCTTTTTGCGGGGGTTAAAATAGTGACTTGCGAAAAGCGGGTTGGCCAAGTACATCCTCCTTTCACACCCATAGTAGAATTCTTAAAGGGACAGCTACACAAAATATTTTCCATATGCACGATTTTGATGATGTAAAATTGTAGATATGTTAATACATTGTGATATTTGACTGCCTTTGTCTATTAATTTGTGCTTACTTCGTGTCAACTTACCAAAGGCAAGACAATATACGTTTTTGTTCTCTTCAACCATAATAATGCCCAACGCCCATGCTCTTGAATAGTCAAATGTTCCATAATTTGCTAATATGCTGTGTTCATAAATGGTCAAAATAAACGACTGGGAAAAATCCAACTGGTAATTAGTAACTAGTGGGAAACTCCTCTGTCATCTCTGAGCTCCAACTTCTCCCACATGCTGACCTCCCCTAATAAGGATATTACCTCTATTACAGCCTTTTCCACAGTTAAATGCAACAACAAAACATTATTTATAAAACGCAATCTATTAATATAGATTTTGAACATATAATTTGTTTAAATGCATGATAGCTGTACCTTTAGTGTATTGTTGACGAAGCTTGTTGGCCATTAGCCAATCAGCATTTCTCAACAAGTTCAAAGCAAGTAAATGCATACAACTGCTATTTACGAGTTCACAACTAGTAATTACCAATTTGTTATGAATGCAGAATTATTATTTACAGCTGCTGTAAACACATTTTCTATAAAAATGTCTATACACACCAGCATATACATATATATATATATATTTATATTCCAGACTCTGACATTGCTCGTTCAAATTTTTCTACATTTCTAAATTCCTTTATTTTCTTTTTTGGGATTTGCGTGTGTAGAATTGTTAGGTATTACTGCACTGTTGGAGATAAGAACATAAGCAGTTCGCTACACTCACGATAACATTTGCAAAATGTATGTACACAACCAAATAAAATTTTATTTGATATTGGGCAGATTCGAATATGCTGAGCCTCAAGACACCGGTCTATGGCCCGGGATTTAAACAGGCAAAGGCGGTGAGGTAGGAGTACCCTTCTCAAATCGAACAGTAATCTGTGCTGCTTGGTCATGTTGTCAACAAGGCAGCATAGCATCATCCAGAAACATACAACATATCTTTCCATCAAATATATGTTTGAATTTTCGAAATAAACTGAACAAAAATATAAATGCAACATGCAAAAATTTGTAAGATTTTAAAATTGTATTTGTTTATTTGACTTTAATTTAGCTAGGCAAGTCAGTTATGAACAAATTATTATTTACAATGACGGCCAAATCCGGATGACACAGGGCCAATTGTTCGCCGCCCTATTGGCTACAGCCTGGAATCAAACCAGAGACTGTAGTGACGCCTCTTGCACTGAGATGCAGTGACTTACACCGCTGCGCCACTCGGAAGCCAAGTTATGGTTACAGTTCATGTAAGGAAATCAGTCAATTGAAATGAATTTATGAGCCCTATTCTATGGATTTCACATGACTGGGCAGGGATGCAGCCATGGGTGGGCCTAGGAGGGCATATGCCCACCCACTTAGCAGACAGCCCCACCCACTGGGGAGTCAGGCTCAGCCAATCCAAATGAGTTTTTCCCAATAAAATTACAACAAATGGTATATAACAAAGTATTGAGATAAACTTTTGTTATTGACCAAATACTTATTTTCCACCATAATTTGCAAATAAATTCATTAAAAATCCTACAATGTGATTTTCTGGATTTTTTTTCTAATTTTGTCTGTCATAGTTGAAGTGTACCTATGAAGTGTACCTAAGTGTACCTATTATATTAAGTAGCATTGTTTAAAGGGGATAGTGATATATTTTACATCAATTTCCATCAATTCCCATTATTAAAGTGGCTGGAGTTGAGTCAGTGTGTTGGCAGCAGCCACTCAATGTTAGTGGAGGCTGTTTAACAGTCTGATGGCCTTGAGATAGAAGCTGTTTTTCAGTCTCTCGGTCCCTGCTTTGATGCACCTGTACTGACCTCGCATTCTGGATGATAGCGGGGTGAACAGGCAGTGGCTTGGGTGGTTGTTGTCCTTGATGATCTTTATGGCCTTCCTGTGACATCGGGTGGTGTAGGTGTCCTGGAGGGCAGGTAGTTTGCCCCCGGTGATGCGTTGTGCAGACCTCACTACCCCCTGGAGAGCCTTATGTTTGTGGGCGGAGCAGTTGCCGTACCAGGCGGTGATACAGTCCGACAGGATGCTCTCGATTGTGCATCTGTAGAAGTTTGTGAGTGCTTTTGGTGACAAGCCGAATTTCTTCAGCTTCCTGAGGTTGAAGAGGCGCTGCTGCGCCTTCTTCACGACTCTGTCTGTGTGGACCAATTCAGTTTGTCCGTGATGTGTACACCAAGGAACTTAAAACTTACTACCCTCTCCACTACTGTCCCATCGATGTGGATAGGGGGTGCTCCCTCTGCTGTTTCCTGAAGTCCACAATCATCTCCTTTGTTTTGTTGACGTTGAGTGTGAGGTTATTTTCCTGACACCACACTCGGAGGGCCCTCACCTCCTCCCTGTAGGCCATCTCGTCGTTGTTGGTAATCAAGCCTACCATTGTAGTGTCGTCCGCAAATTTGATGATTGAGTTGTAGGCGTGATGGCCACGCAGTCGTGGGTGAACAGGGATTACAGGAGAGGGCTCAGAACGCACCCTTGTGGGGCCCCAATGTTGAGGATCAGCGGGGTGGAGATGTTGTTATCTACCTTCACCACCTGGGGGGCGGCCCGTCATGAAGTCCAGTACCCAGTTGCACAGGGCGGGGTCGAGACCCAGGGTCTCGAGCTCGATGACGAGTTTGGAGGGCACTATGGTGTTAAATGCTGAGCTGTCAATCAATCTGAGATACTTTCGGATGATTTGGACATGATATGCAAAAAATGCTAATATCGGTCCCATGACTTGAATGGGATTTGTGCCACAAATGCTAAAAGGTTAGCATGTGGAAACGTTCCAACTGATATTTACGATTTCACAACTGGTAAATACCACCTTCCCACCTGGTTAAAACGCAGCATTAGGCACTTGACATCCTGGTCAAAACATTTGGATGACGTTTCATATCCGTGTCGACAGAGAAAATGGCAGAAGTGGAGGAGACAAGTAAACTTATGGTAAGATGAAAGCACATAACGTAACTATTCGTGTTCGTATATACCACATTTACATAGTTTACATTAATGTTTTTGTAGGCGTCGTGTTAATATTAAATACAGATGAGGGAATGTCAACATTGGTGTTGAAGTTGTTTGCACTACACAACCAACATACCATGGAAAGGAAAACGCTTACAGTAACATTGTTGTATGTTCAGTAAAGTCACCGTCCATGCAAAAGTTCTCAATGGCTTCCAAAACCTGGAGAGAGAATCGATTAGTTCTTTAACTAGCCATGTAAACAATGACTCGTTGCGGAACGAAGCAAGAGGGAGAACAGTAGCTATCTAACGTTACTGTATTATGCCTGTTTAGCCAAGCTAGCTCTCCACCATGCATGTGCCAACAGCAGCACCCAAACCAAATATTGTAATAAGACCGCATTGAATTATCATATAGAAACTAGCTATTTATTGAGAGTCAAATGTCTAATTTATTTGTACCTGTGTTTCTTATTTCCAGTTTGCAGGTCTGTCAGATGTGTCCATTTCAGGGGACATTCCTGTTGAGGGGGAGATCAATGTCCCTGTTGGAACACCGAGTCAGGACAAAGAATACTCCACACTGGATGAACCTGTCAAAGATACCATAGTAAGATTTCCCTCTTTGTGTACATACTTGAATCTTTAAAGGCCTAGTGCAGTCAAAAATGTGTCCCCCCCCTGTGTTTTATATCAAATTGTACAACAGCTGATGAAGCGAACGCTGTAAAAGTGTGAAAGATTTATATCAGTTTTATTGCCTGATCGTTGCTGGTTGAAAATACAATCTACACAGGATCTTCTAATCAGCAGGTTTGCATGGATGGGAGTTTCAGCCTTCTATGGCGACATCACCATGCGAAAAATTGATTAATTAAGTAATGAAACATGAGAACCAGAGGATTATCGTGTAATAAATCCCTGTTAGGGCCTTATTGCTTTTATAAAACGATTGCCAACATTTAAAAAGATTAACGTCATGTTTTCGTTAAAAAAAGGTTATTTAAATAACCTTTTCGGCCGCCTTTCCTTCCAGTTCTCGGCTGCCAATGACTGGAACGAACTGCAAAAATCACTGAAGCTGGAGACTCTTATCTCCCTCACTACCTTTAAGCACCAGCTGTCAGAGCAGCTCACAGATCACTGCACCTGTACACAGCTCATCTGTAAATAGCCCATCCAACTACCACATCCCCATACTGTTATTATTATTTATTTTTTTGCTCCTTTGCACCCCAGTATCTCTACTTGCACACATCTTCTTCACATCTATCACTCCAGTGTTTAATTGCTATATTGTAATTATTTCGCCACTATGGCCTATTTATTGCCTTACCTTCCTTATCCTACCTCATTTGCACACATTGTATATAGACTTTTTCTATTGTATTATTGACTTTTGTTTATTCCATGTGTAACTCTGTGTTGTTTTTTGTGTCACACTGTTATGCTTTATCTTGGCCAGGTCGCAGTTGTAAATGAGAACTTGTTCTCAACTAGCCTACCTGGTTAAATAAAGGTGAAATAAAATAAATGAGTAAATTTGATTAGTTTGATTTTAGCCTTCTACCAGACGATATAGTCGGGGGCAAAGGCCAGTTGTTAGTGGTGAAGTTGCTAACCAAACAGGCCGGTCATGAATTATTTTGGGATGTTTTGACCCAGTCGTTCATTCTATTCATCTCATGATGCTATGCTAAACAAATCATTGGCATGTAGCTAGCTAGCATAGGTTCAATGATGATGAGAGACAAGAACTTCAATAAATAATGTTTTCATAAATATTGTATAAATGGGTAACAAGAACTTCATCAAATAATGATTTGTTAAATAATGTATAAATAAGCAAAAACCAGCAGATTGTCAAGTCAATAATATAACATTAAAGTTAATTATGAAGGCTCGCTAGGAAAATTCTGTTACTCCTCCTTTGCTTAGCAGCAAACTACACACAATCTCATCAAGCAACTGAAATAACAGCAAGCTATGTGCATTTTCTTTGGAAAAATCCATTATAATGATCCAGATAAATTAATTCTCTTGTCTCAGAGAAGCTGCCAGTCTCGTCACAGTCATGCATGGCATGGTGGAGACGGCAAAAATAAACTGCAACATGTTGCATAGGTCAGATGGGCACACAGCGAGGCTTACATTAACCTCCGCTGTACCAAACCAAATGCTAGGCAAGAAGCATGCGGAAATAATGTCTTGACTCTTTTTTTTTTCCAGGGGAAATTAAGTTTATGAATGCTTGGTTGGTCTGCGGGACAGTGGATGCCCATTGTTACTTCAATTTGAATTAAGGCATCTTGCGGGAATTATCGTGAATAACTGCCTGCTATCAACCAATCAGCATCCAGGATTTGAACAACCTGTTTTATAATTAAGTGATAATGCCTTACAAGCTGGTGTTTGGCAAACCGTGATAATATATCCTCCAAACACCAGCTAAGAGGGCATTATCACTTATAATACGTTGGGTTACCAACATATTTTCTTTTCAAAACTATTCGTACTATTTCATCTTTCCACAAGATATTGTCCCGACACAAATCTAGGGTTGCTACCCAAGCAGGCTGGTCATTCGTTCTATCAATTCGGTTGCCAGAGACGCGACCCAGTTGTTCATTGTTTTTGTTCTGTATCTATGGACGTGACCCAGTAATTCTTTCTAAATGTTCCATTGTCATACTGGCTGACAACATTCTTATCCCATGCTTACTAGCTAGCCAACTCCAGCTAGCAAACAGTCACTTCAAAAAGTGCATCAAGAATAACAGAAAAATAGCTGCATTTGCATATGTTTAACGTGTTTTCTAGTAACATTTATTTGGCTACATCCATAATAATGAGCTAATGAGGTGTGATTTCACCTGACATAGACATTGTGCTCTCTCATCAGGACACTGTTGTTTAAAGGAGCTAGCCAACAACACAGCTAACACAATCACTTCAAACTGCAGCTGGGAAGACTGCAAACTAGCTGCACTTCGTTTCTTTTGACCTTATTTTACATTTCTTTGTATATATCCATAAAATTATGCCAGCTGATTCATGATTTCTACTCCCGACACGTTCTTTACTATGGGGCAGCAGGAGATGGAATTTGAATATTGAAACGATGTTGAAATGTCAGAGAGACAGACTGCAAGGTTTATACAAATCTCCGCTTTTGAAAACAAGATGTTAGTCTACAAGACGTGAGATAATGTCTAGATGTTTTTTATAGTGGAGCTCGAGTTTATTAAGTGCCTGGCTGGGCTGATGAGACAGTGGATTGTGCTGTCAGATGGAACAGAGTAAATTAGCATTTTAACATCAGATTTAGCTGGTGGTAACTTGAGGAATAGACACCAGCTGGTATGCACTTTTA
The DNA here is from genome assembly GCF_036934945.1 of Oncorhynchus masou masou. Taxonomy (NCBI): domain Eukaryota; kingdom Metazoa; phylum Chordata; class Actinopteri; order Salmoniformes; family Salmonidae; genus Oncorhynchus; species Oncorhynchus masou. Next base: position 28,039,078 of record NC_088222.1, on the reverse strand, counting down.
ACCAATCAGCATTCAGGATTAGACCCATCTGGTGGAAAATAGACCAATAACAAAGAGTTCCAAACCTCTCTGCCAATAACGGCTAGTTTTCAGTTTCCCCCTCCCACTCAGACCACTCTTATTCTGGCTTGAGAAATAGTTTTTTGTTAAAAAGCTATTTTTGCCTATTTGAAATCTATTACAGTAAAGGTACATTTTACCCTGAAATTATTTGATAGTGATGTAAAAATGTATGCATTTAATGACACCTTTAATTTGGCCCTTCCCTGATACATGGCACTTCTAAAATCTCCCTCATGTCTCATTTACAGTTGCGAGATCTGAAAGCAGTGGGGAAAAAGTTTGTTCATGTGATGTATCCCAAGAAGAGTTCAGCGCTACTGAGAGACTGTGAGTACTGTGTACTTTGAAAGATGAATTCATCTTTTAAACTATTCCAACACAATGAACAAGTGGTGTTATATGATATGACAAAGCTGTATCTAACTTGGTAATATATTTAACCAATGTGTACAAGGATAACAGTATAATGATATGAAAAACATTATATTAAATTACATTTGTAGTAGTGCCTAGGAAAATGTGGCAAACAAAATGTGCCAGGTGTTTTAATATTATTTTAGCTCTCTCCAATACTACCTAGGAAAATGTGACGATGCTAAATGTGTTTGATGTTTTAGTAGGAATATTGTGTTTACTTCGTCTTCTTTTCCAGGGGACTTGTGGGGACCATTATTGCTCTGTGTGACACTGGCTCTGTGAGTATTCACGTTTCAATGTAGTAGCAGAATATAACTGCTAACACTCTTTGAGAATGAAGGATGACTAGAGAAGGATGAGCTATGGATTGAAAATCTTTCCTTCCTGCTTTTTTAGGATGCTGCAGGGGGGTTCAGTTGACAGTAAGGATGACGGAGGGCCCCAGTTTGCAGAGGTGTTTGTGATCATCTGGTTTGGATCTGTCATCATCACACTGAACTCGAAGCTGTTGGGAGGCACCATGTACGTGTCTGTCATTTCCAACTTTATAGCTGGCTTCCAATCATTATGGTGAAATTATTCCAGTATTAAAAATATTGACATGAGAGCATTTAAACATGCATACAGTGGGGCAAAAAAGTATTTAGTCAGCCACCAATTGTGCAAGTTATCCCTCTGAAAAAGATGAGAGAGGCCTGTAATTTTCATCATAGGTACAATTCAACTATGACAGACAAAATGACAAAAAAATCCAGAAAATCACATTGTAGGATTTTTAATGCATTCATTTGCAAATTATGTTGGAAAATAAGCATTTGGTCACCTACAAACAAGCAAGATTTCTGGCTCTTACAGACCTGTAACTTCTTCTTTAAGAGGCTCCTCTGTCCTCCACTCGTTACCTGTATTAATGGCACCTGTTTGAACTTGTTATCAGTATGAAAGACACCTGTCCACAACCTCAAACAGTCACACTCCAAACTCCACTATGACCAAGACCAAAGAGTTGTCAAAGGATACCAGAAACAAAATTGTAGACCTGCACCAGGCTGGGAAGACTGAATCTGCAATAGGTAAGCAGCTTGGTTTGTAGAAATCAACTGTGGGAGCAATTATTAGGAAATGGAAGACATACAAGACCACTGATAATCTCCCTCGATCTGGGGCTCCACGCAAGATCTCACCCCGTGGGGTCAAAATGATCACAAGAAGGGTGAGCAAAAATCCCAGAACCACACGGGGGGACCTAGTGAATGACCTGCAGAGAGCTGGGACCAAAGTAACAAAGCCTACCATCAGTAACACACTACGCCGCCAGGAACTCAAATCCTGCAGTGCCAGACGTGTCCCCTTGCTTAAGCCAGTACATGTCCAGGCCCGACTGAAGTTTGCTAGAGAGCATTTGGATGATCCAGAAGAAGATTGGAAGAATGTCATATGGTCAGATGAAACCAAAATATAACTTTTTGGTAAAAACTCAACTCGTCGTGTTTGGAGGACAAAGAATGCTGAGTTGCATCCAAAGAACACCATACCTACTGTGAAGCATGGGGGTGGAAACATCATGCTTTGGGGCTGTTTTTCTGCAAAGGGACCAGGACGACTGATCAGTGGAAAGGAAAGAATGAATGGGGCCATGTATTGTGAGATTTTGAGTGAAAACCTCCTTCCATCAGCAAGGGCATTGAAGATAAAATGTGGCTGGGTCTTTCAGCATGACAATGATCCCAAACACACCGCCTGGGCAACGAAGGAGTGGCTTCATAAGAAGCATTTCAAGGTACTGGAGTGGCCAAGCCAGTCTCCAGATCTCAGCCCCATAGAAAATCTTTGGAGGGAGTTGAAAGTCCGTGTTGCCCAGCAACTGCCCAAAAACATCACTGCTCTAGAGGAGATCTGCATGGAGGAATGGCTAAAATACCAGCAACAGTGTGTGAAAACCTTGTGAAGACTTACAGAAAGTGTTTGACCTCTGTCATTGCCAACAAAGGGTATTTAACAAAGTATTGAGATAAACTTGTTTTTGACCAAATACTTATTTTCCACCATAATTTGCAAATAAATTCATTAAAATCCTACAATGTGATTTTCTGGATTTTTTTTCTTCTCATTTTGTCTGTCATAGTTAAAGTGTACCTATGATGAAAATTTACAGGCCTCTCATCTTTTTAAGTGGGAGAACTTGCACAATTGGTGGCTGACTAAATACTTTTTTGCCCCACAGTATACTGTAATATGATTAGTTCCTTAATTTAATTTATTAATTGAAACCTTGTTTATAAATGTCTGTTTTCCCTCCCTCTCTAGATCTTTTTTCCAGAGCCTGTGTGTGCTAGGCTACTGCATCATGCCTCTGACTGTGGCAATGGTCGTTTGTAGGCTCGTGCTGCTGGGTGGGTCTTGGGGGTTCAGCTTTTTTTTCGTCCGACTAATTGTGGTCATAGCATCATTCAGCTGGTCCACGTTTGGTAAGGAAGGTCCTTTTCATAAGGAGACAATTATATTTGTTTAAATTTAGTTGGCTATATTTATTGGTGCAAATACACCTCTACAAACACATTGACTGTTTGCAGTCATACTGACTTCCAGTAGGTGGAGCTGTTGCATAAAAATTCACCTAATGTTCCTCATAACATTAGTACTACATTTGAATATATTATTACTGTCTAATCTTATCATAAAACAAGTCACTGATGACTCATGAGTGTATGTATGTATATGATTTTTCCCCAGCCTCTACAGCTTTCTTAGCAGATTGCCAGCCTCCCAATCGCAAAGCTTTGGTGGTGTATCCTGTCTTCCTTTTTTACTTCGTCATTGGATGGATGATTCTCACATTCTCTTCGTCTGCGTAACAGTGGACTTATCTCTAACTGAACTTATCCCAATTCTTTTGGAATAGAAGGATACAAATCAACACCTTGCCATTTCTGAAAGTTGAGTGGAGTGTTGGGAGTACTTTTGATGGAAAACATTGTATGTTTCTTTGGAGCAACAAGGAAAATGGTGAGATATTAACCATAGTGCACAATGCTTTGCCTCTTTCTCTTTTTTTGTGGCTCTATTATTGCTAAGCATAGCTAAGAAATACAGTGGAGTACAATGGACAAAAGTATCAGTGAGTCCCTATAAGGATGTCAGAAGAGCCTATCTGCTTGATTTAACAAGCTCTCTGTGTCTCACTTGAAGAGATTACTTATCTCAATTGTTTCCTGCCTTGTAAATTATCTTACAATACCAACTAAGGTCCCTACACTAAGCACATTCCCCACTGTAATGTTAATAATTCATCATAACATGTAGACTAGCAGGAATAAAGGGGACCATGTGATCTATATTGTATGTGTCATGGTCTATTGCCATTTACTTATGAATATGAATGTGATGCCAGAATGTATACAGTACACTGCCTCACTACATCCTACTGCATATGCCCTATCACTCAAACATTGCTTGGAAACAGGTTTCTGTTTTATGTAGGAATAAGTAAAACATCTTCAAGTAGTATTATCTTATTCAGAAGGTAGGATTTGATTATCCACGGATAGTGGCAGTGTTGCTCAATTTTAATATGAGCAACCTAAAAAGTGTGTAGGTGGCTGTAGTTTACATTTTCACATTTTTACTTTCACAAGGTTATGTGAAAATATATACATTTCCAGTTCTCTCAATATTTGAATGTCATTCTATTAAAACAAAAATGCTGTGAAAAACAATGGCAGCCTCCAAAACCTGACTCGTTTCTATAATTGTGTTTTTATTTCAATTTTGTAATACGGTACAAAATCAGGGATTCCTGTCTTAAAGACATTGATGGAATCAGAAGCTAAATGGGGAATGGGGGAATAAGAGTCCTTGGTATACAAATTTCTTCTGTCACTAGCAATATAGCTCCAATATTATGCGAGAACTCTGGACTACACCAGCAGCAGTTAAACTGAAAAGTATATTTTGATAGCCTGTCAGAAGCCTCTGATTGTTATGGGTTAGTTTGCCGGCATATGTGTAGCTCCTGACTGTTGACTCAAGGCATGTGTGTGAAGAGAAATCATTTATTGGGAGTATAACCTCCACAAATACCTGCCTTGAAACCTCTTACGTGTGCATTCTGTTTAAATAAATCCCCTCTGGAGATTTTTTTTCTTCTGAAAATCATAGTACTTTCAAAACTCCAAGCAACGCAAATGTGTCTGTTTCCATGATGTTTGTACTTTTATATAACACTGTAAACCTATAATAACGAACGGGAAGTAAATGCATCCATTTTCTTTCAAATGAATAGTTTTTGTATCAAGTGTCAGTTGTGAAGAGGTGAGGACTGAGTCAGGCGCAGGACACAGAACTGAGTAAAATAACAGTACTTTACTCAGAAAAATATTCAGCCAATGAATCCATGCAGGGATAACAAACCCTAACACAAAAGACTAGAATAAAACCAGGAACAATCACGCACAAAACATAATGACAACCAGAGGGTTAAATAGGGAAATAATAATAACGTAATGGGAACCAGGTGTGTACAATCAAGACATGACAAATGGAAAAAGAAACGTGGATCGGTGGCAGCTAGAACATCACCAAACGTTCGGACGGAAGTCCTTCCTGGCAGCTGACCATGTCCTTTAATGTTGATGATATGGTTGTTACTGACAAGAAGCACATGGCTGAGCTCTAATCACTTCATTAAGTCAGGATTCCTATTTGACTCAGCCGTGCCTCCTTGCCTGTCTAACATTTCCTCATCACATACCCCTTCTAATGTGACGAGCCCCGATGCTTTTCCACTGCCCCGCTACAGAGTTTTTCCCTGCAGGCAGTCACTGAGTCCGAGGTGCTAAAGGAGCTCCTTAAACTTGACCCCCAAAAAACATCTGGATCAGATGGTTTAGACCAGCCTAGGCAACTATTTTTCATGGAGGGCCATATTAGAATATATTTTTGCGATCGCGAACAATAATTATATTACAGGATTATACATCATGTGTGTGACTGTGTGACAGATCTATCTACCGTAAATCATATCCAGATATGCTACTTATTTAACTTTTTTAACATGAACAGAAATTAACCACATCCATGTTCCCCTTTTGGTAGGTATTTTAATTATTAAACATGCAATGAACTACACGGAGGCAAAAGTACGCTGTGCATTCCTCAACACGGACAGAACTCTTGTTACTGTATGCACAAAAACGGTATGCACAAAAACACAAGAAAGCGAGAGACCTCAACATTACATTTAAACTACTCAATCAGTGTGAGGAGTGAAGTCTCTGATGGGTATTGACTAGACCAGTGAAGTCAGTTTCTAACGTCGCTACGCGCAGGATTGCTGAGAGGTGAGAATCAGTAAGATATGATCTGTGCCTTGACCTGTTGTATTTCATCACTGAATGTCTGTTCACATACATAGGTTGACCCAAACAGTACAAACATCTTCTGAGCATGACTCCTAATCTTTGGAAAGTTTTGTTCATCGAGAGATGCATAGAACCTCATAAGTGACATTGTTTTGAACAGTTCTCCAATCACTTCGTCAGACTGAAGATCGTTAAGTGTAACGGATGTGAAATGGCTAGCTAGTAGTTAGCGGTGTTCGCGCTAAATCGGTGACGTCACTTGCTCTGAGACCTTGAAGTAGTAGTTCCCCTTGATCTGCAAGGGCCGTGGCTTTGTGGAGCGATGGGTAACAATGCTTCAAGGGTGACTGTTGTTGATGTATGCAGATGTATGCAGAGGGTCCCTGGTTCTCGCACGGGTATGAGTTAAAAAGTTATACTATGTAAGCTCAAGTTGCAGGTCAGTGGTAGCGTTATCCACATTGAAGGTGAAAGGAGAGGAAACCATGCCATTTTCCAACACTTCGAAATCCTCAAAACTATACCGCTGGTCATCTGATAGGGAACAGACTAGTAGTGTCGAAAGGTGGTTGAGATTGTTGGCTTCTACAGGATTAGTACATTTCCATTGAAGCCTTTGACAAGGCTGTATATTTAATGTGCAAAAAGGCCCTTCCCTTGTAGTTCGGAATTCAGTTCATTCATGAGGGCCAGGATGCCCACAGTGAAGGCAAAATCAGACAACAATTTATCTTCCAGTTGTGGAAAATCCACATATTTTCCTTTCATTAGCAAAAACTCAGCAATCTCCAACTTCAGGTCACACACCCTTTTAAGCACCTTCCCCAAACTCAGCCATCTCATGTTTGTGTGGTAGGGGAGATCTGCATGACCCGATTGACTGTCTCTTCCCGGCAGTGAGACAAACTGCCTGTGGTTTAAAGATTTTGCTCTAATGAAGTTTACAACTTTAGTGACTGTCCACAACATGGCTCATTTTCAGAACACATTTACAGAACACCTGATGAATAATGCGTTTGAAGGTAGGTCTTGAAACACATCCATAGGTACAATTGACTCAAATTATGTCAATTAGCCCACTGGAATTGTGATACAGTGAGTTGTTATAAGTGGAATAATCTGTCTGTAAACAATTGTTGGAATTACTTGTGTCATGCAGAAAGTAGATGTCCTTATCGACTTGCCAAAACTATAGTTTGTTAACAAGAAATTTGTGGAGTGGTTGAAAAGCGAGTTTAATGACTCCTATGTAAGTGTATGTAAACTTCCGACTTCAACTGTATGTATATTAAATTAGATATTTCTGTATTTCATTTTCAATACCTTTGCAAAACTGTCAAAAAATATTGTTTCACTTTGTCATAATGGGCTATTGTGTGTAAATGGGTGAGCTTTTTACATTTTTTTTAATACATTTTGAATTCAGACTGGAACACAACAAAATGTGGAATAAATCAAGTGCCTACTTTCTGAAGGGACTAGTCCACACCAGGTCAATTGTTTTCCCGTGGATGACCATTCATATATTCTTGCCATCCCCACAATATATAACTAATACATTATTTTTCATCCCCAACAATAACATAAACTTGGTTACAATTTAATAGAGACCACATGGAACCCTTACATAAAATTACACTCAGTGTAGTCTAGAGCTCAGAACATGCTTCAGTTGGATGGGTTTTTCTCTCCATAATTATTGAAGTTCCCACAAATACCAGAGCCAACCTCTATTAGGCCTATCTGAAACTCCTCTAAGTCCTTGATGGGACTGAAGACCATTACCAACAGAACAGAGATGATATAGCAACTTAATTTATTTCCTATTACCATCTCACCTCCATTATTTAAGTCCACCAAAGCTTTAGAGGCATCTTTGGAAAAATAACTATCTTGGCCCAGGAGGCAACAGTTTGATGTTCTTGTAGAGGAGGAAAAGCTGGTAACATTGCAATTCCCCTGAGTTGAGAGGTCAGGCTTAACTGCCAGCCTAGCAGACACTTTTTCTATGGTATCTGTCTATCACATCACCCTTTATGAATCTGTTATAACATCTTCAACAAACAGTGTTCTAGAAATGTCCCTCAAGCAACACTGTTCTTTTTCTGAGTGTGCATTTACTGGTACAGGTCTGTTCAATTACCAATGAGCTTTTGTATTAGGCCTGTCTCTTATAGCAAGCAACACACATACACATTGTTTGTGTAATGAAAACAAAGACATGTAATGACTGCATGTAGTGTAGAAAAATGCATTGCCAAAATGCACCGTGATGAATTCCAAGGGGACCTGAAAAATTCTAAGTATGACTGGCATGCAATCCCCACCAGGTCAAGTGTTTTCGCATAGATGACAATGATTATATTGTTGCCATCCCCACAATATAGAAAAAATCCATTATTGTCATTGTTGACAGCTCGACATTTATTCTGCATTATGTTTGTCATTCTGCAAGGTGCTTGCTTCTCTATGCATTTACGATAGTGCCACAAACAATACATGTGTGTTCTATATTCCTCATCTAGTCAAGAGTGAAAGACATCTGATTGAAGGCCATAAATCACCAGTCATTTCAAATTCAATCAAATGTATTTTATAAAGCACTTACTTCAGCAGTTGTCACATAGTGCTATACAATTCAAGGGTTCTATGAGGACTCTATGACATTGTAACCACATTTATGGTATTGTTGGGGATGAAAACACCAAATTATGCAGTCTTTGAGTTTTGTTGACTTAATATATTGGAAATCCATAAAAATACAAAATATTCAGATACTTGGAAGCCAAAGACACAATGTTGATCAGCATGCTTGCTCTCATCATGACAGGGCTGAATGACAATATTAATCAAGATATGTGCGCTATCCTGGTTAGTGGAACACACCGTATTGTATGTGAGATGGGGCATAGAAATACAACAATATTGGCCATTGTTCTGTTGTAACGCATCACACGGTGCGTGGGTATAGCATGGTTCCAGAGGACATTCTGTGGCCTTTGCACATTGGGACTCCAGTGCATTCTATATCAGTCAACAGTTGTTTAAGTGTTCACTCATCATTGAGATTCGTAAATTTAGTATTTTCCATTACTGGGGGCTGGGAGGATTATGGTCTTAAATTGCTTAGAACTGTCATGAAATCCCTTCAGTAGTTCTGATACACTATGCTTCCGCTCCTGAACAACAGAGAGAGAGAGACAGATACTGCATGCCGAGCCCCGCCTAAGCTGCAGTGAATCCAACCATCTATTGGTTTCAGAGCTACATTATACTGTATGCTGTTTTTTGAGGGGCCTTTTTTTCCAGTTCCATAGTCCAGTGCTTCAGCCATTGGTATGCATAAAGCATCCTTTGGATCAGGCTTGTGCTACTGCTGTGATTTACTGTCCCAAGCCCTGCCCACTTCCCTCAGCCTGCTTCTCAACATCCTGCCTCCCAGCTCCAGCTCCAACTACAGCGCTGGGCTGTGGTGGATACTGAACAGCCATGCAGGACCCAGCACCTTTGGCCGCCCTGTGACCTCGGATACAGGACCTGGGACCTTTCATAGGACACCTGAACATGGCCTTTTTCAGCTGTTTGTACTCATTGTTTGGAAGAGCAAAAGTAAGAACATTTTTTTTAACGTAAACAAACTTTTAAAAACTTTTAAATATTTTGGTATATTGTTTGAAATGTGTACCGGTAAAGATAAGAATGAATGTGATAAAGATAATCCTTTTTTAAACGTAGATTTAAGTATTTATCATACTCCAACTGTGTTTTGGTCATGTATGGCTCAGTTGGTAGCTTGCAACGCCAAGATTGTGGGTTCGATTCCTCGGACCAACCATACGTAAAAATTCATGCCCGCAAGACTGTAAGTTCCTTTGGATAAAATCGTCTGTTAAATGACATATATTAATACTATATATTTTGTATTTAATGGGTTCCTCTGCTTTTTAAGAAGTCATTCTAACTCCTTGTAATAAGAAACACCTCACTTGTTTTTTTATAAACTATATATGTATATAGTTGCAGTTATATACTACTGTTCAGAAAGAAACATTAAAATAGGAGAGTTCTCATAACTTGCTACAGTTTCATAGTAGTGGTCTGTTCAGCATGTGACTCCCAAAGTAACGGACATTCCAGGCAGTTGGGAGTGGGTGTAGGAATGGAGTGAAGGCTGGCTTGTTTTCAGTGAGCATGCTCTCAAGGAGGTGTTATCCCAGAGTTACCGCAGCAACGGGATTCAAATGTAGCCTTTCTTAAGCGTCCACTTGGAGCCAATAATGCTCCTTTTAGAAAGTTCTGACATCATTGACAATGTAAGATCATAATATACGGCTGGAACTGCACGGAATAGTTGATTCTTTGTTGAATAAATGTCACAGTCTACTACATTTCTCAAGTCTTACTTAATTTATCAAATGTTACTTCAAGAATGTTGTGCCTATGACCCATATATAACAAAGTTGTAACTTAAATAATGTTTTCTAACAATGTATTGACAACACATTTCAAATACATATCATATGTTAGAAAATAAATAAAGAGTTAGTGCACTTGCTGCAAAACATTCCATCTGAAACATTCCAAGTATGAACATGACATGCTCTACTTTCCTTCTTTCAGGTGATGTCCTCATCATGGGGCTACAAGAGAGCAGGTAAGGATAAGAGACTGACTATCATTCAGAGAAAATTGATTTAAGAGCAAAGCGTTGAGAGCAAAATATGTGCATCTCTTTTGTTATTGTTGGTTAATCAAATTGTCTACTCTATCTAGAAGTGTATAACCATCAGCTGGTCTTCTCAAAGAAAAACATAGCCTGGTATTAGGTAAATTGCAAGTAGTAGCCAATGATTTATATATATACTAGTTGACTGACAGAGAACGCTGTTTTGAAGTCACCGCACCTCCATCTTGGCACTCCTCCCACTATTGTAAAAAATAGTTTGGATGCTATAGAAATGCATTTACATTTGTCTACATTTGTTTTTGCCATACGTATTATATTACAGACAGCTTAATGCATACATTTAAATGATATTTGTAAGCTAAACAAAAAAAAAATATTAGTGCAGTACTAATCAAAAGTTTGGACACACCTACTCATTCAAGGGTTTTTCTTTATTTGTACTATTTTAAACACTGTAGAATAATAGTGAAGACATCAAAACTATCAAAACAAATATTATATATTTGAGATTCTTCAAAGTAGCCACCCTTTGCCTTAATGACAGCTTTGCACACTCTTGGCATTCTCTCAACCAGATTCACCTGGAATGCTTTTATAACAGTCTTGAAGGAGTTTCCACATATGCTGAGCACTTGTTGGCTGCTTTTCCTTCACTCTGCAGTCCAACTCATCCCAAACCATCTCAATTGGTTTGAGGTTGGGTGATTGAGGAGGCCAGGTCATCTGAGGCAGCACTCAATCACTCTCCTTCTTGGTCAAATAGTCCTTACACAGCCTGGAGGTGTGTTGAGTTATTGTCCAGTTTAAAAACAAATGATAGTCCCACTAAGTGCAAACGAGATGGGATGGCGTATCGCTCCAGAATGCTGTGGTAGCCATGCTGGTCAAGTGTGCATTGAATTCTAAATAAATCACTGACAGTATCACCAGCAAAGCAACATCAAACCTCCACTTCCATGCTTCACGTTGGGAACCACACATGCGGAGATCATCTGTTCACCTACTCTGCATCTCACAAAGACAGGGTAGTTGGAACCCAAAATCTCAAGTTTGGACTCATCAGACCAAAGGACAGATTTCAACCCGGTCTAATGTCCATTTCTAGTGTTTCTTGGCCCAAGCAAGTCTCTTCTTATTATTGGTGTCCTTTAGTAGTGGTTTCTTTGCAGCAATTCGACCATGAAGACCTGATTCACGCAGTCTTCTCTGAACAGTTGATGTTGAGATGTGTCTGTTACTTGTGAAGCATTTATTCGGGCTGCAATATGAGGTGCAGTTAACTCTAATGAACTTATCCTCTGCAGCAGAGGTAACTCTGGGTCTTCCGTTACTGTGGTGATCCTCGTGAGAGCCAGTTTCATCATAGCGTTAATGGTTTTTGCGACTGCACTTGAAAAACGTTCAAGTTCTTGAAATTTTCCGTATTGACTGACCTTCATGTCTTAAAGTAATGATGGTCTGTCATTTCTCTTTGCTTATTTGAGCTGTTCTTGCTACAATATGGATTTGATCCTTAACCATATAGGGCTATCTTTTGTATACCCCCCCCCCCCCCCTACCTTGTCACAACACAACTGGTTGGCTCAAACGCATTAAGAAGGAAAGAAAGTCCACAATTTAACAAGGCACACCTGTTAATTGAAATGCATTCCAGGTGACTACCTCATGAAGCTGGTTGATAGAATGCAAAGCTGTCATCAAGGCAAAGGGTCGCGACTTTGAAGCATCTAAAATATTACATAAATTTTGACTTGTTTAACACTTTTTTGGTTACTACATGATTCCAGATGTGTTATTTCATAGTTTTGATGTCTTCACTATTATTCTACAATGTATAAAATTGTAAAAATAAAGAAAAACCCTTGAATGAGTAGGTGTGCCCAAACTTTTGACTGGTACATTTTCTTTTTCTTTTTTTACCCCTTTTTCGTGGTATCCAATTGTTTAGTGGCTACTATCTTGTCTCCTCACTACAACTCCCATACGGGCTCAGGAGAGACAGAGGTTGAAAGTCATGCGTCCTCCGATACACAACCCAACCAAGCCGCACTGCTTCTTAACACAGCGCCCTCCAACCCGGAAGCCAGCCGCACCAATGTGTCGGAGGAAACATCGTGCATCTGGCAACCTTGGTTAGCGCGCACTGCGCCCGGCCCGCCACAGGAGTCGCTGATGCGCGATGAGACAAGGATTTCCCTACCGGCCAAACCCTCCGTAACCCGGACGACGCTTGGCCAATTGTGGGTCGCCCCACGGACCTCCCGGTCGCGGCCGGTTACGACAGAGCCTGGGCCCGAACCCAGAGTCTCTGGAGGTGCAGCTGGCGCTGCAGTACAGCGCCCTTAACCACTGTGCCACCCGGGAGGCTCCTTGACTGGTACATTTGACCGGAAAGTATTCAGACCCCTTGACTTTTTCCACATTTTGTTACATTACAGCTTTATTCTAAAACGGATTAAATAAATAAAAATCCTCAGCAATCCACACACAGTACACCATAATGACAACAGGTTTTTAGAAATGTTTGCAAATGTTTTAAAAATAAAAACAGAAATACCTTATTTACATAAGTTTTCAGACCCTTTGCTATGAGATTCGAAATTGATCTCAAGTGCATCCTGTTTCCATTAATCATCCTTGAGATGTTTCTACAACTTGATTGGAGTCCACCTGTGGTAAATTCCTCATATTCTAAAATTGATTAAATAGCTTTTCCCCCCTCATCAATCCACACACAATACCATATAATGACAAAGCAAAAACTGTTTTTTAGAAATATTTGGAAATGTATAAAAAATGTCAAACTGAAATATCACATTTACATAGGTATTCAGACTCAGTACTTTGTTGAAGCACTGTTGGCAGCGATTACAGCCTTGAGTCTTGTTGGGTATGATGCTACAAGCTTGGCACACCTGTATTTGCGGAGATTCTTCCAGTCCTCTTTGTAGAGCCTCTCAAGCTATGTCAGTTTGGATGGGGAGCATCAATTCACAGCTATTTTCAGGTCTCTCCAGAGATGTCCGATTAGGTTCAAGTCCGGGCTCTGGCTCGGCCACTCAAGGACATTCAGAGATTTGTCCCGAAGCCACTCCTGCGTTGCCTTGGCTGTGTGCTTAGGGTCATAGTCCTGTTGGAAGGTGAACCTTCACCCCAGTCTGAGGTCCTGAGTGCTCTGGAGCAGGTTTTCATCAATTATCTCTCTGTACTTTGCTCCATTCATCTTTGCTTCCATCCTGACTAGTCTCCCCATCCCTGCCGCTGAAAATCATCCCCACAGCATGATGCTGCCTCCACCGTAAGAATGGTGCCAGGTTTCCACCAGACGTGACAGTTGGTATTCAGGCCAAAGAGTTCAATCTTGGTTTCATCAGACTAGGAATCTTGTTTCTCATGGTCTGAGAGTCCTTTAGGTGCCTTTTGGCAAACTCCAAGCGGCCTGTCATGTGCCTTTTACTGAGGAGTGGCTTCCGTCTGGCCACTCTACCATAAAGGCTTGATTGATGTAGTGCTGCAGAGATGGTTGTCCTTCTGGAATGTTCTCCCATCTCCTCAGATGAACTCTGGTGCTCTGTCAGAGTGACCATTGTGTTCTTGTTCACCTCCCTGACCAAGGCCTTTCTCCCACGATTGCTCATTTTGAGTTTGTACGATTTAGGTGGTTCCAAACTTCTTCCATGTAATCATGGAGGCCACTATGTTCTTGGGGACCTTCAATGCTGCACATATTTTTTAGTAACCAACCCCAGATCTGTGCCTCGACACAATCATGTCTCAGAGCTCTATGGACAATTCCTTCGATCTCATGGCTTGGTTTTCACTCTGACATGCAC